>NC_052354.1:19900990-19956239 GCF_009727055.1 Benincasa hispida
AAATTACTTAGGTTTAAGAATTTCTCTTAATAAGACACCTAATTTTGGCTAACGTTTGCCCTTATGTCATCAACCTTTGTTTGTATTCAATTTTAGGGTTCTCCATGTATAATCTATAAGATCGTGGCCAAATTCAACGCATAATCCACGCTTCTATCCAAATCTCGCTCATTCTGTTCTCAGAATCTCGCTCTCTCTAGCTTTCTCTCTGGTTTGGCTCTCGTGGCTCTCACTCTCTTCAGATTTCTTGCTGATTTACTCTCATGGCTCTCTCTCTCTCCAGCTTTCTCACTGGTTTACTCTCGTGGCTCTCGCTCTCTCCAGCTTTCTCGCTGGTTTACTCTCGTGGCTCTCGCTCTCTCCAGATTTCTCGCTGGGAACCTCGCTCTCTCCACTCTCGCTCTCTCCAATTTTCTCTCCAATCTCGCTCTCTCTCCAGGCACTTTCTCGCTGAGAATCTCGCTCTCTTCAACTTCTAATTAGTCCTCCCTGATTCTGCCCCCTTATTCATTATTTTTGGATAATTAATAAATTTCTTAGTTTTTCCAATTCTAAATTTTCACCTGATTTTCCTATTAAATTTATTTGTTTTCCTACTTTCTAAATTAGGGTTAGGGTATTACATTTACTACCCCCTTAAATAAAATTTCGTCCTGCTTAACATTTGACATTTAATTTCCTATAATGTATACGTACAAATTTGGGTTGTTACAAAATCCCTCCAGAGTTCGGAGTTAAGAAGTTTCAAGGTTCTCACTCTCTGTATTAGTGTAGTCATAGTTGTAGATCTTTAGAAGCTGTGTTGTGGTTCCAAGAAGATCAGAAGGGAAGAGAACCACCATCATCACCGGTCAAAGAGCGGAGGAAACCGAGCTTGAGAAAGACACTTCATCCGATTCTTATACAAGTGATTGTACACAACTAGAATTGAGCCAAAGAGATAAAAGAGATTGTACTCTGCGGCTTGACTCAGTTTCTTTCATCTCATTTATTGCTTTCATTTCATCTGATTAAATATTGCTTTTGTAAAGACAATCTGCTTCTTTATAAATTCATATATTTGTTCCATCACACTTTGCCATTGTTTATTTCTTTTCTATGTTGAATGCATTTATACTTTATGTAAAACTTCATTTCAAATACTTAAGCCAACTTGATCAATTGGTAAAAGCATCCTTAGCTTAGATTATTCGAAAAAGTAAATAAGCCAGCATCAAGTAGAACGCCTAGTACATCTAGAGATAGACTTACTGGTGTTTATTGCATTCTGTGTTTGACGCATGCATCCTAGAGATAGGTTTCTTATGTTATTCGCATTGAGAAGTGTCGAATAAGAGTCTAATGTATAAACAAAGATAAGAAACCCATCTTATCCACATCATATTCTGGTTCGTGTACATTCATCATAGATCGACGCATACCACTTACATTAAAACCCATTTTCGCATGATCCATCACTCACTACTCAACTCTTTTGTGTCTTCTTGCACAAGCACAACACCTTAGTGTAAATACATACATTAAGAAAAACCCTACAATAGCTACAACGCAAGGTCTGCGTTAGCTTAACCTGAATCCCTGAGTTCAATCCTGGACTTACCAGGAACCTAAATTGGATTTATACTTGGGTCTGATTTAGAAAAACTTGAACGTCAATAGGAGGAGTGTCGTGCATTCTGTTGCACATCTATAACGCACCAACGCATTACAAATACATAAACGTATCAAAGAATCAACGCATCATTTATACTTATAACTTATTTTTCCAATTTATTTTATACAATACACTCCCAGCTCGAATCACGATAGCAACGAACTTACACCTTGCGATGTTTTGACTTATTGCATTAATTTTCCCACCTTGCGGTGTTGGGCTGCTGATTGCCATTCCTTGAATCAAATTCATCATTGTGATCATTTGGTTTTGTAATGAAACAATGACACCGTTATTTGCATCGGAATCTTTGGGTCTCAATCTTTGGTCGCTCTCCCCTCAGTCTTCATGGTTCTTGGAGATGCGGTCTAGAATATTCTTCGCCTCCTCGTAAGTTTTGTCAAGCAGACCACCAGTGGCTATCGCATTGGCAGCGGTCTGCGAAGCAGATTCAAACCGTGATAGAAAATTTCCATTTGAAGGTAGTGTGGTAGCCCATTATACAGACAATCCCAGACCAACCTTTTAAACCTCACCCAACCATCACTGAGCGATTTGTCCATATCTTGTTCAAAATTAGTAATAAGCTTTCTTCGTCATGCGTTCTCGGTAGGTGGAAAAATATTTTTTCATGAATTTCTCCACTACCTGCTCCCAAGAAGTAATCTCTCTTGATTTAAGCGAATAAGCCCATTTCCTAGCCTGATCACAGAGAGAAAATAGGAACAACGTTAGTCGAACTTCTTCAGCAGAGATGTTTGGGAACACAAAAGTATTTTAGATATCAATAAAACTTCGGAGGTGGGCGTGCGGATCCTCGCCACGCCTTCCTTTGAATTGACCTGCAGTCTGGATCATCTACAACATCACCGGTTTCATCTCGAATCTACTTCCGTCGAAGGCAGGCCTCATGATTCCCGGAGAGAAATCATAGAGATTTGGCGATGCATAGTCCCTGTCTCTTATACACATCTAGATGTGTATAAGAGACAGGACCTGCAGTCTGGATCATCTACAACATCACCGGTTTCATCTCGAATCTACTTCCGTCGAAGGCAGGCCTCATGATTCCCGGAGAGAAATCATAGAGATTTGGCGATGCATAGTCTCTAATGCGCCTATTGCGATCGTTTTCCAACAGAATCAGATTCGCCATGACATTATTATCATTTGATGCTCCACCTCCAGGCTGCTCCGCTATCTCTTCTTTACCAGATTATGATTGCTGTTGGCGGTCTCGTAGTCTCCTTCGAAATGTTCTCTCAATCTCCGGGTCATAGTTCGCCGGAGTTTGAGAGTTCTGCAAAGAAATCACAAAAATTACTGTTAACAACTATTTTGTCGGAGTCCCTGGCAACGGCGCCAAAAACTTGATACTTAGTTTTATGTAATGGAAATATGGATGATATGCGTTGATGGATTGCGTTTTGCACTCAAGTTTCCCCAGCGGAATTCAAGTGTAAATTCCTCTGAGTTTCCTAGTAAGTCCAGGGTCGAACACAGGGACTTGTAAAAATAGTTGCATTGGTAATGTTTATGAAAACTTTTTGGTAACCAAGTAAATAAATATAGTGTGGTGTGTTGTTGCGTTAATGAAAAAGAAGTAAATAAAGGTGGTGGATTTGAGAAAGATAGTTGCATTGATAGATGCAATGAGTATGCGATGAACGGGTTGAGAAGATCTTTAGCTAGCATTACTCAGGAATGCGTCAAACTTTGCGATCATGTTACAACCATGCACAACAAGGGATAACTGGTAGAAATGCCAGTTATTATAATAAGCCTTTTATTTAGAATCATGAGTGCTAATAAGTAGAAAATGCGATGATGATACTTAGAATTTGTGAAAAATTGAGTTTTGCGTCAATTTGTACCTAAATCCTCACTGACCCCAATACTATGCGTTACTCCATGCCAAAGTGTCTATTTTATCGCAAGAATCAAACGCATGCGTTTGAAATAAGCTATCGCAGACAAACGCATGCGCTGAAGCCAGGCGATCGCAATGACAAACGCATGAGCTAAGAAATTGCAGACGGTAATCACATGCGGAAAGCATGGAAGTTACGACAATCGCATGCATCTAATGCATGGGAACTGTGGTGACCAAATAGAGATTGCGACTACGAAGTGATAGTCATAATAGAAGATCGCAAGATGGGTAGAACTTGTTGATAACTTCAGCTAAATTAAGCTCAGATGTATACCTTGGGAGTATCAACAAGATAAGGCAATGTGACAATGCCCATACCGCGACAAAAGCAGCAGTGAGCCATACCGTCATCATTATAGCTATCGGCGTCCAAACTCTATAAATAGCCCTTGTGACCTTCATTTTAAGACATCCAAATTTGTGATCATAGATGAGAGCTTGAAAGAGATTTTCAGTGAGAATTCTTCATCTCCATAACCCATATCGAGTGACGATCGGAGCATTCGCCGGAGATAGAGCTCGAGAGAGACATCTCCACCACTCATCCATGGCACCATCGGCAGCCTTGACATAGAGTCCTTCCTTTCTCTTCTAATCTCTTTGTTGTATTACATTTTAGCTTAAGTTATTAAGATATTTTGTGATCAATGCAAATCTTAACTCCTTCATTGCCATCTTCTTCATCATCTTCATCTCTATCATAGTTTATCTTCAGCGTTTATTTATCAAAGACAATCGCATGCTTAATTGTGTAGCCTAGAGATAGGACGCATGAAGCAACCCACCGAGCGGTATGCGTTGTGTGAGTATAGTGAGTTAATCCTCTTTGCTTGGTGAAAGGCTGTAGCAACGCCTATCTATGGGATGTTGCATTGCTTTTCTATAAGTTAAATAGCCACGTCTAACTGCCTGAGAAGGTAAGAGATGGAACGCACTAAAGCAAAGTTCGCATTGTTCCTAGAGATAGGCACAATCTTATGCTCGACGCAACCATGCACTATAGAGATATAGTCATGTGGCTGATGACTGAGAGGTGTGCGACGCGTTAGTACAATGAGTTGGGATTACTCGGGCGATTTAAGATAATAAACATTACTATGCATTAATGGTTGTCGTGTCTCTACTTATTCTCATTGCAAATCTTCTATTGCTTAATCTGTTTAGTTAGGAGTAGGAATAGTGTGTACATCCATTTATCTTCTTTTTATTTTTCTTTTCATCGTCTCAAACGAATTTCTTCACAAGAATTATTGAGTGACAAGTTCCTGTGTTTGACCTTGGATTACTCAAGAAACTTGCGTTTGCGTTATACTTGGTGCGAGTGTAAGAAAACTTGTGATAGGAACGCATCAAACACATAAGCCATGTCTAATGCATGAATTCATGTACAACACCATTGGTGATGGGAAATTGGAAGTCAATTTTACTCGACAACCAACTTCCCTTGGATGCGTTATGCGATGTATGTTCCTAAAATATGCGTTGATAGCCATGCGTCGATTGGTCATACGTTGGAATGAAATTGCGCCAACAATGTATGCGATGACCGTGCATCCTGCCACAAGTTTTCTTGCGTTCACGCCAAGTATAATATGGACGCAAGTTTCTCGGGTAATCTGAGGTTGAACACAGGGACTTGCAACTATATGTTTGCGGTGATTGTGCATGCGGCGGTTGAATAAAAGAATGGAGGGGATGTTGTTAAGTTAATTCTACTCCAACTCCTATCTATCAGACAATGCAATGAGAACATGTATGAAAGGTAGAGATGCCACATACCTTGACATGAAATAAATGTGTGGGAAAATAGATAAAATGCGGAGATGTTTTCATTGCAAAACTTAAGAGTGATCGCAAGGGCAACCCTAGTCAACGCAAACTAATGCGATCATGCAACACTCATACAATAGTAAACCACCTCTCGGTGCGAATGCTACGGCTTCTAATGCTAGACGCATGCGATGCATATGCAGAGGTTTCTATAGGGCCTACACATAACCCTCTAATTCTTGACAATGTGATGATACACAAACAAGGCAACCACATATCATCATTCCTATTCCGAGGGTGCACGCGATGCAGTGTGTCAAACAGAGCTTATCTCTAAGTCCCTATCTCTTTATTGTGCCGATCTAATCTCGCTCTTTTGAGTCTAGATTCTAACCTAGCTCTCTCAAATCATTAGGTTCTTTCTTTAGACTCTCTCTCGAGTAGCTCTAAAGGGGTGTTGAGCACAATATAAGACAAGACAAACGTATGAACTTGGTTGATGCAAGATTGTTACTATCCCTAGTGAACAACACATACCTTGCTTAATGCGTCCCTCTTGGGCAATTGATTATTGTTGACTTCACTCATAGACAAGCAATGCGTTAGCCTATAGACAGGCATTGCAGCAACTTTACACTAAGAAAATAAGGTTACTCACACACTCGCGCAATGCACACCTCTCGGTGGGTTTACTACATGCTTCATATTTCTAATCCATATGACTAAGTATACAATACCCAAGTAATCCCACTAAGTGTTGCAATGAAAGTAATGATGCTAAGCAAGAAGATGGAGATGGAGGCGAAGGAATAGAGAATTCATTGAAAACAATTGTATTATCCCTTAATTCCAAATGTCATACAATACAATATAGAAAAAGAAAGGAAAAAGAAATGACCGGCTGGAAGCAAAGATTATCTTCCAGCGGATGTGCGTCAAGGCTGCCGGTGATGCCATGGATGGGTGGAGGAGCTGACTCTCTCGAGATCTAACTCCAGTCGAAGGCTTCTGTCGTCACTCAGAATGGATGAAGGAGGTGAAGAACTCTCAGCCATCTTCTCACGCGTTTGTTTGGATCACGAGGAAAATCCCCGATTGAGGGATAATCTCCGGATGCCTTTGAATTTTGCTCATCGGCTTCTATTTATAGAGTTTGGACCGCTGACAGCATTAATTAAACTGCTCTGAGTCTGACGTTCGGCGCATCAGTCCTTTCTGAACCTCTGCCACCAACGGCACGGTAGGTGAATTGTCAGCATTAGCTTTAGATTTTCTCGAGGTAGATGCGTTGATGCGTTCATTCCACCTACCTTGCGTTGATCTCATTAGAATGCATTGCCGCATAGTCGCAATCATTCAATGGCCGCATTCGCTTAACACCCAACTCTACATAATGATCGCAATCGCTTGACGAGTGCAACTATTATGCGATGGACGCATACGACTAATTACCACAACATCCATGCATTGATCGATGTGTTTGCCTTGCAATGTAGTGTTTCTCCACATGCGGTCGTCTATGCGATGGTTCAGTTCTATTGGCAACAAAAATAGAACATTGAACGCATAATCAACGCAAAGTAATGGGTTAGCTAAAATTCGCCATGCTGATCGACACAAACTCCTTTTCTCATGAATTCCTATCATGATCGATGCAATTTTTGCCTAACAACCTTCATAATTCTAAGTAAGAGGACTAAGATGGCATGCATTTTTGCATGTCATCAACCATCCGTCCATAATAAATAAATAAAACAAATCATTTCCTAAATATCAACAAGTTTTTGGCGCCGTTATCGGGGACTTGGAAGCTAATGTTTTGTGAAGTTTTTGTGTTTTCGCAGGCACCCTTTCAATCAGGCGTATTCTAGATTGTGCGACCAAGCTATAAACAATATTTGAAATATAGGCGATGCATCAAAAGTCAAATATTGACCCCGAGATAGAAAGGCCATCTGTCGCATGAACTGGAAGTAATCTTAGATGCATGTCAACCATCATACGTCCAACAATTGCTGGAAGCTCCAATGGTCAGAGCCAAGCCCTTGACCTAAGCAGTTGTGTGCCATTTCCTGCATGGGAGACTGCCTTTTGTAAACCACTTCAATCTCTCCAGGGACGTATTCTACTTCTATCTTTTATATTGCTTTCTTAGTTTAGTTTTATTATTTTTATTTATTATTATTTTGGATATGCGGCTGCTTCCTTGGTTGTGGTGCGTTTGCTCCTTGTAGGGCGATAAATACTCTCCTCGGTGCGCAGTTACAACGGAAGAATCCTCCACATCCTTCAATGCATGGCCTTCAATCGCATGAATCTAATGCATTGTCGTATGCGTTCTTCTACTTAAGGTTCTTTTCTTGTTATCTTTTAGGCATTATCCTTTTGAAATTCTCCTGTCTGACTGAGGTTCTTTGCGATGCTTCTATAATGGTATAAAATATATTCACTGCATCCTCTAACTGTATCGCAAGGCACCCCTTACTTTTAGTAGCCTCTTCAAAGTGTGAAAGTCTATAGTTTTATTGTGTGCCAACCTTTGCTCAAACATATTGTTATCACCATTCTTGTTGAGTTTGTTTATAGCTTGCAGTGAGAATGTTGCCACCCTTAAGTTTTGGGGGGTGGGGGGGGGGGTGGCAGCGGTCTTAGAGAATTATGTTCATCACATTGCGATCATTTTCATAAAAAAAAAAAAAAAACACTTTTGAAAATAACAACTCCACTGCCAACGCAATGGGGAAACCCATGTTGACAGAAGTTGAGTTTTGAAGGCACTTACCATAGTTGGATGTCCGCATGACCCCGTGGGGGGCAAGCCAAAACGAAGATAAGTCGCCAGGATCAATGCATAAGTGCAACTTCTCTGTCTGGTGCAAGCCAAATAAGCAAGACATGAGTTGAGTTAAATATGGAATGCAAACCGAAGTTGATGCCCGCATGACAGGGTAAGCCAAAACGAAGAGTGTAACCAGGTTTCAACCGCTGCGTTAGATTAAATAAATGCATAAGCTTGAATTGTTTTGACGAAACATTCTCATGAGCTTGACGCAAAGTTGCGAAGATGATAAAAAGTTTTTGACAACAGGCTTGCCGAATTTAACTTAGAAGATCTCTTTGGAGAAGGTAACTGAAGTAGAGGAGAGCCACTAACGTCTCCATCAGTTTGAGGCACACGAGTGGAAATTATGATTATGAGAAGATGTCCATGCAAAGAGACGCCAGAAAGTGAGTTAAAGAAAATTTCTTAAGTATAGACGCATGCTTGAGGACAAGGCATGATCTAAGTTTTGGGGGGGGGGGGGGGGGGGGGGGGGGGGGGGGGGGAAATGGCATAGAAATGCCAAGTTTTTAATGAAGTCTTTTATTTAGAATCATGAGGGCTAATAAGTAGAAAATGCGATGATGATACTTAGAATTTGCGAAAAATTGAGTTTTGCATCAATTAACACCTAAATCCTCACTGACTCCAATACTATGTGTTACTCCATGCCAAAGTGTCTATTTTTGTAGCTATCGCAGGAATCAAACGCATGCGTTTGAAATAAGCTATCGTAGACAAACGCATGTACTGAAGCCAGGCGATCGCAAAGACAAACGCATGGGCTAAGCAATCGCAGACGGTAATCACATACGTCCAACGCATGGAAGTTGCAGTAATCGCATGCGTCCAATGCATGGGAATTGCGGTGACCAAATGGAGATTGCGGCCACAGAGTGATAGTCATAATAGAAGATCGCAAGATGGGTAGAACGCGTTGATAACTTCAGCTAAATTAAGCTCGGATGTATACCTTGGGAGTATCAACAAGATAAGGCGATGTTATAATGCCCATATCGCAACAAAAGCAGAAGTGAGCCATACTGTCATCATTATAGCTGTCGGCATCCAAACTCTATAAATAGCCCTTGGGATCTTCATTTTAAGACATCCGAATTTCTGCCTCAAAGCAGAAGTTTGTGATCACAGATGAGAACTTGAAAGAGATTTTCAATGAGAATTCTTCATCTCCACAACCCAAACCGAGTGACAATTGGAGCATTCACTGGAGATAGAGCTTGAGAGAGACATCTCCACCACTCAACCATGGCACCATTGATAGCCTTGATGCAGAGTCCTTCCTTTCTCTTCTAATCTCTGTGTTGTACTACATTTTAGCTTAAGTTATTAAGATATTTTGTGATCAATGCAAATCTTAACTCCTTCATTGTCGTCTTCTTCATCATCTTCATCTCTATCATAGTTTATCTTTAGTGTTTATTTATCAAAGACAATTGCATTCTTAATCATGTAGCCTAGAGATAGGACGCATGAAGCAACCCACCGAGAGGTGTGCGTTGTGCGAGTATAGTGAGTTAATCCTCTTTTCTTGGTGAAAGGCTGTAGCAATGCCTGTCTATGGGATGTTTCATTGCTTGTCTATAAGTTAAATAGCTGCGTCTAACTGCCTGAGAAGGTAAGAGATGGAACGCACTAAAGAAAAGTTCGCATTGTTTCTAGAGATAGGCACAATCTTATGCTGAACGCAACCATGTACTATAGAGATATAGTCATGCGGCTGATCACCGAGAGGTGTGTGATGCGTTAGTATAATGAGCTTGGATTACTCGGGCGATTTAAGATAATAAACATTACTAGGCAATAATGGTTGTCGTATCTCTACTTATTCTCATCGCAAATCTTCTATTGCTCAATCTGTTTAGTTAGGAGTAGGAATAGTGTGTACATCCATTTAACTTCTTTTTATTTTTCTTTTCATTGCCTCAAACGCATTGCTTCACAAGAATTATTGAGTGACAAGTCCCTTTGTTCGACCTCGGATTACCCGAGAAACTTGCGTTTGCATTATACTTGGCGCGAGCATAAGAAAACTTGTGATAGGAACACATGGTCATTGCATATTAATTTAACAAATCTTCATTCTGATGCATGACCTCAGACGCATAGGTGCAAACACATAAGCCATGTCTAAAGTATGAATTCATGTACAACACCATCTGTCCGTAATAAATAAATACCAAGTCATTTCCCAATGTAAATGCGATGCTCCTAAGTCTAGGACGTATATTTTGAATGCAAAATGTCCATAGAGCTTATCCCTAAGTCTCTACTCTTATTCAATACGTTGATGCAAAATGCATGAAAGTAAGGTGACCGCATACAATCATATCTTATTGCTAAGATGCATGTGATGCATTAATAACAAATAGTGCTCATTCCTAAGCGCCTATCTCCCGTTTATGCATTCTAATCTGGTTCTTCCAAACCTAGATTCTGACTTGACCTTCCCAAGTCTAGATCTTATCTTTAGACTACCCTCTCGAGTATCTCTAATAGACGAATGAAGCATACATAAACAAGATAATCACAAAGATGAAGATTCCCTTGTTATGCTAGCTAACTACTTCTCAACCCATTCAACTAATTTAGCTACTCATGTATAAATAACAGAGAGTGAACAGATATAGAGAAAGACATTCCATTCTTATAATTGAATTGAGTACAAAATGTTAATGGAAAGTAAAGGTAAAGAGCCTAGTAGCAATTCCTTGCTGACCGGGGCTTTTTACACGGAATCTCTATTCTAATCTACAAATGTTCTCACTTCCACAGGCGTCGGCTCTCTCTCTGTCTTGGAGCTTCCGGTGCTCTTCCAAGCTTACCGGAACGATCTACTGACACACCTTCTTCCTCGCGTCCGCCTTAAAATGAAAGAAAACTATGGACAGAGGCGTGAACTTGTAAAGTGATGAAGTAATCGATTACTTAACCACTTCTCTGAAGAATGCACTTGGTATTTATAGAGTTTCCATGGTGAAAGGCGGCTTCTCTCTCCCGGTTGTACAGATGGGACAACTTTAATTCCTGACTAATGCGCTAGATAATTGTCACCGATAAAACTGAATGTACTTCGTGATCGTTATCGGTTGTCAACTTAATTTGGATCCGACTACCGTCAGCTTTCTGTCCCATCGCTCTTAATTATCCTTTCACCCGGATGTGCCCACCATGTTGCGCTGACCAAGTTGCGGTGATTCTTCTTGGGCGAATGTTTGCGAGCACGATCAACTCAAAGTCTTGTGGTGAAGTTGTGGTCGACCAATGTATTCCTATGATCACAATCTATGTATTACATTAACGCATATTCTGCACAAAAATGTAAAGATCAACTGCTCTAATGCGTTGGACGCATGCAACCGCAATATTATAGAATTTATGTTTAATGGACGCAATTTAACATATTTCATCAATGCAATCCAACATTGTTTAAGCACTTAGTACTATGATAACGTGCATTTTTGCCCATTATCACAATGCCTATAATACATCAAAACTATTGTGGGAGGCATTAGACAAGAAGTACAAGTTGAAAGATGTTAGTACTAAGTGATTCCTTGTGGAAAAATTATTAGATTACAAGATGATTAATACCAAGTTGGTATATCAAATGAAATAACTTCAAATTATCATAGATGATTATAAAGTGAAGGATTGGATAATAGTGAGTCATTCTAAGTTGTTACTTTGATTGAGAAGTTCCCTCCTTCCTAAAAGGACTTCAAATGGTATCTCAAATATAAGCAAAATGAGTTATCCATGGAGAATCTCATGGTGAAACTCCATATAGAAGAGGAGAATAGAAAATGAGATAAAACTCTTCTAGAAGTTGTAGAATCTCACGATGAAACTCCACAAAGAAGAGGAAAATAGAAAAGAAGATAAAACTCTTCTAGAAGTTGAAGTTAAGACTCACATTGCTGAAGCTTCGAAGCATAAATCCAAGAAGCAAACTTTTAAGAAGAGTCATGAACCAATGAATGATGCTAGCAAGCGCATTTGAGGAAATTGTTGGGTTATGTTGAGAGTGGTCATACTGCTACAACGTGGAAACATAAAAAGGGACAAAATTTCAACATTCAGGCCAAGTTGTGGAAAATAATGGTTTTGCTGTTTTCATTTTTGAGGTAAATATGACTTCAAACACCAAAAATTGGTATATTGATAATAGTACTACTAGGCATATTTGTAAGAAAAAGTAATTGTTCATTGCATATGAGAAGCAAGATGGCAATGATAAGTTGTACATGGGGAATACTTCAACTACCACTATGAAAGATAAGAGAAAGGTTCTGCTAAAATGGACTTCTGAAAAGATACTTACCTTCAATGATGTATGATGTGTCAGAGATTTAAAATAATCTAATATCAAGAACTCTACTTAATAAAACTGGGTTCAAGCATGTATTTGAGCCAAATAAATTTATTCTGACAAAAGCGGGTATATATGTGGAAAAAGGTTATCTGAGTGATTACATGTCCAAATTGAATGTATTGGCACAAATGTAAAAGAATAATAATAATAACAACTCTTCTGCTTATATTGTTGAGTTATGTGATGTATGACATTCTAGATTGGGGCATGTCAATTATCATTCTTTAAATAGATCGGTAAGTTTAGGACTATTGTCGAATTTTAACATTGATAATAGACACAAATGTGAAGTTTATGTTGAATCAAAGTTTACTAGAAAGTCATTTTCATATATGGAAAAAAGTAATGAGTTACTTGAAATCTACAGTAGTGTATGTGACATGAAAAGTACTCCCACAAAAGGTGGTTAGAGATACTTTATTATATTCATTGATGAATGTAGTAAATGTTACTATGTATAGTTATTACATAGTAAAGATGAAATTTTTAATGTTATAAAGCATATAAGTTAGAAGTTGAAAATCAACTTGAGAAGAAAGTAAAGGTGCTTAGATCAGATAGAGATGGTGAATATGAATCATCATTTTATGAATTTTGTAAAGTTAATGATATAATTCATCAAATTACACCACCTTATACATTATAACAAAATGAGCGAAACTTTAAAGGACATGGTTAATTACATATTAAATAGTTCAAATTTACCTCATAGTTTGTGGGGGAAAGCTTTGCTGACAACAAATTTTATACAAATAGAATTTCATATAGGAAGACTAACAAGTCACTTTATGAAGTGTGGAATGATAAGTTACCCTTAAATAAAATGCCGAAAGTGTGAGTGTGTTTGGCAAAGATACAAGTTTCTTTATCATAAAGGACCAAACTTGGACTAAAACAATTGATTGTGTTTTATAGTGCTGCTTATATATTCATGGTGATTAAAACAAAAATATATGATATTCATAATAATACTATAGTGAAATCTATTGAAGCCGAATTCTTTAAGATATATTTCCTTTAAAGAAGGAAGAACACAAAATTATTGGTGCCAAAAGAATTTATGAGGCTAGTCCTTTGGAAGGTCGGGATGATCAGAATACTAAGTCTGTATCTTGAAGAAGCAAAACAAGCTAAGACAACTACTTTTTTTGGACATGATTTTGTAATTTATATGATAAAAGTTTCGCTTAAGACTTTTCAAGAAGTTGTATCATCTTCCGATGCAACTTATTGGAAGGAAGCTATCAAGTGAGCTAGAATCTATTTTACAAAGCAATACCTGGGTATTGGTTGATTTACCTCCTAAAAGTAAACCAGTTGGGAGTAAATGGATTTTCAGGAAAAAGCTAAAATTTGACTGATAACTACATAACCCATTTAGTAGCTAAAGGCTTTTGCCAAAAAGAAGGGCTAATATTCTTTCATACCTATTCTTCAGTGACGAAGATTACATCTACAAAGATGTTAATTGCAATGGCAGCTTTACAAAATTTGGAAATACACCAAATGGATGTAAAAACTGCATTTTAAATGGAGATTTAGACAAAAATTTATATGGAAGTACCTGAAGGGTTTGTTGTTAAAGGACTTGAAGACAAAGTTTGTAAACTTGTCAAGTTTGTGTATAGGTTGAGACAATCACTTAAATCATGGCATAAAAAGTTTGATCACACTATGTTATCAAATGAATTTAAGATAAATGAGTCTGATAACTTTGTCTATATGAAACCATATATCAAGAGCATGTCATTGTTTTCTTGTATGTGGATGATATGTTAATGATAGCCACAAATAAATATATCATTAATTCCACTGAAAGGATGTTGAAATCCAAGTTTCATATGGTAGGCTTTGGTCTTGCTGATTTTATCCTTGGAATTTGAGTAACAAGAAATTCAAGTAGATAAATACTTTCTCAATCTCATTATATAGAAAAGGTGTTGAGCAATTTTGATCATTTTTAGAGAAAGTCTATTGTTACTCCACTTGATCTAAATTGTAAGTTGAAGAAAAACAATGACGAAGGTAGATCTTTTCTACAATGTTCTAGATTTATTGATAGCTTAATGTACATAATAGATCTTACAAGACATAATATTGCCTATTTAGTAGAAGGTTAGCAAGATACACCAACAATCTAGGACATGATCATTGAAATGCGTTAGTTAGAGTTCTAAAGTACTTGCAGTACACTTTAGACTATAGATTACATTATACAAGATATCCATGTATATTGGAAAGATTTAGTGATGCTAATTAGATCTCTAATAACATGAAGACTAAATCAACCTGTTGGTATATTTTTATCTTAGATGGAGCATTTGTATCATGGAAATCTTCAAAACATATGTATATAGCACATTCTACTATGGAATAAGAGTATATCTCTTGATAAAGCAGGAGAAGAAGTTGAACGACTTCAAAGTTTTCTTGAAGATATTCCAGTGTGGCCAAATCCTATACGTGTAATATATAATTGTTCATTGACGATGTAGATTAGATATGATGATTTAATTGCTTAAGGCATAGGTTATTTTGTTATACATGTGTTTTAGATTCATGAATATTGAGATTGCATGTTTAATTTCATTAGCAAATAGGTCAAATTATTGTTAAGATTTAATTTATGGCTGTTCCATTATTATCATAACGTTGCATATAATAGACCTAAGGAATAGAAACTCGATTAAATTTTCTTGGCCAATTTAATTAGTCATTCTAATCAATGCCTAAGCTTAATGTGTTTTAAAAGAAAGTATGATATGTTTTTCATCGCTTCTATTTAGTCAATTTAGAAATTAATTCATTATTTATGAATTGGTTCTCTTAGAGGGAGTTAGAGCAACTTTTTTAGATTTGTTGATGGGTTTTTTGTACGGACGACCTCATTTGGGAGGTCCAAATGAAAAATGGCCTCTTGTAGAGAAAGTAATGGAAAGTGGCCTTTTACTTACGTCATAAGCATATGATTTTACCAATTTGCCCTTGAGATGCACTCCTCGCACTTGCCAACACGAATTTACTCAATCCTCGATGGCTCATCACACGTTCCTCGATGCACGATCACTCGATACCCAACTTCATAATCACTTCAAATGGCTGCAATCGACACGCGTATACTCTGTCATATCCAGGTTATACTGAATGCTCAATTACTTTATACTCGATTATTTTAAATTCATAACCCATTTCAAGGTCACTCGATATCTAGCTTCATGGTTACTCGATACACTGTAATCGACACGTGTATACTCAATTATATCAATGTCATACTCGATGCTCGATTACTTTATACTCGGTTATTTTAGATTCATAACCCATTTAAAGGCGTTTAAAGTCCATTATTTCACTATTTCCCACGAGCTTAGACTATTCTCTTTGTTCATTCAATTGTATATCCTTCAACGACAATACCTCTACACTCGAAACTCCACTATTTCTGCATCAGGTAGTATTCTTCTACTTGTTCCTAGTTTGGCATCATTCACTTGAAACTCGACTATCATCAGGAAACATTCTTCTCGTTTTTTGTATTTTGGCATCATTCACTCAAAACTTGATTATCTCTGCATCAGGTTCCTCGATATGCATTGCATGTTACTCGATACTCGACTGACACGATTTTCATTTATGGTTTCTAATAGAACTCGGTTATATATTTACTATTTTGGCTCGAAATTGGCCTAGGAAGCCGGGACTTCCTCCTTAAACAAGCTCGCAAGCTATTTTCCGATCAAAATCTTCTATATCCTACCTCACTCCCCTCCTTTTGCTTTATACTAAATTTGGTAACAAATTCCTCCCATGTGGTCCCCACACCATTCATCTTTTCTAACTAATTTTATTCCCATCTACTTCCTAATTTACATTTGTGCCTCCTTCCTATTCTTCCTATTTTTTTCCTTTCATATTTCCTAATTATAGGGGGTCTATCATTACCCTCCCCCCAAAATACCACCTTGTCCTCAAGGTGAAAATCTGGAAATTGTTCGGCGATTTGTGCTCTATTTTTCCATGTTGCATCTTCGATTGGCAGCCTTTCCCATTGAATAAGTACCTCAAAATTAGTGGGTGATAATATAGTGGTGCCAATATTTCTAATCCCCAAGATGACCACTGGGTGAAGCTTGCATTGTTCTTCTGCTTGCCATGCTAGCAGTGTAGAGATTCTAGGCATTAAGGTACATACGACCTTTCTCAATTGCGAAACATGAAGTACTCGGTGTATACTGACATTGGGGGGGAAGATCTAGTTTGTATACTACTGGCCCGATCCTTTGGATGATTTGAAAAGGACCGATGAAGTGTGGTGCCAACTTTGGATGTTTATGAATTATAAGGGAGCTTTGGCGGTATGGTTTAAGCTTGACGTACACCCAATCCGAGACTTCGAAGTCTACCTCTCGTCGTTTAGAATCCGCTAATGCCTTCATTCGTTGTTGGGTTGCTTCTAGTGTACTCTTCAGTTGTTTGAGCATTCCATCCTTATCTTTCAATAACACATCCACTTCCCCTACCACTGAATTTCTGGACTCATAACAGAATAATGGGTGTACCGGTCGGCCGTAGACCACTTCATAAGATGATTTTTTTATTGTTATGTGGTAGGATGTGTTGTAGTTATACTCAGCCCATGCCAACCATTTAGACCATTGTGAGGGTGTTCCCATGGCAAAACAGTGGAGGTATGCTTCTAATCCACGATTGACCACTTCGATTTGCCCATCCGTTTGTGGATGGTATGATATGCTCCTTTTCAACTGAGTGCCCATTAGCTTGAATAGTTCGTCCCAGAATAGGCTAGTGAAGATTTTGTCTCTGTCCGATACTCTTCGAGGGACTCCATGTAACCGCACGATTTCTCGAAGGAATACCCATACTATTGTGGCCGCGACATATGGGTGGTGGAGGGCGAGGAAGTGTGCATATTTGGAAAAACGGTCTACCACCACTAAGATAGAATTATTTCCCTCAGATTTTGGTAGCACATCTATGAAATCCATACTGATATCATCCCAAATAAGCTCTGGTATAGGCAACGGATGTAGTAACCATGCTGGTGCTAAAGATAGGTATTTGGCTTGCTGACAAACCGAACAATCTCCCACAAAAGCCCTTACTCATGCCTTCATTCCTTTCTAGAAGAACTCCTTCTTGATTCGTTGGTACATTTTAACTACTCTGCTGTGACCTTCGATCGGGCTGCTGTGGAATTCTTGGAGTAGTAGTGGAATTGTTGGAGATTGGGGTGGTAGTACGATCCGTTGTTTGTACAACAAAAGTTCCCCCTTGAGTGAGTATCCTTGTAGGTAAGGCTGTCCTGTCCGAATGCTTTCTCGAATGCCTTGTAAATCTGGGTCTTACTTAACTTTGCTACTAAACACGGCTGGATTAAGCAAGTTAATCATACTTAACATGGTCAGCTCCATTGAATATGGTAGTCGGGATAATGCATCGACGGCTGAATTCTCTAAGCCTTTCTTGTACTCTATGTCAAAATCATACCCGATCAACTTGGCTACCCATTTTTTATATTCTCCAGCGATGATCCATCGTTCCAACAAGAACTTGAGGCTTTTTTGGTCGGTGCACACGGTGAATTTCCGGCTCAAAAGGTAAAGCCTCCATTTTTGGACAGCCATGACTATGGCGATCAATTCCCATTCATATGTGGCTTTGAGGCAATGCGTTGGTGGATGTGCTCGGTTGAAGTAAGCTATTGGCCGCCCCTCTTGCATTAGTATCGCCCCAACTCCTACCCTTGATGCATCCGTCTCCATCACAAACACTTGGTTGAAGTCAGGGAGTTTTAAGACAGGGAGTTGTGCCATTCTATGATTCAGAGCTTCGAAGGCCATCTGAGCTTCTTCATCCCATCGGAATTTCTCCTTGAGCTTTTGGGTCAATGGAAATGCAATGGTGCCGTAGTTTGCTACAAATTTGCGGTAGCACCCGATTAGCCCAAGGAATCCCCTTAGCTATTTTATAGAGGTAGGGGTGGGCCAGTGCATCATGGCTTCGATCTTTGATGGATCGGCCACTACACCTTCAACTGAGATCATGTGGCCCATGTAATCAATTTGGTTGGCCGCAAATGTGCACTTTTTGAAGTTGGCCACCATTTGGTTGTCTTCCAATGCTTGCAACAAAAAGGACAAGTGTTGGACATGATCATAGATTGAGGAGCTATAGAATAGGATATCATCAAAGAAAACCAGCACAAATTTTCGTAAATAAGGTCGTAAGAGATCGTTCATTATCGATTGGAATGTCGATAGGCATTCCTCAATCCAAATGGCATTACTAAAAATTCGTAGTGGCCTTCTGTAACACAATAATTGTACTATGATGCAAGCAAGGTTCAAGTCCATGCCATAAACTTGTTGTCACAGATTTTATGCAATGATATGCGATACTACTTCTAGATATGTGTTATTCGTGAGAATCTTGTAGTATACTATGTGTTGTCACAAGTTTCCTTGCATTGAAACCAAGTATAATTTCATCGTAAGTTTCTCGGTGTGATCCGAGGTCGAACACAGGGATTGTTTTTGGTTAATTTCGTTATATTTGTGATATATGCGACTAGGGGTTTTTCAAATTAATAAAGGTTGTTTGTACAAGTATTTAAAAATGCGATAAAGTAAATTGCGATGAAAATAAAGTTAAGTGATAAAAATGTGGTAATAAAGTAAATTGCGGTAAAAGTAAATTGTGATAAAATAAACCTAAGCTATGATGATACAGGATACAGGTTTCATGATATAAGATACCGAGGTTGAGACTGACTGTGAAGATTCTACAAAGATCGTGTTATGCAGTGGCAAGTCTTATGTGCGAAGCAGAAACATAAAAGATAATTAATACAAACAACGTAAGTTCATTAATTGCGTTAAAGATACAAGTATGGTTCCACTTTTCCCTTGGCGTACACCTCTCAGTGACCGACCGCGTTCCCACATCTCTGTGGTGAAATAGGGACGAACGTAATGAACACAAGGTTGCTTCCATCTCTGGAAGTACTACTCGCTTTAGTTAACGCATTCTTCTAACCTTCTCTCGACAGATCAAAATGGCATCTTCACTTCTGCTCTCACAGGTGAGGATGCCATCTAGCATGCCTTAGCTAAATGCATTTATTTCTTTATCACAGATTAAGTTACTCGTTTAATTCATATTAATTATCAAGGGATTAAGAAAACTTCATGGAGAAAACGATTAATGGAGGAACGAAAATAGACAGAGAAGTGGAAATGGAAATGATCGAGACATTCAATAAAACTCTTTAGCGTCTGATACATGATTTGTGAATGAAGAGATTAATAGAATGAAATACAGTTGATGAAATAGAGTTGGAAACAAATACAAATAAGCACCAACGTCTTGGTGCCGATCTGGATGGAGATTTGCTTGCCAATGTGGATGGATCTTATGGAAGGATGAGCTTCCCTCTCAGGCTTGCTCAACCGGTAGCAGGGATCTAAGCATAGAGCATCACGGCGGGGATTTGGCAGAATTGCACTGAGACTCACCTTTCGGCCTTGTCTCTTCTCTTCTTGGATTTCTTCCGATTAATACTCAGCTCAGCCTTTCTCTCAACAATCTAGCATCAATTAGCCCTCGTATCAAGTATACCTTTATCAAGTATTTCTTCTCTGAAATCTATGGGGGTATTTATAGGTGAAAATCTTTGACTCTTGCCTTGTGGACTCCACTTATTGTTATGGAAATTCTGAAGATGGAGGAATAAATATTCCTTCTGTTATGTAATTAGATCGTCAAATATGCACAACAGTTAGTTGTACACGTGTCACAATCCTCCGCATTTGCGTCGCTTAGCTGCATCTTTCGATCGGGTGCTCGCATGCGGTGTTGTTTTTATTACTGTATGCGGTTGAAATTCAGCTCTGGATCGATTGTCGCATTGCGTTGATCGTCTCTTCAGTGTTGATTTGACGGGCGCAATGCAACGGAGATGCGTTGTTCAGTTTCTCTCTGAGCCTTGATTGCAAGCGGTGACTTGGTTTCCTGCAAAACATTGATCGCAAGCGGTGACTTGGTTTCTTGCAAAACAGACATGAAATATCCTTTTCTACTATCTCAATGGTCTTAGTGCGTGTAATTGCGATAATTCATAATTATTGTATTTTTGAGCTAATTTTCATACAAACGATGCATATTCCTTCTCTTTTGGCCACAATATCTAGATAAGGCAGCTTAAATAACTTGTATTTCTACAAGTTATCACCTTCGTGGGTGCAGAATGCCGTTTTGTGGACATCTGAGGGTGCCACCCGGATTTGATGGTAACCTGACTTTAGATCGATCTTAGAGAAGATTCGTGCTCTGGCTAACTCATCAAAAAGCTCATCGACCACCGGAAAGGGGAAGTTGTCTGGTACTGTCACTTGGTTTACAACCCTGTAATCCACACAAAAGCGCCAACTACCGTCCTTCTTTTTTACTAGCAACACTGGACTGGAGAATGGACTTGTGTTAGGCTGAATAACTCTGGCGGTGAGCATCTCCTCCACTAGCCTCTTGATTTTATCTTTTTGGAATTGAGGGTATCGGTATGGTCGAACATTCACAGGGCCTGCTCTAGGTTTCAGCTCAATATGATGATCGTGGTGCCGTGCTGGGGGCAGTTCTTCCACTGTCCGGAATACCGACTGGAACTTCTGCAAAACCTCCAAAATCTCAGGGTGGTTCCCCTCCTCTACTTGGCCCTACTCCTCTCTTGTTTTGGTCAGAAGTGAATTCAGCTCGAGCAAAATTCCCTGGCCCTCTTCTCTGACGAGTTTCAACATAAACTTGAGGGATATTTATGCTTTCATCAGACTTCTCCTTTTAAGTGCACTCTCCAGTATCCGATTTGAAAATCCATCTCCGACGTGCTCCAGTTACATTTTACCCACCCTAACGTCATCAACCATTGGACGCCCAAAACCACATCGACACTTTCTAGAGGTAAGGGAAAGAAGTCATTAATAATAGTAAGATTTGGGGGGTTTAGGACTACACCTTTACAAATGCCAATCGTCCGAACAGAGCTTCCCATCCCCAACATTATGTCGTAGCTCGTCGTGGATGTTTGCGGCAATTCAAGAACCGTTACTAGCTCCTTATCAATGAAATTGTGGGACACCCCACTATCTATGAGAACAACCACGTCTCTGTCCCTGATCACTCCCTTGACTTTAATCGTTCGGGGCGAGTCGATTCCAGCTAAAGAATTAAGGGAGAGTTTTGCAACTTCGCTCTCCGTGGTATCGACCACCATAGATTCCAAGGTCGTCGATGGTTTGCATCAATCTCGCCTGGTTCTTCTCCTCCATTAATCGTTACCTCGTCTTCTTCCTCGTTATGGTGCAACAAAATACTCAACTCCTTCTTTTTGCAATGGTGGCCTGGGGTGTACTTCTCATCACAGTAGTAACATAGCCCCTTGTCCCTTCGGTTCTACACTTTACTATCGGACAGGCGTTTGAACGTGCCGGTGATGAACGTCTTTCCATTCACATCCTTCAACATTACAGAGTTAGAAGACGTACCTACGCTGTGGATCGAGTTAAGTGAAATGGTTCGGGCTGTCGAGTGAGTGAGATGGTTTGGGTTGTGGCCGGTCTGACCCGTGGATGCATTGAGGCCTGCTGCTACCCCGGCCTCGGTTGGTTTCGATGGGCTTGGGCCACCTCCACCCTATTTCTTTCTTTGGGCCTCCTCCGTGTCTGCGGTGATTTGGGCCATCCTCATCTTTTCCTTAAGCCCTATAAGCTTGAACATCCGCATCTCAATTTGTATATCCTTCTTCAGCCCGCTAACGAGTTTACTCTACAATGTTTCATCCGAAAGATCCTTCAATGGCCCAGAGAGTTGCTCGAATCGCTGTTGGTATGCTCGAACACTGCCTTCCTGCTTCAGAGTGAGGAACTGAGCTCGACGATCTTCTTCCTTAACAGGTAAAAATTGCAACAAAAATTGCTCTTTGAACTTCGTCCATGTGTCCATCGACGTCCTTTCTTCTTCCCATTGGTGCATTCCAGTGCCTCCCCTTCCAAACAAAATATTGCCGCCTCGATTTTGTCCTTCTCCGACAGTCGGTTTACCACGAAATACCTCTCGACTCGTTGAAACCACCCCAAAGGATCTTCTCCTACCTCACCCTTGAAGATGGGGATCTTTAATTTCCTCAATCTCATATCGAATAGTGGCACTTCTCTCCTCTCCCTGCTACCTTCCATCGTTGGCTGTTTTCCCTTATTCGTCACAGTTCGCTCGGACGAGCCCGACTCCCCTTCTCTGGGCGCTTCCGTCTTCTTTGACCAAACCTCCGGTGCTCGTATCATCTTTTGCTTGAACGTCTCTCTCAGAGCTTCTATCTTGGCAGCCATGATGTTTTCGGTGATCTGTTGCATCTCCACGAACCTTTGGTCCATCCGATTTTCCATCCCTACTTGTAGTAAGGTTAGTTGTTCTTCTGCTCTATCATTCTTGCTTCCATCTTCTTCACCATGCCCCTCCCAAGAAGGAACAACTCTGATACCAAATTGATAGAACTCAGTTATATATTTACTATCTTGGCTCGAAATTGGCCTAGGAAGTCGAGACTTTCTCCTTACACAAGCTCGCAAGCTATTTTCCGATAAAATTCTTCTATATCCTACCTCACTTCCCTTCTCTTGCTTTATACTAAATTTGGTAACAAATTCCTCCCGTGTGGTCCCCACACCATTCATCTTTTGTAACTAATTTTATTCCCCTCTACTTTCTCATTTACATTTGTGCCCCCTTCCCATTCTTCCTATTGTTTTTCCTTTCATATTTCCTAATTATAGGGGGTCTATCAGTTTCATATCTTGCACGTTCGACTGGACTTCGAGTTTGTTTCATTTCAGTTTTCAAATTTTTTTATTTCGGGTGGTTTGGAGTTTAGGGTTTGAGTTGGATAATGCATGAAGGTGGAAAATAAAACCGAATTCTCGAAAATCGGCCATCTAGTCACTTGTAATGTAACAAGTAAAGGACACCATGTAGCATGTATCGGGTATCGAGAAATGAGTATCTTGTATCGTGCATTGAGGAACGTGCATCGTGTATCGAGTATTGAACATAATTCTTATTTTTCCTTGTTTTTTGTTATTCTGTGCAGTATGGCTAGACCAAGATTTCTCCCCATGATCGTTTCCTAGGCCAAGCGACCAGCCTATCCTCTCACATTGGGACGACTAACAAGATTGTGAAAGAGAAGCTTACTCCCACTCAGCTTGCCCTCATCAAGAAGACTGTATTTAGGCGATTTGTGGATATGGACATTATCTTCAACAGTCTAATTGTCCATTACATTCTATTGAGAGATGTTGAAGACCATAGGAAGGATTCAATGACATTCAATTTGAATGGTACAGTTGTAACATTCACCAAAGAAGACTTTCTATTGGTGACGGGATTGTGGTGGTCACCTAATCCAGTAGTTGTGAGGAGGGGTGAAGGAACTAAATCTCTACGTAATAGGTACTTAGGGAATGATTTCGTAGGAGATATCCATATTGGTATCTTAAAGACAATGTACAAGGAGATGGAGTTTGAGAATGATATGGATGCTATGAAGATGACATTGGTCTATGGCTATGATGGGAAGGGAAAAGATGAGGGCCAATGTTGACAAGACCTTATTAATTGGCATGGAGGATTTAGATTACTTCAACTTTATGGATTTGGGAAATGTTTTGTGGAATAGGACCTTACTTGGACTACTTATCGGGGTTTCTTCATGCTTTTTAGGTAATATCCATTTATTGCCATAAGAGATCTATTAATTTTATTGTCAATGTCACTTACTACTTATATTTGTCTTATAATTGTTTATAATTATGGTAGGTGCGAATCAATGGACATGTCGTACCTCGATTACTGAGGTGGGAATGTATATACTCACTCCCAACCAAAACCATAGTGTGAGACGTGTTTAAGTCCTTTGAGGTTAGTGTATTATATCAAAATTTACTTGGATTTAAGGTGAATAACACATATAACTAACAAATTGTTCGTTGTTTTGTATAGACAAGGACCACACCCACACCATTAATCATGTCTGATAGAGAGAGGCGATATAGGGACACTAGGGTCGATGAACGACCCATATATGAGTGCATTGATGTCGAGACGACATCCTCAGAGACACATAGATCACACCATGATGATGATGCTTGTAGTCACTCAATGACTACGAGAGTCATGAGCATCACAACCAGAGCAAGAACTCGACGAGCATCAGTCTCATGAGCTCCCTACCGCTGAATGTGAGATTCACCCTTTTCATAACGAGTCTCACGAGCTCCCTACTGATGAGCATGTGCCCCCAACCGAGGAGCAAGGGTCACCTCGGTTGAATACAACGCATTCTGAGTCTATGAAGGGTGTAGGCATTCACACATCGCTCTGTGACGTAGATCAGAGAGTGGCTATAATGGAGCGTAAATTGGACTATGTACAGACATACTTGAAAGATGTGAAGTCTGACTTGAGTGTCCTTCAGGCCAAAGTACAAACAATCACCAGCCTACTACGGTCATTGTGTCAGGTACGTAATATCATTTTAAACTTATTCTAATATAAATCTGTATCATGTTGTGTTTGACCTAACATACTTCGTAAATTATATAGGGTTTACGCATGGAGTCCACCGAGACTATTGACCCCATTCCTCCACATTCCACCGAGACCCATGACCCAACCCCTTTAACAACCACTAAGTCTCGTGACCCAGAGTTCCAGGACCCCCATTCCTCCACCCACCACCATGACCAACACAATGGAGCCTGAGTCATGTGACCCCATTCCTTCATCAACCACCTAGATCTAGAACCCCATTCATTCACCTTCAATGGAGCCTGTGAACTGTAAAGGGTAATAGAGATGGACAAGTAGTAAGAGGAAGCCAACACAACCGTACACCCCTCAAGTTGACACGGTAAGGCCAACTGAAAAAAAATAGAAATATATTCAGCTCGGTGAATGTCCAATTGACATCATCCCCTATGACCCGACACATGCTATTCTAGAGGACTTGATAAATGAGTTCATGGTTTGGTTGAATGTGGACTCGTGAATTGATGTTCTAAATATATAAGCATATACGGATATGGACAATGATTAATGTAAATCATACAAGTTCATGTTGCCATAAACTTGATGACTTGGAAAGATGGAGATGGAGTGTGGATGCTGTGTTATGCTTATTTACACTTTATGCGATACTACTTCTAGATGTATGCATTATTAATGAAATTCTTGTAGTATGCTATGCGTTGTCACAAGTTTCCTTGTGCTGAAACCAAGTATAATTCCAACGCAAGTTTCTCAGAGTAATCCGAGGTCGAACATAGGGATTGTTGTCGTTAATGTGTTACATTTGTGATATATGCGACCGGTTTTTACAATTAATAAAAATTGTGTGTTTGTACAGGAAAGTGAATTGCAGTAAAGTAAAATTGTGCAGATAAACTAAAGTTGCATTAATAAAATAAATTGCGATGAAAATAAACCTAAGCTAATGTGATGCAAGTTACAAGATACATGATATACATGATACTGAGTTCGAGACTGACTATGAAGTTTATACAAAGGATCGTGGCATGTGATGGCAAGTCTTTATGGAAGAATCAGAAGGAGAAATAATAATTAGTACAAACGTCGCAAGGTTGTTAATTGCGTTAAAGATACAACTAAGGTTGTGCTTTCCCTTAGCGTACACCTCTCGGTGATCGGCCGCATTCCCATATCTCTATGGTGAAACAGGGATGAACTTGGTGAACGCAAGGTTGCTTCCATCTCTGGAAGTACTTCTCGCTTTAGTTAATGCATTCTTCCAACCCTCTCTCGACAGGCGGAATAGCATCTTCACTTTTGCTCTCACAGGTGAAGATGTCGTCTAGCATGCTTTGACTAAACATAATTATTTCCTTAACCCAATTAATTTACTTGCTCAATTATTGCTAATTATCCAAGGGATTAAGAAAACATCCTGGAGAAAGTGAAATATGGATGAACGTAAATAGGCAAAGAGATGGAGATGGAAATGATCATAACATTTAATTATAGAATTAAGCATCTGATACATGGTGTGAATGATAGACTAAGAAGATGAATACAGTTGATGATAAAGAGATAAAAACAAATACAGAAGAATGTCAACGTCTTGACATAGATCTAGACGGTGGTTTTGTTTGTTGGCATGTGAAGTGGATGAAGAGAAGAGCTTCCCTCTCAGGCTTGCTCGTCTGGTAGAAGTGACTTTCATACAGAGCTTCAACGACCGAGATCGGAAGGATTCTTTACTCAGAGACTCACCTCTCAGCCTTGTCTCTTAATTCTTCCCAGATCTACTCTGATTAGTCGCTTAACCAGTTTTTCTCTCTCAGATCAGTATATACACTTTTCTCTATATTCAAGCATATTTTTTCAGTGGAATGGTCAGAGCTTTTATAGGCTCAGCTTTGACTCTCTGACTTGTGGTCCCCACTTTATTGTTATGGCAACTCTTGAAATGGTGGAGTAAATATTCCTTCTGTTACGCAATCAATCTCGTCCAAAATGCACAACGGTCAGTTGCACACGCGTCAAAATTCTCCGCATTTGCATTGCTCTTCACATCTTCGATCGTTTACCCGCATGCGATCTTGTTTTTTTTATTAACGCATGCGGTTGAAGTAAAGCTCTTGATCGATTGTCGCATGCGCCGTCATTGCATTGATCGTCTATTCATTGTTAAATGATGGCCGCAATGCGACGTAGATGCGTTGTTCTTTTTATCTTGAGACTTGAACGCATGCGGTGACTTGATTTCCTGCAAAATAGACTTGAAATATTCTTTTCTACCATCACAATGGTGTCAGTGGGTGTATTGACGAAAATTTATAATTCTTGCATTTCATGTGCTTGTCCTCAAGCATATCTTCCACTAAGGCAATATTACTAAATTCCTATCCTAAATTTTGCATCAATTGGTTGCTCCAAATGCTCCACCTAGGCACATTACTTAACATCGCAATTTCCTTCTATCCTTGATAATTCATAACAAAGCCCTGCTTTATTCTTCTATTTTACAAATTTCTGTTAAAAAATATTTTTCTAGTTTTAAAAAGAATGTTTACCTCTTTTTGTGAAAAAAAACTTGATGCGTCTGGATGCGGTGGCCAAATTTTGCACCATTTATTAGAGACTATTGATCATGGTTACACCCTTCATTTTGGCTTGTTCCCACGGGTGTCATGCGAACATCCAACTACAGTTGCGTGCCAATCTCAACTTTAACTCTTGAATTTTAGAGAAGTTGTCTCTTGTTTCTTTTATTTTTTCCTTTTTGTCATTTTTCTCTTTTCATATTGCATTGTTCTTGGAAACCCACCTTCGTTTTGGCTTGCTCCCACGGGTGTCATGCGAACATCCAACTATGAGCAGGCTCTTTTCACAACTTAACTCTTATCAAGTTGGGATTGTTTTTGGAGTTTCCCTTGCGCTGACATTGGAATTGTTTTTGGAGTTTCCCTTGCACTGACATTGGAATTTATATGAATTTTTTTAAATGGTAATAATGAGCGCATTTTTCTTAATGACCACATCACTTGATCTCATCTGCTCAGACCTTCCCCACCCCCAAATTTAGGGATGCGCAAGGTCCTCATTACGTTGTTTGGACAAAATAGACAAACACTTAGACAAAATTTCAAAAAGAAGGTTTGAGCAGAATTTTGAAGGATAAAAGGTAAAGCATTGCTATAGCTACGAATTAACTAAGTGTTAGTCAAAAATACAAAGTGTGGGAAATGTTACTAAGTGTATGCATATTATACATCATCGCAGCACAATAAATAACGCAAAATAGAAGATCAAGAATATCGTAAATAATGACAAAGGATGATAAAGAAGAGGCTATTGCATCCTTGAAAGAATTGCTACTTAGTTGTATTAAATATTAACTAAATATACAAGGAATTACAATTAACGCAATACATCTATAGCCCAGTCAACTACAAACAACATTGGTTTTTTGTTGGTCGTGGACATGAATATCAGACACATCCTTTTGTATGACTCACTATCCAAGTATATCACAATGAAGGATTTGCTAAAATTCTTGGCGCCCCTATGCTTCTCTCTCTTCACTAACACAATGCGACCTATATGATGCAAAACTTAACCTTGCACCTAGTGTTTGGAAGCTGAGTCGTATCAATACAGATGCCCTATAGGGGAATACACTGGATTGTGGGATATTTAGTCTCAAGTACTTTAAGTACTTGGTGACCAGGTCGAGTATGGAGAGCATACGATAGGATAAGATGCATGATTTTAGGTTGCATTATGGTACCGAGTAATTGGCAGATCAATTTTTTTATTAGGGTAGATAATTTTTCTATGTAAATTTTGAAATTATTTTGAGATTATTTATGTGGATTTTTATACCATCTATGTGAATTTTGACATTATTTGTAAATCTGACACAATATGTTGACATTATTTGTAAATCAAACCGAATTTGAACTGTATATAGTATGATGACGAGTTGTGGGTAGATCAATTTTTGTATTAGGGCATAATTTTTGTGTTAGGGCTTTCTACTTACATCATAAGCATGTTTTGTATTATATGGTAAATTGATATATAGTGTTTGAGAAAGTGATTGTCGTATACATCGATATCATGTGTTTGCATACAAAAAACCTGTTAGTTGATGGGCTATAAATTAAGATATCTAATTTACTTGATAACCTACAGTATCTAATTGATATATAGGTGAATCATGTTCAAGTAATAGCCTACAAGGTCTATAATATATGGAGAAGGTTGGGTGCCTTATTTTGATGACACCATGAATATGATTCACTTAATAATAGTTACAAATGATTTGATCCAAACCATTCATGTGGAGACATGTGAGTGGGGATATCCTATACAAAAGGTTTGTATAATATTGGACCGCTAAAATTATTAATCTCTCTTTGTAAATTTGTTAAGTGATTAGATTAATATTTTATAGGTTGATCATTTGTGACTCAATCTTAATCCTGTATGAGTTACGAATTATTTTCTGTGAGGTATCCTCCCTTGGTTTTCATGGTTGAGAGTGACCCAAGTTACCAACTCAATAATTCTACCATTTTGGGGACTTGGTTAAATAGGAAGCAGAAAACATAACTTCACAAGATGGAATTCACTCTTTTTTACGTAGGTTAAGTAGATAAGTAGTTCCCTTAAGTGATCACTCGGAACTTGAATAAGGGGTCTACCCTCTCACTAGTCCAAAGGGACTTAGTCTACGGTTGGACCATAAACAAATTGTTTATTAGAGGAATCATGATATATAAGGAAAAGAGGTAATTACAGGGGTATAACAGACATTTAACCAACTATAATTACAAACAACTTGTGAAGGATCGACTTTCTTATATTGATTATATCCATGGGCACAACTAGCCATATAGTGCATAAGAGTTCAACTATGTCGCACACTACTGTCCGCTCCAATACTTAACACCAACGCACGCTGTCGCACACTACTATCGCACGTACTAGTTGGTTGTTTTTCTCTTTGCTTTTTTCTAATAAATGTTATTCGTAGGTTGTGTCTGTGTTATTATTCTAATAAATGGTTTTGTTTCTGATTCGAATTAGGATATAGATTTGTTTATGAATGAAATTGTTATTCTATCTTTGATTTGTATATAGATGGATATAATGAAGGATGAATTATTTGTGTATTTTGGTTTTAATTTTGTACATGAGATTCATTTATTGAGATTGAAGTTTAATCTTTCTTTTTTATGGACATAACATGCTTTAAATTTTATGAAATTGCTAAGGATGTTTAAAGAAAATTAACTAAATTTCACAATTTTTACTTGCTAGTGTTAATTCATCGATTGACCAGAAAAACTTAAGTTGATAGGTAAATGTAAATTTGATATCATATCATTTAAAAAAAAAACTCTAGTAAAGAGTCATTTTGTTTGATTGATTAAAAATATTGTGAGAAAAAATGAAAACTTGAAAAAAATTAGAAAATGCAAAACATTTGACCCTTTAGCTTCATTTATTTAGCTTTTATCAATAAAGGTTCACAATCCTAAATATTTGACCATTGTTCCTTACTAATGTTCTTGTCACATGCTTGATGCAGACCGACCCTTTTGTAAAGTAAGAAGGAACACTAGAAATGTAGTGATTTCTCTCTTGTTCTCATCATAAAGACCTAAACTTAGAGATAATGGAAAATCTCCTTCATATAGCCAAAACTTAGACATGGTTCAACGATGAATAAGGATTGGATTAAGCTTAGAGATAGATTCTCAAGAGAGTACATTGACAGAGTTACAAAATTCAAGGAAGTGGCAAAGTGTCATGTAAATGGAGAGGGGAAAATGAGATGCCCGTGTAAAAATTATTAGAATTCAATGTCTCAAACATTAGATGGAGTAGAACGACATTTATTTGCTAATGGAATATCTCCTTCATATAGTCAATGGATTTGTCATAGAGAACCGATAAATTTAGCTCAATTTCAAAGAGTCAGGACTTCTTTAGCACCTTCAGTGGATGATGGGTTAAGGGAAGAACCTACTGCACACAATGATGATGATGAATTGTTCAATCTTTTAAATGATTTGCAAGGACCGATGAGATAAGGGGAATATGATGAAGATGAAGAAGACTTTGGAGATGAAATGCCTGAGAACGTCGAACAAAGGGATACTTCACACTTTTCATAGGAGTTTATGGATGAAGCACATAACTCGTTGTACCTTAGTTGTACAAAATTTTCCACATTGAACTTCTTGGTGAGATTGATGCATATTAAGGTTCTCAATAATTGGACAAACAAATCCTTTGATATGTTACTAGTTTTGTTGAAAGATGTCTTTCCAACTGGTGCATGCATACCTAGTTCTTTTTATGAAGCTAAGAGGAAATTACGTGACCTAGGACTTGAAGAAAATCAGACATGAGGATTGCTATGAGCAGTGGAATGATCATTTCAAATTCCATTCGAAATTGTACAAAATTAAAGTATAAAACGGAAACTAACAGGTCATGCACAATATGAAATTACAACATGCTTATAAGATAATCAAGGGAAAGATTATACATACCTTTGAAGACTCATTCTTCAAACTCCCTTGATCACAAACGCTCGATCAGTCTCCAAGACAACAATACACAAATGCTCGAACACAACGACTGCAACAACAGCATGATCAACAATGAACACAATGAACTCAACGATCATGAACCCAACAAACGGCCTCTAGAACCTCGATATCAATCAAGTTGAGTGAGGACACCACCATAATGGTTACCTTGGCATTCTCAATGTGAGAGTCTAGGAGTTGTGGGCTCTATATGATCTTGGTTGGAGGAAGAGATTAGAGGAACAATAATCGTGTAGACGATTGAGCAAATGAGAGATAACACAGTCCATCGAATAGACGATGTACTCAATTGTGTAGGAGAAGGTAGCCTATCCTATAGGCAATGCCCTACGATCGTTTAGCTATGACCAGCTGAGTGAACTATCGTATAGTGACACTCCACGATCGTTTAGTCTCTCTATGAGCTATCATTTAGTGAAACAATTTCACTTGATAGTCTTGCCATAAGTTTCTTTCTGAATGTATCAACTCTAAATTTAGGAAAAAAATTTCCTTTTATCTCACAGTTACCATAAAACCACCAATAACCTCCCACTCAATTGGTTATTAGAGAAAAAGAAATAATTATCCAATAATTAATATTATTATAAATATATATGATAACAAACATACCATACTATTTTTATAACCTATAGTTTTAATATTTTATCTCATGAAATATATAAACCATAGTTCTTCTTCTATTTATGGTACTTAATGTAAAACATATTTATATTAATCCTCCACTTGATGTATCTCATACAGCATACCGATTATATCATATATAATCAAATTTTCTCTTGTCAATTTGAACATTTCAAATCAACCCTAGGAACTAATTCTCAACTTGAATTCATTGAGCTACCAAAGGGACCTTATGGACCTGTAGCATGAAGCTCCAACGGTATGTGAATAACTGACTAAACTCTTTAGTCACAGGAGCCACCATCTGTTAATTGCCAAGCACTCCATTAAAGACCGATAGCTGTACTCTCCTCACTACAGATATATTTATTGTCCATATTAACCAATCGACAGTGTGATAACCCTTCACAGATCGCTCGAAAGTACAGCTAGGCCAATCTACCGTTATGCCCCTGTAGTTACATCTAACTCATTAAGTACCACTGGTCCCTTTAATGAACATAAGTCATAGTCCTACTATGACTGAGTCCTCTCTTCCAAAGAGAAGTTGTGGCCATTATGTTCAAGACCCGTAATCAGCCCTTAAGGGAGCAATCTATCTACTTACCCCTGCTTCGGGGAAGGAGTGAATTCCATCTTGTGTAACTGAGTTCCCAGCTCCCAAATCAGTCAAATCCTCAAAAAGGTAGGCTTGTTGAGTTGGCAATCTGGCCACTCTCACCCATACTAATCAAAGGACCACCCTCAAAGGCAGGATTTCCCACAACACTCAGGATTGAGGTCATGTCACTTATGGTCGTCTACGTGAGATGTAAGTCTCCAGTCTCAACGGCATTATACAAAGAGACAAATCATTTCATGATCTGGTCATATACAAACTCTTTGTACAGGACACCCTTACTCGCATGTCTCCACATGAATGGTCAGGATCTACCATCTGTAGTAGTTCACAACACTTGCAAACATCTAAAAAGTGGGCCATATTTGTAGTGTCACCAGGATCAGGTATCCCTCCTTAATCCTTATACTATAGACCTTTTTAGGTTATCACTTATGGCATGATCCACTTGTATATCTCATATACATGCTCAAGTTTACATACAATAACCATGGAGCTTTGTTTATTGGATATGAGTAAATGAAAAATAAAATAACTCTTATTTTATTCATAACAATGTGTACAATTTACAAATTACGAGACTTTGGGAGAATTAAAACACCAATCCCAACAATCTCCCACTTGTTTTAATGCCTCAGGAGACTAATGTACAATACATGAAAAATACAAGTATAATATACAATAAATTAGGGCATACTCTATACCTCAGTATCATCTCCCACTTGCCTTAGACAAGATGCCACATATCTCATAGACCCAGACTTTCCAGATGACCCTCGAATACTTTAGCCGTGAGAGCCTTTGTAAATGGATCAGCAGCATTGTGCTTCGACGCGATCTTCGTGACTATCACATCACCGCGATGCACAATCTCTTTGATCAAGTGATATTTTCATTCTATATTGCTTGCCTCTATGATGACTCGAGTTCCTTCAAATTTTGCCACAACCTCTGCTGTTATCACATATAAAAGAGTGATTGGTAGATATATTTGGAACACACTTCCAAATCAATAAGAAATTTCCTCAAACCAAACAGCCTTTCTTAGCTACTTCCACAAGCGGCTATGTATTCAGCTTCCATAGTGGAGTCTGCGATGCATTCTGCTTGATGCTTTGCCACGCTACAACCTCTCCATTCAGAGTGCACATTGACTCCGATGTCGATATTTATGAGAATGTCTATCGGTCTGAATAGTCAGAGTCTGTGTATCCTGCAAGGATCAAATCCTTATCTCCATACACAAGTATGTAGCCCCTCGTTCTTCGAAGATACTTGAGGATTTTTTTGACTGCTGTTCAGTGATCTAATTCTGGATTGGACTGATAACGACTAATAGTCCCTACTACATAGCAAATGTCGAGTCTGGTACACAACATTGCATACATTAAGCTTCCAACAGCTGAAGCATAGGGAATCCCTCTCATCTCCTCAACCTCTTGAGGTGTCTTAGGACATTGATCCTTGGACAAAACGATTTCATGCCTGAATGGTAACAAATCCCTCTTGGAATCCTGCATCTTATACCTGATTAACATTTGATCTATGTACGATGTCTGAGACAAGGCTAACCTCTTGTTCTTACGATCCCAAATGATCTGGATCCTAGAACATACTACACCTCTCACAAATCTTTCATTTGGAACTAGGCAACTAGCCACTTTTTAATGTCAGTCAGAGCCCTACATCATTCCCAATGACTAGGATATCATCCACATACAGTACCAGGAAAGCTACTGAGCTGTTGATGATTTTCTACTAAACACAAGGCTCATCAACATTATGATCAAAGACAAAGATTTGACCGCACTGTCAAATCTAATGTTTCACGATCTAGATGCTTGTTTCAGCCCATAAATGGACCTATTAAGCTTGCAAACTCTTTACTCTTGATCTGGAACAATGAACCCCTCTGGTTGAGCCATGTAGATGATCTCCTCAATATTACCATTAAGAAAGGTAGTCTTGACGTCCATTTGCCATATCTCATAATCATAAAATGTGGCTATGGACAGGTATCCTGATAGACTTGAGCATGACAACAGGTGAGAAAGTTTCCTCATAGTCCACTCCCTCAACCTCGGTATAACCCTTTTCCACGAGTCTAGCCTTAAAGGTTTGCACCTTTCCATCTACATCTCATTTTCGCTTGTAGATCCACTTACACCCTATAGGTTTTACCCCATCAAGCTGATCCATAAGTTCCCAGAATTGATTGAAGTACATAGACTTCATTTCCTTGTTCATGGCTTTAATCCACTCATCTTTGTTAACATCCTCCATTGCTTGCTTATAAGACAATGGATCCTTGACTCCATCATCAAAAATGATTTTTTGGGCTTCAATCAAACCCATGTAGCGATTCGGTGGGTTCATAACCTTCCCACTACGTCGAGACAATCTTAATTCTTGAGATGGATGACTAGATGTACCGACATCAACAACTCTTGTTGATCTATTGGCCTGTTCAACAACTTTTATTGAACCCTCAGTAGTCTCACTAGAAGCCTCACGTTAAACAAGCTTACTTTGTGGTTTAGGATCTCAGATCTGGTCTTCTTCCAAGAAGATAGCATTTGTAGAAACAACACTTTGTTCTCACTTGTATCATAGAAATATCCAGCCCTCGTTTCCTTGGGGTAGCCTACAAAGAGACAAACTTTCAAACGCGGTTCCAACTTCTTCGATTAGTCACAAGCACGTGGGCTGGACACCCCCAAATTCTGAAATGGCATAAACTACCTTTACAGCCTCTCCACAGTTCAAAAGGTGTTTCAGAAACACTTTTCGAGGGAACGTTGTTCAGAATGTAACATGCAGTCTCCACTGCAAAACCCCAGAACAAGTTTGGAAGATAAGCATAACTCATCATAGACCGAACCATGTTCAACAAGTTTCTGTTACTTCTTTCTGATACACCATTCTACTGAGGTGTACCCGGGGCCCAGAGTTGGGATGTAATTCCATGTTCTATCATATAGTTCTGGAATTGGAGGTTCATATACTCTCCATCATGATCAGATCGTAGTGTTTATATCTTCTCACCTAGTTTTCAACTTCAGCCTTATACTCCTTGAACTTGTCAAGGGCTTCAGATTTATGTTGCATTAGGTAGAGATATCCATACCTTGAATAATCATCTATGAAAAATATGAAATATTCATACCTACCTCGAGCCCTAACACTCATCCGACCATACAGGTCGGGATGTACAAGCTCCAAGGCTTCCTCGACTCTATAACCTTTTCCAGTAAAAGGTCGTTTGGTCATCTTACCTTCAGGGCATGATTCACATACCGGCGAGGAGTTTTGTTCTAAACTCTTTATAAGTCCATATTTCACCAATTGCTCAACCCTATTAAGGTTGATGTGACCTAACCTTAGATGCCAAAGATGGGTGTTTTCCTTAGAAGAAACCTTTGGTCTTTTAGTTGTTGTCATTGTACTGAACATTTTAGTATTAGGCAAGGCTTTTATGACTAACGACCTTAGTACATACAAGTTACTTTCCATTGAACCAAAATAAATCTCCATACTATTCTTAAAAATAAACACTTTACTCTCAGAAAAGGAGATAGTATAGCATTGTTCAATAGACAAGAAATTGAGATTAAATTTCTCTTGAGATGAGAAACTATAAAAACATTATCCAGTAATAGATAACGTTTATTGTCCAAGAATAACTTCAATCTACCTACAGCAACAGCTGAAACAACCTCACCAATACCGACTCAAAGAGTCAACTCTCCTTGTGGCAATGTTTGTCACGAACTGAATCCTTGGTAAGAGGATCTAACGTGATTAGTAGCACTCGAATCAAGGATCTAGGCAGAATCATTCTCTACCAAACACGTCTCCAAGAACAATAAATCATATTTACTGTCTTTAGACTTCCTCCTCTTTTAAAGAGTTGTGGGATCAGAATCAGAACCTAAATAAGCTCCAAGTTCCATTTCAGAGAACACTTCTCGTCGATGAACTGTAACAGAGTCAACAACGCTTGCTTTTTCTTCCTGGAGGTTATCTTGGGAACCGACACTACTGGTTTTGTCATCCAACTCTTTGTGTGCAAAAAGTAAGAACTGGCATTCAAAAAATTCTTGCAATGAGTTCATGATCTCACGTGCAATGACCATTTTCTCAACCCTTTCGGCCAAAAACAGGTATGCTAGCCAATATGTGAAGTTAGGCCAATGAATTAGCCTTCATCCACACCTCATATGCATTGCGAACACTTTGCAGTTCATCAAGGGTCAGGACTTGAGGACATTCCTCAACCATGACAAACTCGAGGGCGTTTACCACGAAATACGTTTTATACGATTCTTTCCATTATATGAAATCAGTCAAACTAGAGGCATTCAACGGAAAAACAAACATGTTGCTGAAAAAAAAAACACATTGACCTACATTAGGTTTTAAGCAAATACTCGTTGAAAAAACATACAACATCCAATACAGTTTAGCAAAACAATCATGAACCCCGTGTGACATCTAGTTTTGCAATGACACTGTAAAGGTTTAGGACAAAAGCCGCCGAATGGTGGTCAATTTATCCCTCCTCTGAATTGAGACATTCTTAACCAGCCATTAATACCAGAACAACTTTTGTTCCTATAACGACTAGCCATCATTGATTTGGTCAAGAAAACATTAACTTACTTAACAATTTCCCGTAAGTGTGACCCGTCATTTTAGGGCTTAGAGTTTCGCCCCAAGCAGCCAATCCGAAGAGAAAAAATTTGATTGGGGCAAAAACTAAAGTGACCCTATCCATTTCTGGAGTTCACCTTTATATTGATCGACTGCACAAAATCCATCCGAAAGAGGACGCTCCCAGGGCACCACGAGGGAGTGCAAGAATGATCTCACGGTGTGAACCAATGAAAGAGACCACAGGACGTGTTGACACACAGCCTTCACCCACTTACTATAAATATTTTTTTTCGTCCACCTTGATATTGACTCATGCAAACACCATTCGAAGGGTGATGCTCCCAGGGCACCGTGAGGCCAAGCATGAATCTCACGGTGTGAACATTTATGGAGAAATGTGAATGGAATCATTGATATATCATATACATCTCTTCTTCCCACTGAGTATTTTATAACCTAGGGTTTAGTTTATATAGAAAAAACATGGCTAAGAATTTTAACTAACTTTTTAGGTTTTCCCATGAGTAACTTTTACCTTTGATAGTTGAACAACTTTTGATCATCATCTATTAAACTCTTTAACGGAGTCTTTGATCAAATGTAGAAAATCTATCTAATTCACCTTTCCAAGTAGGTTCCTAGGTAGGGGTATTCCGTTTCCGTTAGCTTAAGTACCCCAACCTAGACAGAACCCGCCTTAGAAAAAAGGTCCCTTATAGACAGATTTAATACAATTTTAATTTTTTATACCAATCAATTTAATCCTATTAAACCGATTTAAAAAGATTAAACTTAGGTTGCTAAACCCATTAGACCTTGAACTTAGGTCTATCTTAATCCAATTTTAAAACCCTTTCAAAACATGAATTCGCATAAGTTCGCATGCAACTCTTTCTTATCGATTTTAGTTCTAATTTCTATTATAACGCTTATAACCGGAAACAACTAAAACCATCCACAACACGAAGCAAACACATACAAGGCATTCATAACTTTTATAAACAAGCCTAAGTGTCATACTCCATGCATTGTTCATTCATTGCTACTTTTATATAAAACTTACACAAACAAGCAATGAATCAAGCAAACATCCTTCCATTCACCCTTATACTATAACGCTTATAATATAAAGATGATGCATGAATATGCTTACTGCATGCATTAATATAACTCTTATATTTCATGATGTATGCGTATGCTCTCTTGTAATTTCATCATGCCATATTATAACACTTATAATACATGATGCATGAATAATTGCACAACCTAAGGTGGGTTTCAAATCTATATGTCATACACTATGGCATATAAACCAACATACATCACATGTATATTAAGCAAAAGTTGATGAACTAGGATAATTAGCCTGAAAATCCTAAAAAACAAAGCTAACTATTACAAATAGCAAAAAGTCACCAGTTCAAATAGGCGAACTAGGTCTTGAATCGTCTGGTCGAAGTCCGCGTCACCACTGATCATGTACCAAAACCGAATGATCACCTGCACGAAAGAGGAAATGCTTTACTCAATCGTTTACCTACGCTTCATGAGCTAAATGATCATTTAGCAACGATCGTGTACCTTTGCTATGCGATGAAGCATAAGGCATGCGATCATGCAGTGTGCAACGTACAATACAAGCCTTAAACGATTGACTAAACGACAACGATGCAGTGAAGCACAATCGTCTAAACGATCGCTGAGCAAGCGCGAGGTATCGTATACCGGGTGTTCGTGTAGTCAGTAACTATGCAATGAGGCATGATAACTACATGATCGTTTAGTGCGCATGCCTTTTTTAAACGATGAGCATCAAATGCTCCTACTTGATCATTAACCTCCAGCGTCCACGCGATCGGGAAACCAACACTATTCAATAGAGCAAACACTTTACCCCGATCGTTTAGTAAATACTACACGATCGCGTAGAAAAATCTACATGATTGTTTAGCCAAATCCCAATGATCGTTTACCTTAGGCTACACGATACGACCAACCTTTGGTCTTCTTCCTCGCTGAGAACCACATCTCCATGCTTCGAAACTTCATCATGAACGACTCAACAAACTCAAACACTTTGAATTGCAAACTCGATTGTTAATTATGTCCAAAAATGCAGGAGCCCTTACAAATTAACACTTTGTAATAGAAAGAAAGCTTTAAACAGAGGAAATTAACCTGTAAACATTCATTAACATCCATACACAAACGCATTTAACACTTAAATGCAGTGTAGAAAACCCAGCACGTTCAAAATAGAAATGAAATTTGGAATATCAGAACAACTTGTCTCTGATACCAATTGAAGTAAATCAAACATGAGGATTTCCATAAGCAGCGGAATGATTGTTCCAAATTCCATTCGAAATTGAACATACCCAATTACAGTACAAAACGAAAACTAACAGGTCATGCACAATACAAAATTATAGCATGCTTATAAGATAATCAAGGGAAAGATTATACATACCTTTGAAGACTCATTCTTCAAACTCCCTTGATTACAAACGCTCGATCAGTCTTCAAGACAGCAATACACGAATGCTCGAACACAATGACAGCAACAACAACACAATCAACAACGAACACATCGAACTCAACGATAATGAACCCAACGAATGGCCTCCAGAACCTCGATATCAATCGAGTTGAGTGAGGACACCACCATAATGGTTACCTTCGTATTCTCGGTGTGAGAATCCAGAAGTTTTGGCTATGTTACAAGAAGAGATTGGAGGAAAATAATCGTATAGACGATTAAGCAAGTGGGAGATGACACAGTCTATCATATAGACGATGTGCTCAATCATGTAGGAGAAGGCATCCTATCGTATAGACAATGCCTTGTGATCGTTTAGCTATGACCAACTGACTGTACTATCATATAGTGACACTTCACGATCATTTAGTCTCTCTATGAGCTATTATTTAGTGAAACAATTTGACTTGATAGTCTTGTCGTGAGTTTCTTTCTGAAAGTAGCAACTCTAAATTTAGGGAAAAAATTTTCTTTTTATCTCACGGTTACCATAAAACCACCAATAACCTTTAACTCAATTGGTTATTAGAGAAAAAGAGATAATTATCCAATAATTAATATTATTATAAACATATATGATAACCAACTTACCATACTATATTTATAACCTATAGTTTTAATATTTTATCTCATGAAACATATAAACCATAGTTCTTTTTCTATTTTATGGTACTTAATGTAAATCATATTTACATTAATCCTCCACTTGATGTATCTCATGCATCACACCGGTTATATCGTATATAATCGAATTTTCTCTTGTCAATTTGAACATTTCAAATCAACCCCAAGAATTGATTCTCAACTTGAATCCATTGAGCTACCAAGGGGACCTTATAGACCTGTAGTTTGAAGCTCCAATGGTACGTGAATAAATGACTAAACTCTTTAGTCACAGGATCCACCATCCGTTAACTGTCGTGCACTCCACTAAAGACCGACAACTGCACTCTCCTCACTATAGATATATTTTGTGTCAATATCAACCAATCAACAGTGCGATAACCCTTCACAGATCGTTCGTAAGTATAGCTGGGCCAATTACCGTTATGCCCCTGTAGTTACATCTAACTCCTTAAGTACCATTGATCCCTCTAATGAATATAAGTCATAGTCCTACTATGACTGAGTCCTCACTTCCAAAGAGAAGCTATGACCACTATGTTCAAGACCCAGAATCAGCCCTTAAGGGAGCAATCTATCTACTTACCCTTACTTCGGGGAAGGAGTGAATTCCATCTTGTGTAAAGGAATTTTCAGCTCCCAAATCAGATAAATTCCCAAAAAGGTAGGCTTATTGAGTTGGCAATCTGGCCACTCTCACCATACTAATCAAAGGACCACCCTGAAAGGCAGTAGTTCCCAAAACACTTAGTATTGAAGCCATATCACCTATGGTCATTTAGGTGAGATGTAAGTCTCAAGTATCAACGGTGTTATATAAATAGATGAATCATCTCGTGGTCTGATCTTATACAAACTCTTTGTATAGGACACCCCCGCTCGCATGTCTCCACATGAATGGTTAGGATCTACCATCTATAATAGTTCACAACACTTGAAAACCTCTACAAAGTGGGTCGTATCAGTAGTGTCACCATGATCAGGTATCCCTTTTTAATCCTTATACCATAGGCCTTTTTAAGTTATCACTTAAGGCATGATCCACTTGTATATCTCATATACATGCTTAAGTTTACATACAATAACCATGGAGCTTTGTTTATTGGATATGAGTAAATGAAAAATTAAATAACTCTTACTTTATTCATAACAATGTGACAGTTTACAAACTACGAGACTCTGGGAGAATTAGGATACCAATCCCAACAGGACTAGGATATGATTTTATTCATGCTTGCAATTATGACTACATTTTATTTTGGAAAAGATATTCTAATTGTCAAAATTGTTCAGTGTGTGGTGAGTCTCGATACAAAATAAAGGATGGCAAGAATAAGAAGATCCCAAAGAAAATTTTACGTAATTTTCCATTAATACCGAGGTTGAAGCGATTGTTTTCATCAAAACACAGTGCTTCTGAGATGTGATGGCATAAGGATAAATGAGTTAAACCAATGGTGTGTTGCGACATCCAGCTGATGCTGAAGGGTGGAAATGTTTTGATAGAGAATTTCTTGAATTTGCTTCAGACCCAAGAAATGAGAATATGAGTACTGCATATAGTATGTGGCCCGTGATGCTTATTCCTTACAATTTTCCACCATGGAAGTGCATGAAGGAATCTAATTATTTTCATGTCTTTACTTATTTTAGGACCAAAGCCTCCTGGAAAAGAAATTGATATCTATTTACAACCATTGATTGAAGAGTTGAAAGAGTTATAGAACAATGGTGTGCACATTTACGATTGCATGAGTGGGGGTACTTTCAGTTACGTGCATTTTTGTTGTGGACCATTAATGACTTTCCTGCATATGGGGACTTGTCAGGATGGAGTACTAAAGGTTATCAAGCATGTCCCATTTGTAAACAAGATAAATCGTTGTTTAAGATAAGAGGAAAAATCTCTTTCATGGATCATCAACGTTATCTTCCAGATAAACACAATTGTCATAAGAGTAAGCAACATGATGGTAAATTGGAGCGTAGACCTCCACCCATTGTAATGAATGGAGATGAGATCCTAGAACAAGTCAATGCACTAAACTTTCCAATACTAAGTAAGCATCCATCCAAACAAGATAAGAAAGGAAAAAAGACTATTAATTGGACAAAAAAAGTATATTTTTTGAGCTCTCATACTGGTTTAAACTAATGGTACGACATAAGTTAGATGTCATGCATATTGGAAAAAACATATGCGATAGCTTGCTTGGGGCTTTGATGAATATTGAAGGAAAAACGAATTGAAGATTTGAATATACGAAAGGACGTACACTTACAAAAAGAAGGATCTAAATTTGTAAAACCACATGCAATATATACTTTTACTACAAGTGAGAAGATAACTTTTTGTAAGTTCTTGAAATCAGTTAAGTTTCCTGATGGGTTTACCTTAAATATATCACGATGTGTTAGTGTGAATGATGGAAAATTATGGGGATTAAAGGCGCACCACTCTCATATTGTACTCCAGTGACTTATTCCTATTGGTGTTCGAACATACTTACGAAAGGATGTGTATACACCTATCGTGGAGTTATGTAAGTTTTTTCGTGATTTATGTGCGAAAGTAATATGTGTCACAGACTTGGACCGATTGCAATCAGATATTGTACTCATATTATGTAAGTTTGAAAAAAAAAAGTCGTCGGCTTTTTTTTCTTTTATGTAATGGTTCATCTTGCTGTTCATTTGCCTTACCAAGCAAAGGTCGTTGGTCCAGTTACGTATAGTTGGATGTACCCTATTGAGAGAAGCTTGCGAACCTTGAAACAATACATAAGAAACAAAGCCCGTCCCGAGGGTTCAATAGTAGAAAGATTTATCATGAAAGAATCTTTGACTTTTTATTCCATGTATCTATCTGGAATAGAAGCTAGATTCAATAGGGACCCATGTAATGATGATTCAATTCTCCATGCCCAAGTTGTGGAGATTTTGATGTGTTTAGGCAAAATGTACGGCCATTAGGGGGGTCAATTTCGAAGACGCTAACTAAAAATGAGAAAAGAATGGCACATTGGTATGTATTGAATAATAGCTCTGAGATAACATCTTATCATAGGTATATTTCAGATCCTATATGTTTAGTTAATATCCTTAGTTTTAAAAGTCGATATTATATCTATTGTTAAATTTATGACTAGGGAACATTTGAGACTGATTCATACTTGATCAGACACAACATCAGAATTATCTCAAAGACATCAATCACAATTCCCTACTTGGTTCAAAGATCATGTAAGTATACTTCTTCAATTAGATATTTGAACATCAATAATGAGTTAAAAATATTGAGTTCCTATAATCCATTAAGTATTAATAGGTTTACTCACTGTATCAAAGAGGAGAAGCATCTGATGATCTTTAATCAATATCACTTGGTCCTTCTAATCAAGTCCGCTCATACAATGGTTTCATTGTCAATGGAGTTCGTTTTCACTCTATTGATTGTGACAATAAAAGATCAACTTAAAATAGTGGCATCATGGTGCCTGGAGAAACAGAAGGAGTTGAAAGTAATTACTATGGTATACTAGTTGATGTATTGGGCTTAGAATTTAGCAATGGAAGACATATGATCCTTTTCAAATGTAAGTGGTTTGACGCAAACCCTAAGAAAGATAAAGTACGACAGGATTTAGGGTTCATGTCAATAAATACATCTCATTATTGGTATATAGATGAGCCCTTCATCTTTGCAACTCAAGCAAACAAGTTTTTTTTTACATCAACGATAATAAACTTGGCAATAGTTGGTAAGTTGTGAAAATTGTCCAAAATAAATACGTATGGGATGTTTTAGAAGCAGATGGAGGTGAAAATGATGAATTAGAGTTGTTGCAAGTAGTTGGAAGGGTTGAGGTCGATGAATCTATTCAGGATGCCATATTATGTCGAGATGGTGTTGATTCTACTAATGTAGAACCTCAAGTTAATCCACAACAATTGAATCTTAGTGTACCATATTCAGATGATGAAGGTTTTATAAATGATGAACCCGAAGATGTAGAAGCATCCACTAAGAATAGTTCTAGTTCAAATCAATATCTAGATTCTGATGATCAAGATAGTGAATAACTGTATGACAACACTAGTGTAATTCATAATTCAATATCTAAATTCTGATGACTACGTGTAATTTGTAATTTCAGGTGTTATGTACGTTTATAGTATGTTTGATGTTATTCATGTTTTATGTGGTTGTACAAGTATGTTTGATGTTATTCATGTTTTGGCTACGAGTAATTCATAGGTAGGACAATGTCAAGAACGTTTAGCAGATGAAGCTAACACTTTGACTACGAGTCCCTCGATAGAGGCAGGAACGACCATCGCATCAGGTGATAGTAGTATGTCATAGGTTGAATATCTAAATATTATTGTAACCTCTAATTGAAGTAGTGTATTTGATCTTATTACAGGATCCAATTCTAGAAAAAAATGAAAACGTGGGCGAAGGCATAGTCGAAACATTAATTTGGATGTATATGTACATCGACATGGGTAGATCCCATTTACAATTTCTGAGGATGTTGGAAAACCAGTTAGCATCTTTGCTACAAAGTTTAGCAATGCCATTGGGACTGCAACTCGAGACACAATTTCATTGCATTGTTTTAAGTGGAAGGATGTACCTAGTGATGTCATTGCCACTATAAAGGCTCGTTTACAGGTAAGTTTTATGCTTTTATTATATTAATCTCATATGTGTACTTACCATAACTTTTATTGAAAATGTAGACACATTTTATTGTGAATCTATCCTCGAATGTCGTCAAAAAGTACATAAATCGGCAAATACAAAACTCAATTAGAGAATATAGACCAGAACTGCATAAGCACTATTGTAGCTTTGAGAATCTTGTAATTGCTCGTGAAAGTCCACCGGACAGGATAATAAATAAAGAAGATTGTAAGATTCTTTGTGATCGATGGGAGACTCCTGAATGGCAGGTAAATTTTATATGTTTGTTGTACTTATTGTCTACATAAATTGCTTGTACTAATAAATTATAATTTATGTACGAAAAAAGGGAGAAGAACAAGAAGAGCAGAGAATGTCTCAGTTTCAACCATTATTGTGCGTCGAAATCCTTTCTTCAAGTGCAAAATTAATTGGTATAGTATAATGTAAATTTATTATTATTTTATTCATTTCCCATTGAATGTAAAGAATAAATTTTTTTATTGAATTACAGACGATTGAGAAGGGTGGAAAAGTAGGCCAAGTAGAATTGTTTTACAAAAGTCACTTTTCAGAGAAGGATGGGTGGATAAGTGTAGCCGCCAAAGAAGCATATGTAAGTTATATTGTATCATATAGGCGTAATTTTATATTAATCCTTATATATATAACCTAAAAAACTATTATAAATATAGTTGGCAATGCAAAAGAGGAATAGAAAGTCATAACAAGATGGGGTTGAACCAACAATGGAGGAAATTATTTGTGAACGGGTTTTGGGAAAATGATTAGGCCACACTAAAGGTCTTGGATGGAACCCAAAACCCAATTTAGCTACATCTTCCTCACAAATTGAGAAAGATACTGGGAATAAGTATGAAAAGCTTGAGGCGGAGCAAGCTTAAAGGAGGAAAATGTCATGTTGAAGTCAATAGTTTTGAGTTTTCAAGATCAATTGACTAAAATCACAAGACAGTTGGGTGTACAACAAAAGCAAGAAGATGGACCTTCGAACAACTAGGTACGTTATGAAAACTTTCAGTTCTCGGTTAATAGATTTAGAAACTTAATCTGGTTGTTGTGTGGCTATCCGGCAATTATGGTAGCCACTTCAAATACGAGTGTTGTAGTGGATTTAGGAACATCATTTGTTTGTTTTGTGGCTATCCTGGAGTTATTGTAGCCACTTTAAATATGTGTGTTTTAGTGTACTTGTTGCAACTTTGTGGTTTAAATGACGTTTAGGTGGAATTAGGACNGGGGGGAATGTATATGTTGTAATTGTTTTTTAGATTTTCTACAAGCCTAATTGTGCAATTCAAATGAACTTTATGAAGGAAATCGAATTTGAGATTTCCATGAGCAGTGGAATAGATCATTCCAAATTACAATCATGAATGAACATTACAAATTACAGTCGTACACAAAACATGCAGTTATACAATCAATACAGAAATTACAACATGCTTACTACAATTGAACAAGGCGAAGGCTACAAACATTTGTAGACTCGTCTCCACGCTCCTTGCTCACGAACGCTCAAACATAACAACCTTGAATGCTCGAACAACAAGATCGCAACACTGCACGAACAATTCGCGCTCGTCCTCAGCGATCGCCTCGATCACAAACACTCTAGCAAGAACACTAACGGCCTCCACAGAACCTCGACGGTGTCGAGTTGAGTAGGACACCACCAAGAAGGTTACCTTGGTATTCTCAGTTCGTCGAGTTGAGTATGACACCACAAAGAAGGTTACCTTGCTATTCTCAGTGCGAGAACCAAAGGATCGGCTCTGTTTGGACTTGGAATGAGGTAGACAAAGGAGGAATGAACAATCGTGTACACGATTGGGCAAGTGGGAGAAGACAGAAACCTGATGCGTTATTTTATTGAATGGAAATATGGATGATATGAGTTGATGGATTGCGTTGTGCACTCAAGTTTCCCCAACAGAATTCAAGTGTAAATTCCTATGAGTTTCCTGGTATGTCCACGGTTGAACACAAGGACTTGTGAAAATAGTTGCGTTGGTAATGTTTATGAAAACTTTGTGGTCACCAAGTAAATAAATAAAGTGTTGGGTGTGTTGTTGCGTTGATGAAAAAGAAGTAAATAAAGGCGGCTTTTAGCTAGCGTTACTCGGGAATGCGTCAAACTTTGCGATCATGTTACAACCATCCACAGCAAGTCATTTTCCAATGTAAATGCGATGCTCCTAAGTCTAGGACGCACGTGTTGAATGCAAGATGTCCATAGAGCTTATCTCTAAGTCCTTACTCTTGTCCTATACGTTGATGCAAATTGCTTGAAAGCAAGGTGACCACATACAATCATATCTTATTGCTAAGATGCATGCGATACGTTAATAAAAAATAGTCCTCATTCCTAAGCGCCTATCTCTCGTTTATGCGTTCTAACCTGGTTCTTCCAAATCTAGATTCTGACCTGACCTTCCCAAGCCTAGATCCTGTCCTTAGACTACCCTCCCGAGTATCTCTAATAGACGAATGCAACATACATAAACAAGATAATCGCAAAGAATGAAGATTCCCTCGTTATGCTAGCTAACTGCTTCTCAACCCATTCAACTAATTTAGCTACTCATGCACGAATAACAGAGAGTGAACAAATATAGAGAAAGAAATTCCATTCTTATAACTGAGTTGAGTACAAATTGACAATGGAAAGTAAAGGTAGAGAGCCTGGTAGAAATTCCTTGCTGACTGAGGCTTTTTACACTGAATCTCTATTCTGATCTTCAAATGTTCCCGCTTCCGCAGGTGTCGGCCCTCTCTCTTGGGGCTTTCGGTGCTTTCTCAAGCTTACCGAAACGATCTTCCGGCACACTTTCTTCCTCGCGTCCGCCTTAAAATGAAAGAAAACTATAGATAGAGGCGTGAACTTGTAAAATGATGCAGTAATCGACCCCTTAACCCCTTCTCTGAAGAATACACTTGGTATTTATAGAGCTTCCATGGTGAAAGGAGGCTTCTCTCTCCCGGTTGTACAGATGAGACAGCTTTAATTCTTGATTGACGCGTCGAATAATTATCACCGATAAAGCTGAATGTACTTCGTGACCATTATCAACTATCAACTTAATTTGGATCTGACTGTCATCAGCTTTCTGTTCCATCGCTCTTAATTACCCTTTCACCCGGATGCGCCCACCATGTTGCACTGACCAAGTTGCGGTGATTCTTCTTGGGCGAATGTTTACGAGCACGATCAACACAAAGTCTTGCGGTGAAGTTGTGCTCTACCAGTGAATTCCTATGATCGCCATCTTTGCATTGCGTTAACGTATATTTTGCACGAAAATATAAAGTTCAACTGTTCTAATGCATTGGATGCATGCGACCGCATATATTATAGATTTTATGCTTAATGGACGCAATATAACATATTTCATCAATGCAATCCAACATTGTTCAAGAACTTAGCACTATGATAACGTGCATTTTTGCCCGTTATCACACCCCCAAATTTAAACAATGTTTGTCCTCAAGCATAAGCTAAAGATTCCTTTAGCAAGTAAACCGCAAAGTTCTTTTCCTAGATTTTTCAAGAATACTTCGTTCAAATCCTATATGCCAAAATTTCCTTTAGTCTTATTCAAGTCTCTTCCTAAAATATTTCTAAGACTTAAGGATTGCAAGCTTAACTTTCAAAAGGACTTTACTAGATTCCAGAACATCACATGATTTATTTCAATATATATTTTTTTAGGAAGGTCGAAAATGAATACCTCACCCCCAAATTTAAAATGCGACAATGTCCTCATTGCCAAAAGAAATTAAAATAAGTCATGCGATGGTCATACAATGCGTTATAAAGAGAGTTTGAAAGAAAGCTAGCAAACCCCTAACTTCTAGAAATATTTCATGAGGTGACTATCTTAAGATTAAGTTGACTTTGATATATAATAAAGGCATAAAAGCATATTTGTCATCATTGAAATCATATTTGGGAAAGAAACAGAATGCGGTAAGCTACTAAATTTATCGACTTGTTAAATGATTGTGGTAATCAAGGAGGATGCGGTGTTAAAACTTTGAAAAGTGAAATGCAATGTGATAGTGCAAAATTTGAAATAAGGATAAGGAAGAGTACACCCAAAAATTTTGTGTTGTCACCCACAGTGTGTATTGATGCATCCATCCTTGCGGCGTTCTTTGCTTCCGTGGATTGCGGTGATGGAATGAGATCATTTGCTTCTTCGTAATCCTGTGCCTTAATTCTTGTAAATAGACAAAGAGAGGGTCAAATGATTTTAAAACAAAACAACAAGTTTTTTTTCATTTATTAATTTTTTTATTATATTTTTTTCCTTTTTTTCTATTTTTTTTAGAGAAAGAAAAAAATAAGTCAAATACAGATATAGTAAAGTAACGAAGAGTTAAATGTTCAAGAGTCAAGTAAGGGATAGTCTGAGTTTTTCAACTTTGCAGAGGCTGTTTCTGGCTAGAAATCTCCCCCGCAATATGCCTTGATCTGTTGTCCATTAACTTTAAATGTTCGACTGCCATCCTCGGTGATCAGTTCCACTGCACCATGTGAAAATATTTCTTTGATTATGAAGGGACCAGACCAACGTGATTCTAATTTTCCCGGGAAGAGTCACAATCTTGAATTGAAGAGTAGGACCTTTTGCCCGACTTGAAGATTGCTAGTGCATATGTGTTTATCATGCCAGCGCTTGGTGCGTTCTTTATAAATCTTCGCATTCTCATATGCGTTGATCCTTCATTCTTCTAGCTCAACCAGCTGCAGTTTTCGCGCTTCCCCTACTTTCTTTAAATCGAAATTCAACTTCTTGACCCACCATAATCCTTTATACTCCAACTCCAAAGGCAAAGGACATGCCTTGCCAAATACCAACGCATAGGGGGACATACCTATCAGTGTTTTAAATGCAGTCCGGTATGCCCACAACGCATCATCAAGCTTCATTGCCCAATCTTTCCGTGAAGGTTTTACTACCTTTTCAAGCATCAATTTAATTTCACGATTGGACACTTCAGCATAGCCATTTATGTGCAGATGGTATGCAGTGGCCACTTTGTGGAGGATATTGTACTTGCGTTGCATCTCCTTGATATTATGATTGACAAAGTGTGATCCTTCACCACTTATGATGGCATAGGGAGTGCCAAAACGCGTGAAAATATTTCTTTTGAAGAACTGGGAGACTACTGCCACATCACTTGCAGCGCATGCTATTGCCTTTACCCACTTGGAGACGTAATCGACGACCAATAAGATATAATGCTTGCCATGCGAAGGAGGGAATGGTCCCATGAAATCAATCCCCCAGATGTCAAATAATTCCAACTCCAAGATAGTGTTCATTGGAATTGCATTCTTCCATGAAATGTTGTCGGTGCGTTGACACCGATCACATTTCATTGCGTAGTCAGCATCATCCTTAAAAAATGAAGGCCAAAAGAATCCACTTTGCAAAACTTTGGCTGCAGTACGTTGCCTTCCAAAGTGCCCTTCATATGGCGAATCGTGGCACTGTGACAATATGCGTTGTTGAGCAGCATCTGGTATGCATAATCGAATGATTTGGTCTGCACCTCTTTTATACAGATTCGGCTCATCCCAATAATAGTGTTTGCATTCATGCTTGAGCTTCTTCTATTGATGATAGGTGTAATCTTCAGGAAATTGTTCACAAACCAAATAGTTAACGATGTCAGCATACCAGGGCAATTCTTCTATGTGGAATAGCTACTCATCCGGAAACATGGCACTCAATTCAGAATCATTGTGGTCAACCTCGGGATTTTCCAGTCTGGACAAGTGATTCGCAACTTGATTCTCTGTCCTCTTCCAATCAATTATCTCGATATCAAATTCTTGAAGGAGGAGAACCCATCTGATCAACCTCGGCTTTGCGTCCTTCTTTGTCATTAAATATTTTATTGCCAAGTGATCAGTGTGAATGAGTACCTTGATTCCCAACAGATATGCCCTGAATTTCTCTAACACAAAAATCACAGCCTGAAGTTCTTTCTCAGTGGTATAATTTATTTGAGCAGGATTTAGATTTTCACTCACATATGCGATGAGGTGCAAAATAGTTTTCTTCTTTTGCGCTAATGCAGCCCCCATCTCATACCCGCTTGATTTCAAACGGCTTTGTCCAATCCGACACAATTAGTACGAGCACAGTAATCAACGCATCTTTTAATACTTTGAATGCATTGAGGCAATTGTTGTCAAACTCAAAATTCCTGTCCACCTCTAACAATGCACTCAGTGGTCGTGCAATCTTAGAAAAGTCCTTGACAAATCGCCTATAGAATCCAGCATGCCCCAAGAAGCGTCGCACAACCTTCACACTGGTTGGAGGTGGGAGTTTTTTAATTGCTTCGATCTTTGCTTTGTCCACCTCCAACCCTTCCCTAGAGACTTTGTGTCCCAACACTATACCTTCTTTTACCATGAAGTGACATTTTTCCCAGTTGAGCACCAGATTCGTCTCTTCATATCTCTTCAGAATTTTCTCCAAATTGGCTAGGTAGACTTCATAAGTGTCCTATATACGGAGAAGTCATCCATAAATAATTCCACAGTCTTCGAGGTAATCTAAAAAGATCACCATCATACACCTTTGGAACGTGCTCGACGCATTGTAGAGACAAAACGGCATGCGGCAAAAAGCAAATGTCCCATATGGGCAGGTGAATGTGGTCTTGTTTTGGTCTTCAGGAGCTATCATGATTTGATTGTACCCGGCATATCCATCCAAGAAGCAACAAAAATCATTCCCTGCTAATCTGTATAGCATTTGATCGATTAATGGTAGAGGGAAGTGATCTTTCTTTATGGCCACATCCAACTTGCGGTAGTCCATACATATGTGCTATCCAGTGATGGTTATTTGCGGTATTAATTCATTGTTCTCATTTGGGACTACCGTCATTCCGCCCTTCTTCGGCATACATTGCACGGGGCTGACCCACGTGCTATTTGCTATGGGATAGATAATACCCGTATCCAGCCACTTGATAATCTCCTTTTTGACGACCTCTTTCATTGCAAGGTTAAGTCTGTGTTGATTTTCAATAGTTGCTTTGTGGTCGTCCTCAAGACGAATGTGGTGCATACAGTACGCGGGGCTAATTCTTCTGATGTCAGCGAGCGTCCAGCCAATTGCTCGCACATGTTTCTTGAGAATGCTCATCAATGCATTCTCTTGATCTTCGTTGAGCACAGAGGAAATTATCACTCTTCTCATTCTGCCCCAGAAATGCATACTTCAAATGGGTTGGTAGGGTCTTTAGTTCAAGTGTTGTTTGTTCCACGAGGGAAGGTTATGTTGTTTTTCTTTCTTCTTTTGTCTCTTCTTCTTGCGTTGTGATAATTTCTTCTTCTTTGTTTGTTTTTGCTACGATCGCATTGCAGGTAGCTACGGATGCATTTTCATCCTCTTCTTCACACTCTTCATCAGAATTTTCTTCTTCAATTAAATTCAGGTCATCATCAGAATCTTGCAGGTCTTCTTCATTCAGGAATTTCATGAACAAATTATATTAATTTGAGCTTCTGTCCATTTATACTCAGCGTGATTTCTCCCTTGTGCACATCAATTTGAGCACGACCCATTAATAGGAAAGGTCGCCCCAAAATGATGGGTACATATTTGTTGGCCTCATAGTCTAGAATGATGAAGTCAGCTGGCAAAATAAATTTATCAATCGTGATCAGCACATCCTTCATCTTACCTTCTGGATGAACCAAAGATCTGTCAGCCAATTGGAGAGTCACTGATGTGGGCACGAGTTGCCCCACATTTAATTGTCTAAAAATTGACAGCGGCATCAAATTTATGTTGGCCCCTAAGTCACACAAGGCTTGCCCAATATAGAGTCCTACTATGGAGCAAGGAATAGTGAAGCTCCCAAGATCACTCATCTTCGATGGGATAATAGATTTGGAACTTTACGTTAATGCCACCATGGCAAATTTTCCAATGCCTCTCTTCTTAGTTACCATGTCCTTCAGAAACTTGGCATAGGCAGGCATTTCCTCAATCGCTTCACTGAAAGGAATGTTAACATGTAATTGCTTTAACATAGATAAGAAGCGTTGGTACTGTACCTCTTCGTTTTTCTTCTTTCTTAGCCTCTAAAGGAAGGGTGGTAACTGAACTTTCACAGTTCTCGTTTCATTTGACTTTGAGGTCGACGCAACCTCAGGTTCCACTGTTTCATTTTCTCTTTCTTCTTCTTGCGTTACCACAATCTCAAGTTCATTTGCGATGGAAGTTGTTCTACTCTGATCCTTCTTTTCTCCCTCCACAGTATTTCCACTGCGCAATGTCACAATCTGAAATTGCTCCTTACCTAATCCCCTTGGGTTTCATGGAAGCTCGGTTGAACTAGGCCATGCCCCTTGCGGTCGACTCTTCAGCTCATTCACAATCTGGCCTATTTACAATTCGAGGTTGCAGATGGACGTAGCCTGACTTTGAAGGACTGTTTCTTTTTTCTCTATATATTGCTTCAATAGGCTCTCTAGAGAAGAAGATTGCGGTGGTTGTTATGAGCTACTTGCTTGATTGCTCTGTTGACAATTGTTGCATTGAAAGAATCTTGGTGGCCCTTCTTTTTACGCCACAGATTGAAAATTTTGTTGTTGATTCTTCCAGGCAAAATTGGGATGGTTTCTCCACCCGGGGTTGTAAGTGTTTGAAAAGGGGTTATTCTTTATAAAATATACAGACTGTGGATTTTGCGGGCAATCTTCCATCACATGCCATCACCGCAAGTCGTACACTTTGCGGTTTTAGACTTATTGCATTAACTTGCCCACCTTGCGGTGTTGGGCTGCTGATCGCCATTCCTTGAATCAAATTCATCATTGCGGTCATTTTGTTTTGTAAAGAAACAATGGCACCATTATTTGCGTCAAAATCTTTGAGTCTTAATCTCTGGTAACTCTCCCTTCAGTCTTCATGGTTCTTGGAGATGCGATCCAGGAAATTCTTCGCCTCATCGTAAGTTTTGTCAAGCAGACCACACGCAGCTGCCGCGTTGGCAGCGGTCTGCGAAGCGAGATTCAAACCGTGATAGAAAATTTCCATTTGAAGATGTCTGGTAGCCCATTATGCAGACAATCCCAAACCAACCTTTTAGACCTCGCCCAAGCATCACTGAGCGATTCGTCCATATCTTGTTCAAAAATAGTAATAAGCTTTCTTCGTCTTGCGTTCTCAGTAGGTGGAAAATACTTTTTCATGAATTTCTCCACTACCTGCTCCCAAGAAGTAATCTCTTCTGGTTCGAGCGAATAAGCCCATTTCCTAGCCTGATCATAGAGAGAAAATGGGAACAACATTAGTCGAACTTCTTCAGCAGAGATGTTCGGGAACATAAAAATATTGCAAATTTCAATAAAACTTCGGAGGTGGGCGTGCGGGTCCTTGCCACGCCTTCCTCCGAATTGGCTTGCAGTCTGGATTATCTGTAGCATCATCGATTTCATCTCGAATCTACTTTCGTCGAGGGCAGGCCTCATGATTCCCGGATAGAAATCATAGAGGTTTGGCGATGCATAGTCCCTAATGGGCCTATTGCGATCGTTTGCCAATAGAATTGGATTCGCAATGACATTGTTATTGTGTGGTGCTTCATTCCTAGGCTGCTCCGCCATCTCTTCCTTATCGAATTGTGGTTGCTGTTGGCAGTTCCTTAGTCT
>NC_052354.1:19956256-20107520 GCF_009727055.1 Benincasa hispida
CTTTCGTCGAGGGCAGGCCTCATGATTCCCGGATAGAAATCATAGAGGTTTGGCGATGCATAGTCCCTAATGGGCCTATTGCGATGGTTTGTCAACCGAATCGGATTCGCCATGACATTATCATCATTTGGTGCTCCACCTCCAAGCTGCTCTGCCATCTCTTCTTTATCGGATTGTGGTTGCTATTGGCGGTCTCGTAGTCTCCTTCGAAATGTTCTCTCAATCTCCAAGTCGTAGTTCGCCAGAGATTGGGAGTTCTGCAAAGAAATCACAAAAATTATCGTTAACAACTATTTTTCCAAAGTCCCCGGCAACGGCGCCAAAAACATGATGCGTTATTTTACTGAATGGAAATATGGATGATATGCGTTGAGGTATTGAGTTGTGCACTCAAGTTTCCTCAGCAGAATTCAAGTGTAAATTCCTCTGAGTTTCCTCGTAAGTCCAGGGTCGAACACAGAGACTTGTGAAAATAGTTGCGTTGGTAATATTTATGAAAACTTTGTGGTAACCAAGTAAATAAATAAAGTTTTGGGTGTGTTGTTGCATTGATGAAAAAGAAGTATATAAAGGTGGCGAATTTGAGAAAGATAGTTGCATTGATAGATGCAATGAGTATGCGATGAACGGGTTGATAAGATCTTTAGCTAGCATTACTCGGGAATGCGTCAAACTTTGCAATCATGTTACAACCATGTACAGCAAGTCATTTCTCAATGTAAATGCGATGCTCCTAAGTCTAGGACACATGTGTTGAATGCAAGATGTCCATAGAGCTTATCCCTAAGTCTCTACTCTTGTCCTATGCATTGATGCAAAATGCATGAAAGCAAGGTGACCACATACAATCATATCTTATTGCTAAGATGCATGCGATGCGTTAATAACAAATAGTGCTCATTCCTAAGCGCCTATCTCTCATTTATGCGATCTAACCTGGTTCTTCCAAACCTAGATTCTGACCTAACCTTCCCAAGGCTAGATCCTGTCCTTAGACTACCCTCCCGAGTATCTCTAATAGACGAATGCAGCATACATAAACAAGATAATCGCAAAGAATGAAGATTCCCTCGTTATGCTAGCTAACTGCTTCTCAACCCATTCAACTAATTTAGCTACTCATGCATGAATAACTGAGTTGAGTACAAAATGACAATGGAAAGTAAAGGTAGAGAGCCTGGTAGAAATTCCTTGCTGACCGAGGATTTTTACACTAAATCTCTATTCTGATCTACAAATATTCCCGCTTCCGCAGGCGTCGGCCCTCTCTCTATCTTGGGGCTTCCGGTGCTTTCCCAAGCTTTTCGAAATGATCTACCGGCACACTTTCTTCCTCGTGTCTACCTTAAAATGAAAGAAAACTATGGACAGAGTCCTGAACTTGTAAAGTGATGAAGTAATCGATTGCTTAACCCCTTCTCTGAAGAATACACTTGGTATTTATAGAGCTTCCATGGTGAAGGCAGCTTCTCTCTCCCAGTTGTACAGATGGGACAACTATAATTCCTGATTGACGTGCCGAATAACTATCATCGATAAAGCTGAATGTACTTTGTGACCGTTATCTGCTGTCAACTTAATTTGGATCCGACTATCATCAGCTTTATGTCCCATCGCTCTTAATTATCCTTTCACACGGATGCGCCCACCATGTTGCACTGACCAAGTTGCGGTGATTCTTCTTGGGCAAATGTTTGCGAGCACGATCAACGGAAAGTCTTGCGGTGAAGTTGTGCTCTACCAGTGAATTCCTATGATCACCAGCTTTGCATTGTGTTAACGCATAATCTGCACGAAAATATAAAGATTAATTGTTCTAATGCGTTGGACGCATGCGATCGCAATATTATAGATTTTATGCTTAATGGATGCAATTTAACATATTTCATCAACGCAATCCAACATTGTTCAAGAACTTAGCACTATGATAACGTGCATTTCTGCTTGTTATCAAAACCTATTGCATAGGTCGATGCCCAATCGTTTAGCTAAAGCTAAGCGATTGTCTAGCAAAAGCTAAGCGCTCGTTTAGCTCATCGTTTAGCTCGGTGTCCGTCGCCCACTGATAACGGGCAGAAATGCACGTTATCATAGTGCTAAGTTCTTAAAAAAATGTTGGATTGCATTGATAAAACATGTTAAATTGCGTCCATCAAGCATCAATTTCATAATATTGTGGTCGCATACGTTCATCGCATAGGAACAGTTGATTTTAGTATTTTTATGCAGAATATGCATTGACGCAATGCAAGAATTGAGATCATAGGAAATCATTGGTCGAGTGCAACTTCACCGCAAGGCTTTGCGATGATTGTGTTCGTAAATATTCACCCAAGAAGGATCGAAGCAACTTGGTCAGCGCAATATGGTGGGCGCATCTGGGTGAAAGGCTAACTAATCGCGATGGGACAGAAAGTTTATGACAGCCGAATCCGAATTAAGTTGACAGCCGATAACGATCACAAGTACATTAAGCTTTTCAGTGACAAATATTCGGTGCATCAGTCAGGAGAATTAAAGCCATCCCATCCGTGCAATCATGAGAGAGAAGCCACCGTTCACCCTGGATGTTCTGAAGGGCAACCTTCAGAAAACGGGTTCCACAAGTTAATCAGTCCATACGCCTTTGTTCATAGTTTTTTTTCATTTTAAGGCAGACGTGAAAGAGGAAGTTATGCCGATAGATTGTTCCGGTAAGATTGTGAGAGTCGATGCCTGCGGAAGCAAGATCATCTTTAGAACCGAATAGAGATTACAGTGTAAAGGCCTCGATCAGTAAGGAATTGCTACCAAGCTCTCTACCTTTAACTTCCATTGTCATTTTGTACTCCACTCATTTATCGAGATGGAATCTATTTCTCTATATCTGTTCACTCTCTGTTATTTACGAATGAGTAGCTAAATTAGTTGAATGGGTTAAGAAGATTTAGCTAGCACAACTAGGGACTCTTCATGCTATGCAATTATCTTATATTATGTATGCTTCATTCGTCCATTAGAGATACTTGGGAGGGTGGGAGGGTAGTCTAAGGACAGGATCTAGACTTGGGAAGGTCAGGTTAGAATCTAGGATCGAGAGAGTCAGATTAGAACGCATAATCAAGAGATATGAGCTTAGGAATGAGCACTATTTGTTATCAACGCATCGCATGCATCCTAGAGATAGGATACGATTGTATGCGGTCACCTTGCTTTTATGCATTTTGCATCATCGCATAGGACAAGAGTAAAGACTTAGAGATAAGCTCTATGGACACTTTTGCATTCAACACATGTGTTGACAAGCACATTTTAAAGATCATCCTACAATATTATGTCCTCGTAACCAGGTCCCTGGCAATGGCGCCATAAACTTGACAAGCACGTTTTAAAGATCATCCTACAAGTCCATGCCATAAACTTGAAGACATAGATTTTATGCGATGATATACGCTACTACTTCTAACTAAGGATTATTAATGAATGTTCTTGTAGTATGCTGTGCATTGTCACAAGTTTCCTTACATTGAAACCAAGTATAATTTCACCACAAGTTTCTCGGTGTGATCCGAGGTCGAACACAGGGATTGTTTTAGGTTATTGCGTTACATTTGTGATAAATGCGACCAGGGATTTTTCAATTTATAAAAAGGTTATGTGTACAGGTATTTAAAAATGCGAAAAAATAAAAGTAAGCGATAAACATGTGATAATAAAGTAAATTGTGATAAAAGTAAATTGCGATAAAATAAACCTAAGTTATGATGATACAAGATACAGGTTTCATGCTACAAGATACTAAGGGTGAGACTGACTATAAGATCGTGTTATGCGGTGGCAAGTCTTATATGTGTAACAGAAAGAGAAAAGATAATTAGTACAAATATCGCAAGTTTCTTAATTGCATTAAAGGCATAAGTACGGTTCCGTTTTTCTCTTGGCGTACACCTCTCGGTGGTCGGCTGTGTTCCCACATCTCTGTGGTGAAACAGGGACGAACGTAATGAATGCAAGGTTGCTTCCATCTCTAGAAGTACTTCTTGCTTTAGTTAACGCATTCTTCTAACCGTCTCTCGACAGATTAGAATGGCATCTCCACTTCTGCTCTCACAGGTGAAGATGTCGTCTAGCATGCTTTAGCTAAACATCTTTATTTCTTTAGCACAGATTAAGTTACTTGTTTAATTCATATTAATCACTAAGGGATTAAGAAAATATCATGGAGAAAATGATTTAGGAGGAATGGAAATAGACAGAGAAGTGGAAATGGAAATGATCAAGACATTCAATAATACTATTTAACATTTGATACATGGTTGTGAATGAAGAAATTAAGAAGATGAAATACAATTGATGAATGAGAGTTAGAAACAAATACAAATAAGCATCAATGTCTTGGCACAGATTTGGAATGGAGAATCACTTGCCAGCGTTGATGGAGTGAATGGAAGGATGAGCTTCCCTCTCAAGCTTGCTCAACCGGTAGAAGGGATCTAAGTACAAAGCTTCTCGGTGGGGATTTGGTAGAATTTCCTCCAATCAGCAACAGATCAGCTCTCTTTCAATAGCCTCGTATCAATTATCCCCTGTATCAAGTATTCTTTTAGTGAATTCTTTGAGGGTATTTATAGGCTGAAGGCTTTGACTCTCTGACTTGTGGTCCCCACTTTGTTGTTATGGAAATTCCGAAAATGGTGGAATAAATATTCCTTTTGTTATGCAATCAGTCCGTAGAATATACATAACGGTTAGTTGTACACATGTCACAATCCTCCGCGTTTGCATTGCTCATTTGCATCTTTCGATCATGTGTTCACATGCGGTGTTGTTTTTATTACCGCATGCAGTTGAAGTTCAGCTCTGGATCGACTGTCGCATTGTGCCATCATTGCATTGATCGTCTCTTCAATATTGCTTTGATGGGCACAAGAGAAAGATGCATCGTTCAGTTTCTCTCTAAGCCTTGATCGCAAGCGGTGACTTGGTTTCCTGCAAAATAGAATTGAAATATCCTTTTCTACCATCTTGATGGTTTTAGTGGGTGTAATTGCGATAATTTATAATTATTGTATTCTTTAGCTAATTTTCATACAATCGACGCATATTTTCTCTCTTTTGGCCGCAATATCTGAATAAGGCAGCATAAATAACTTGTATTTCTACAAGTTATCATGCGTCCTAGAATTAGGAGCATCGCATTTGCATTGGAAAATGACTTGTTGTGCATGGTGGTAGCATGATCGCATAGTTTGACGTATTGCTAAGTAACGCTAGCTAAAGATCTTCTCAACCCGTTCATTGCAGACTCAGTGCATCTATCACACAACTGACTTTTCTCAAATCTGTTGCATTTTGTTATTTTCTCATTAACGCAATTAACAACAAACCAACAATGTATTTATTTGGTTACCGCAGAGTTTTCCTAAAATTACCAACACAATCTATTTTCACAAGTCCCTATGTTCGACCCTGGACTTACCAGGAAACTTAGAGGAATTTACACTTGGATTCCGCTGAGGAATCTTGAGTGCACAATGCAATTTCTTCAATGCATATATACATTTCCACTTCCATAAAAATAAGCATCACCTACAAAACACTACACGATCGTTTACTTCGCTCAAGCTGTCGCTTAATAAATTTGTATTTACTTGACAATCGTGAGTTTTTTTTTTTTTTTTTTGCAAGAGAGAAAACTCAAAAAACATTTTTTTGCCTTTTGTTAAAACTTACTAAAATTAGGAAAACAATTTTCCTTTTAACTCACAGTTACCATGAACCAGCAATAAACTCCCACTCAATTGGTTATTAGAGAAAATAAATTAATTATCCAATAATTATATTTATATAAATATAAATGATAACCAACTTATCATACTATATTTTAACATATAGTTTTTATATTCAATCTCATGAAACATATAAACCATAGTTCTTTTTCTATTCCATGGTACTTAATGTAAATCTCATTTACATCAATCTTCCACTAGATGTATCTTATACATCATACCGATTATATCATATATAATCAAAATATCTCTTGTTAATTTGAACATTTCAAATCAAACCAAGAACTGATCCTCAACTGGATCCATTGAGCTATCAAGGGGACCTTATGACCTATAGCTCGAAGCTCCAATGATACGTGAATAACCAATTAAACTCTTTAGTCATGGGATCTACCATCCGTTAACTGCCAGACACTCCACTAAAGATCGACAGCTGAACTCTCTTTACCAAAGATATATTATGTGTCCATCTTAACCAATCGGGAATGCGACAAACTTTCACAGATTGCTCATAAGTACAGTTGGGCCAATAACCGTTATGCGCCTGTAGTTACATCTAACTCCTTAAGTACCACTAATCCCTATAATGAACATAAGTCATAGTCCTGCTATGACTGAGTCTTCTCTTCCAAAGAGAAGTTGTGGCCAATATATTCAAGCCCTGGAATCGGCCCTTAAGGGAGCAATCTCTCTACTTATCCCTAATTCGGGAAAGAAGTGAATTCCATCTTGTGGATTGAGTTCCCAGCTCCCAGATCAGACAAATCCCCAAAAAGGTAGGCATGTTGAGTTGGAAATCTGGCCATTCTCACCTACACTAATCAAAGGACTGCCCTCAAAGGCAGGAGTTCCTAAAACACTCAAGATTAAGGTCGTGTCACCTGTGGTCGTTTAGGTAAGATGCAAGTCTCTAGTATCAATAGCGTTATATACATAGTCTAGTCATCTTATGGTCTAGGTCTTATATAAACTCTTTGTATAGGACACCCCCGCTTGCACGTCTCCACATGAATGATTAGGATCTACCATCGGTAGTAGTTTACAACACTTGCAAACCTCTACAAAGCGGGTCGTATCCGTAGTGTCACTAGTGCGTGGTAGATTGGAAGTCAATTTTACTCAACAATCAAAATTTCGTGGATACGGTATGCGATGCATGTTCCTAAGATATGCGTTGATAGTCATGCATCGATGGTCATGCGTTGGAATGAAAATTGCACCAACAGATGTATGCGATGACCATGCGTCCTGCCACAAGTTTTCTTGCGCTGGAACCAAGTATAATTCCAACGCAAGTTTCTCGGGTAATTTGAAGTCAAACACAGGGACTTGTAACTATATGTTTGTGGTGATGTGCATGCGGCGGTTGAATAAAAGAATGGAGGGGATGTTGCTATGTTAATCCTACTCCTACTCCTATCTAACAGACAACGCAATAAGAATATGCATGAAAGGTAAAGATGCGACAAACCTTGACATGAAATAAATGTGTGGGAAAATAGATAAAATGTGGAGATGATTTCATTGCAACCCTTAAGAGTGACCGCAAGGTCAACCTTAGTCAGCGTCAGACTATGCGATCATGTTACAACCATACACGGCAAGTCATTTTCCAATGTAAATGCGGTGCTCCTAATTCTAGGATGCATGTGTTGAATGCAAAGTGTCCATAGAGCTTATTCCTAAGTCTCTACTCTTGTCCTATGCGATGATGCAAAATGCATGAAAGCAAGGTGACCGCAAACAATCGTATCCTATCTCTAGGATGCATGCGATGCGTTAATAACAAATAGTGTTCATTCCTAAGTGCCTATCTTTTGTATTATGAGTTCTAATCTGGCTCTCCCGAGCCTAGATTCTGACCTGACCTTCCCAAGCCTAGATCCTGTCCTTAGACTACCCTCCCGAGTATCCCTAATGAAACATACATAATACAAGACAATCGCATAAACTTCGCTGACCTAAGATTGTTACTATCCCTAGTGAACAATGCATACCTTGCTTAATGTGTCCAACCACTTACCCTCTCGGGCAGTTGATTATTGCTGACTTCACTCATAGACAAGCAATGCGTTAGCCTATAGACAGGCGTTGCAGCAGCTTCACACTAAGCAAATAAGATTACTCACATACTCACGCAATGCACACCTCTCGGTGGGTTGCTTCATGCTTCGAATTCCTAATCCACATGACTAAGTATGCAATACCCAAGCACTCCCACTAAGTGTTGCAATGAAAGTAAAGATGCTAAGCAAAAAGATGGAGATGAAGTCGAAGGAATAGAGAAATGCATTGAAAACACATTGTATTAATTTCTTAATTCAAAATGTCATACAATACAATATAGGAAAAGAAAGAAAAAAGAAATGACCGGCTGGAAGCAAAACTTTGCTTCCAGCGGATGTGCGTCAAAGCTGCCGATGGTGCCATGGATGGGTGGAAAAGCTGACTCTCTCGAGATCTAGCTCCGGTCAAAGGCTCTAGTTTTCACTCGGAATGGATCAAAGAGGTGAAGAACTCTCAGCCATATTCTCACGTAGTTTGTCTTGATCACGGGGAAGGTCCTCGGTTCATAAGGATCCTCCCCCGGATGACTTGGAATTTTGCTCACCGACTTCTATTTATAGAGTTTGGATCGCCGACAACATTAATTGGACTGCTCTGAGTCTGATGTTCGGCATGTCAGTCCTTTCTAAACTCTACCACCGACGGCATGGGTAAGTGGAATTGTCAGCATCAGCTTTGGATTTTCTCGAGGTATATATGTTGATGCGTTCATTCCACCAACCTTGCGTTGATCCCATTAGAATGCGTTGTCGTGTAGCTGCAATCGTTCAATGGTCGTATTCCGGTTTCCGTGTTTGCATTCATTTCCTGCATTAGCTACAAAAATAGAACATTGAACGCATAATTAATGCAAAGTAATGGGTTAGATGAGATTCGACATGCTGATCGATGCAAACTCATATTCTCGTGAATTCCTAAAATGATTGCCGCATATTTTGCCTAACTGTAACGCAAATTTTATGAATGTTTCTATCTTAGGCATACACATACCGATATATGATGATATGTGATACTACTTCTAGATATGCATTATTAACAAATGTTCTTGCAGTATGCTATGCATTGTCACAAGTTTCCTTGCGTTGAAACCAAGTATAATTTCACCGCAAGTTTCTCGGCATGATCCGAGGTCAAACACAGGGACTGTTTTAGGTTATTGCATTATGCTTGTGATACATGCGACCAAGGGTTTTTCAATTTATAAAAGAATTTGTGTACAAGAAATTAAACATGCGATAAAATAAAGTAAAATGGTAAAAATGCGATAATAACATAAATTATGTTAAACTAAATTACGTTAAAGTAAATCTAAGGTAAGATGATACAAGATACAGGTTTCATGGTACAAGATACTGAGGTCAAGGATGGCTGTGAAGATTATGAAAAGATCGTGTAATGCAGTGACAAGTCTTATGTACGAAGCAGAAACAGAAAAGATAATTAATACAAACATCGCAAATTTCTTAATTGCGTTAAAGATATAAGTACGGTTCAGCTTTTCCCTTGGCGTACACCTCTGGGTGATCGACCATGTTCCTACATCTCTGTGGTGAAATAGGGACGAACGTAATGAACGCTTCCATCTCTAGAAGTACTACTCGCTTTAGTAAATGCATTCTTCTAACCTTCTCTCGACAGATCAAAATGACATCTTCACTTCTACTCTCGCAGGTTAAAATGTCGTCTAGCATGCTTTACCTAAATGCATTTATCTCTTTATCACAGATTAAGTTACTCGTTTAATCCACATTAATTACCAAGGTTTTAAGAAAAATTCATGGAGAAATCGATAAACGGAGGAGTGGAATAGACAGAGAAGTGGAAATGGAAACGATCGAGACATTCAATAAAACTATTTAGCGTCTGATACATGATTTATGAATGAACAAATTAAGAAGATGAAATACACTTGATGAAAATAGAGTTAGAAACAAATACAAATGAGTGCCAACGTCTTAGCGTCAATCTGGATGGAGATTTGCTTGCCGGTGTGGATGGATCATGCAGAAGGATGAGCTTCCCTCTCAGGCTTGCTCAATCGGTAGCAGGGATCTAAGCACAGAGTTTCACGGCGGGGATCTGGTAGAATCACACTGAGACTCACCTCTCGGCTATCTCTCTTCTCTTCTCGAACTTCTTCCGATCAGTACTCAACTCCGCCTCTCTCTCAATAATTCAGCAGCAATTAGCCCTCGTATCAATTATACCCATCTCATGTATATCTTCTCTAAATTCTATGGGGGTATTTATAGGTGAAAAGCTTTGACTCTTGGCTTGTGAACCCTACTTCTTGTTATGGAATATCTGAAGATGGAGGAATAAATATTCTTTCTATTATGCAATCAGACCATCAAATCTACACAACGGTTAGTTGTACACGTAACACAATCCTCCGCCTTTGCGTTGCTCAGCTGCATCTTTCGATCAGTTGCTCGCATATGGTGTTGTATTTATTATCACATGCGATTGAAATTCAGCTCAGGATTGACTGTCGCATTGCACCGTCATTGCATTAATCGTCTCTTCATTGTTGATTGACGGGTGCAATGTAACAGAGATGCGTTGTTCAGTTTCTCGTTGAGCCTTGATCGCAAGCGGTGACTTGGTTTCCTGCAAAATAGAGTAAAAATATCCTCTTCTACCATCTTGACGATGTTAATGGGTGTAATTGCGTTAATTCATATTATTGTATTCCTGAGCTAATTTTCATACAATCAATGCAGATTCCTTCTCTTTTGGCCACAATATTTAGATAAGGCAACATAAATAACTTGTATTTCTACAAGTTATCACACCCCCAAATTTAGATATATGCTTGTCCTCAAGCATATCTTCTACTAAGACAATAATGCTAAAATCCTCTCGTATATTTTTGCGTCGATTGGCTGCTCCGAATGTTTCGCTCAGGCACATTTCTTAACAATGCAATTTCCTTCTATCCTTGCTAATTCTGAACAAAGCCCTACTTTATTCTTCTATATAACAAAATTCTGCTCAAAGAGGCTTTTCTAGTTTTGAAAACAGAATGTTTATCTCTTCTTTATCAAAACAACTTGATATGTCTATATGCAGTGGTCAAACTTTGCATTATTTAATAGAGACTGTTGGTCATGGTTACATTCTTCGTTTTGGTTTGTTCCCACGGGTGTCATGCAAACATCCAACTATGGTTGTGTGCCAATTTCAACTTTAACTCATGATATTCAGAGGAGCTGTCTCTTACATTCTTTTATTCTCTCTTTTATTGCGTTGTTCTTGGAAACCCACCTTTGTTTTGGCTTGCTCCTACGGGTGTCATACGAACATCAAACTACGAGCAAGCTCCTTTCACAACTAAGCTTTTATCAGGTTAGGAACATTTTTGCGGTTTTCCCTTGCACTGACATTGGAGTTTGGCATTTTTTTTCAAACGAAAAATGAACGCATTTTCTTAATCATCGCATATTCTTGATCTTATCTGCTCAGACCTTCCCCACCCCCAAATTTAAAGATAAGCAAGGTTCTCATTGTGTTGTTTGGATAGACTAGACAAACACTTAGAATAAAAATTTCAAAAAGAAGGTTTGAGCAGAACTTTGAAAGATAAAAGGTAAAGTACTGCTAAACTAAGAATTAACTAAGTGTTGGTCAGAATTTACAAAGTATGAGAAATGTTTCTAAGTATAAACATATATTACATCATGGCAACGCAATGAATAACGCAACAATAAAAGATCAGAACATCGCAAATATTGACAAAGGATGATAAAGAAAAAAGGCACAGGCAGAAAGGAGTGAATATGTACTCAATTGTATTGAATATTAACAAAGTATACAAAAAATTAAAAATTAACGCAATACAAAAATTTCTGCCTATACAAAGAATCAAAGAATTTCGTTAACATAGAAAAATAATGAATTGAATAAAAGTATAGAATGGCCGCAAAAATGTAACACTTATTGTTGAGGAGCCAGAGGGTTCTGAGGTGGTGTTGCAGGAGCTTCTTCAAAATTCAGTTGCTGCCTGAGATGCGGAGGCACCATGGGACCATGAAGATAAGCTGTGAGAAAACTAAAGTACTCATGGTTTCGCTCCGCAATCTATCTTTGATGGCGATGGACTTTAAAAATATTACGCTGAATATTGATCAACGCCTCCCTTGATGGCAACACTACGCTGTATATCATCAATTTGCTCCATTACCACCTCAAATCTTTGGTTGAAGAAGGCTTGCTGTTGAGCAAAGAGTTGCTACTATTGGGAAAAGAGGGACCACATTCCATCTAACTCTGCAGCCAAGGAAGGGATTGAAGGTTGTGCCTGTGATGTCTCGCCAACATCGTGTTGGGGTTGGGTAGAGGTGCCTTCACCCAAATCGTGTGGGTCATCAATATGCGGCGGTGGAATGGAAGGTTGCAGTGATGAAGTTACAGGTGAGTAAATTGGTGGATATGCAGTTGGAGAATTTGGAGTGAGGAGAAGGTTGGTGAAATGCTCATGGAGTGGAGAAGAAGGTTGTGCGGGTGAGCTCGAAGGGCTTGGAGGGCGGATAACTAAGGGTAAAGGGTCCAAAGGTTCAGGATCTTGCGTTGTTTCTTCTTGGACTTTCCTTTTTCCCTTTTCATCTCTGCGCTGTCTCTTTGGCCTGGGTTCTTGCGGCGCATCGAGATCAATTGCAGGCCTCTTTAAAGGTAACTCTGGGCAATACGGGGAGTCTTTGAGGAGCAGCCTCAGGATTGATGAGGCCATGGACTTCTTGCATGGGTTCTTCCTCAATGCCTACCCCCATTGATAGGCATAGACTTGAGATAGTCCATGGAAAGAAATATTGTCCTCTAATGTGCCCCACAAAGCCTCGAATTTGACTTGCGATCAACCGGCCCGCATCGATTGGAATGTCGCGCGCAATGCAATATGCGGCCATAACTCGATCCCTTGAAATGGTCTTGTCATGGGAAGTTGGCATCAATCGCTTCTTAACCAGATAAACCCAAAGCCTTGCCTCCGGAAGTAGAGTCTTGGACGCCAGGGTCTTGATGCCTTTTAAAGAAACTGACTACTTCGTACCCAGTTGCGTTAATACTCGCAGCGCATCTTCCAATAATTGTTCTGTGGGATCATCAATGATTTTGTTACCGGGTGCATCCAAGTTATCCTTCATTTGGTATAGTTCATTGATGTCCTTTGCGCTGAAAGGCACCACATTCCCTTTTATGGTCACCACATCCCTTGTGCCATGTAGTCATCCATGGTAAAAGTCGCACACTACCTTAGGAACAACAATGGCTGGGCATTGGCAAAATGTATCCCAACCATGCTCCACGATCACGATCGTGATGAGGTCAGGTAGTGGCGTTGGTGCAGGGTAAAAGCCCATCTCCATCAACAAGTCGTCATTTTCTTTCTTTCTGGATGGACATGCCTTTGCCAACACGGGCTTACTACTTTCTGCAACCATTTTTCCCTTTCCTTTCACTAATGCAAGGTAGGATTATTGCCTTTGTTTTATTTCCCATTCCTTGCGTTGTTCCTCCTTCTCTCGCTCGGTAAGTTCCTTACCCTTCTTCTTCTGTAAGTGCCTTCTATTACCTTCGTGCTTCTTCTCCTTCTCTTCTTCCAATCTTTGTTTCTCTTCTTCCTTCTTCTTTTTCTCTTCCTCTTCTACTTCTCTTTCTTATCTTTCTTCTCTTTCAAACTCCTCCACAAATTGCTAAGAGGCCAACAAAAGGCATTGTTCCTCTTCAATTCGCCTTATTTCTTCAAGCTTTGAGATCTCTTTATTGCGGAAAACTTCCTCATCATGCAGTTTTCTTCTTCTATCACCTTTTGCGGTGATGAGTTTCGCCTGCTCCATTTTCTCTTGTCTCTCTTCCTCTTCCTTCCATCTCCTTTCCTTTTCTTCTATTGCAATGATCAGTCTTTGAGGGTCAGCAGTAGACCCTTGCGGTGCATTCTCCCTGCGACGCACATCAGAGGGGTATCTTCTCCTTCTTCACCTTCCTCCGCCGCAACCATTTGCGTAATTTCAGGTTGCGCCGACTCCATCAATTGCACTGTTTCCCCCCGTCCTCCTTTACAAAGGTTGGTTTACCATCATTTTCCGAGCTCATAGCCCTTTGCTTCTATTCATCTTCCTTTTGTAGGCGCCTTTCTTCACGCCAGTGCATTCTTCTTTCTTCCTTCTCTTTCTTCTTCCTCCCCTTTTTCTCTTCCTCATCTTCATCATCATTCTTCTTCTCTTTATTCTTTTTCTCCTTGCGATGATGAGATGGCTCAGCTTCTCCATCTTTTCTCCCTTTTCCTTTCTTCTTCTTTTTTTCCTCTTCAGCTCCTTCTGGTTTCGTCTCCATTGCAACTACGTCCATCGCAACTTCAGGAGTCTCTACCACCACTTCAGCCTCCTTAGTCTCCTCCACTGCAATTCTAGAGGGTCCGTCATAGGTTTCTACGTGGGCAGTTACCTCAGCAGTCCCTAAGGTCAGAGTGTCTATTCCTGCCTCTTCTTCAACCACTACTGCCTCTGCCACCACCATTTCTTCGGCCACCACCGCCTCTTCAACCATCACCGTCGTCGCCTCCTCTGTGGACAGTGGTTGGTTTACAACCCCTGCCTCGAGTAATCCCCCTCCTTGCTCCAAATGACTCAGAATGTTGCCAAACACTTCCTTGTCATCAAACCTCTTATTCTCGCTCTCAGTTGAGATGGTAGGAGTTGGAACTGGGGTATTTTTCAGTTTTGTGCTCCCTCTTGAACTGAAGAGGCTAGACGGACAGTGGGTTTCTCTGGGTTCTACCGGCGATTCTCAAAACGGCATGGGGTTGGGTAGTAAGCCTGCGACTGGCAGCAAGGAATGCTGCCTCTCGCATGGCGATTTGGTCAAATGAAGGGGTTGAGAGTGAAGCAAAAGATTGAGAAGCTTGGTTAGCCATGGCTAGTAAGCTAGGGAAGACTGAAAATTTTGCTAGGGTTTTGGGAAGAAGAAGGCTTTGTATGCTGGCGCTAGGGTTTTCCAGAGTGCAAATGAGGTAAAAAAACTCACAGACGGGGAAGGGTTCCTATTTATAGATTGGGTCGCAGTGGGCCCAACGTGATTTTTGTGGTGACAGGCCTCAAGAAGCTCAAAAGGTCCGTCGTTCGAAATTCCCTCATTTATGAAATTTCAAAAAAGCATCTTTTCGTCTATAGAATCATCATTGCTTTGGGATACGAAATGATTGGAATTCTCAAGTGCAAAAAGAATTTTCTTTAATATTTTATTCAAATGGGCGCAATGTAAAGATTAACGCAATGTGCTCATCAACGTAAATGCATCTTCGCAGAGGACGGGCAACATCGTATACATCCCCACAACACACCCCTTAACAAACACATTTATGGAGGATACCTCAATATAGTGCATTTAGCTAAGGACGGGCAAAGGACATATACGTGCGCAACACACCCCTCAGTTCAACGCATATGAGTTAGATGAACGCAAAGCACATCTTGCTTGGTTCAAGATGCGTCCATTATCGCCTTGCATACTTGTTGTTAATAATGACTAATTTATTACAAAAATCAGCAACCAGCTTCCCGGAACCGGCTTCAAACACTTTGAACCATCTGGAACCGTTCAGAAACCACTCGAACCGACCCAAAAACATCAAAAACCAAGTTGAACCGGCCAAACCAGCTCAACCAGATCAAATGGACCAGTCCAGATCGTCTAGACTGGTTGGTCAACGTTCGCTGGCATGGTCAACGGAAGTGCGAGTGGGTTGGGCGAACGGAAAGCGGGGTCGCGGAGTGCGAAAGCGCGCGGGTCGCAAGTCACGAGCGAATTGGCGCACACGAGGCAGCTTCGGGCGGAGAACCAGGTCAGGTCACAGAATGGGCCGGACACTTCATCGACAGCTGGTGCACGTGGGCTGAGGGCTGAAGGTCGGGTCTGGGAGCTTGTCTCAGGTTTTGTGGCAAATTTGGGTCAGTGAGCCATTTTTCTTCAATTTTGCTGCTTTCCTCTCTCCCGGAATCAAGTAAATACAACTTAATTTCAACTCTAATGACTCTAACAAATTTACAGACCCTTTTTCACATATTAATTCTCATAAACATGAGAGAAATTAAAAATTTCCACAGGAAATTTAAAGAAAAACAATGCCAAAATCATAATAAATCCACTTTAGTCCATATTTCATTCAACCTTTGAATAGAAAGGAAAAAACACCCACCAAAAGAATTTGAATGTAATTAAAGTATGCTCTGATACCACATGATGGAACATGAGACATACGCAACGGAAAAATGACCTAATAACACTCCAATTGCTTTTAATTTATAGGAAAAAAAAGCATGCAATTGAAGGAAAAAACTGTAAATAAAAGGGATGGAGTACAACTTTTGTAGCTCCCAAAAAACGCTTTTCCTCACTGAATCTCGACCCGAACTCTTCCAGACCACCACTAGAGTTGACCAGATCCTCTGGACTCAGAACCGAGTTGTGGGACCCGATGGATGAAGAAAACCGAGAGAAAGAAAGAGATGGAAAATAAGAATGAATTTGGGTTTGGGTTTTTATTTTTCAAGCCCAATTTTGAAAACTAAAATTGGCAAAAATGTCCAAAGTTTTTTTTTAACCAAATCGAAAAGCCCATATTTATAGAAAAAGGCAATACAAAATTGCATGAAACAAATTCATAAAAACCCAACACCTATAATCCACTATCTAAATGGGCTTAATGTCTCCACTATAAGCCAACACTTAGCTCACTATATTGTTAGTGGAATTATCCAACAAAAGTTTGGATTTCCCCACTAACTTCAGTCAAAGGGTAAAATAGTCATTTTGTCAAAGTCAAACTTTGACCGAAAAGTCAACATTTTGACTTTTTATGATTTTTTTTCGTGTTAACTAATTTTGTTCTCCCGAGCATGAATCCGCATTCATTTTCTCGAAATTCAAATCACATTTGAATATAAGGTCGGTCAAAGTTTGACTTTTCAAAGTCAAAAGTCAACTCTTTGACTTTTTACATCTTTGACCATTTCCATTATTTTCGAGCTTCAGAACATGAACGTATTCATATTATTGATATTTAAATCATATTTAAATAATAAAGTTGTATCTCTAAACTGAAAAACCCGACCACTATATCACATATACTTGTCCGTTTCTCTCTCTTTACCTAATTCGAACAATCTGAATCACTCTATCATACTATTCTAAGTTTATTCCATATGAGCTAGTAGGAGAACCTAATGGACCTATAGATCATGGGCTCCAACGATCCAAGATTAGCTGGTTAAAACTCTTTTAGACGGAGCAAACCAACATTCTTTAACTAACGGGTCATTCCACTATAGTCTCGTAGTTGCACTCCCCTCACTATAGATATATTTGTGTCTATTTGATATAACCATGATTAATAAGCTAATCCTTCATAGGTTGTTCATAATCTCAGTTGGGTCATAAAAATCGTTTTACCCCCAAGACTACATCTTGTTCCTTAAGTTCCACTGATCCTCTAATGAACAATTGGTTTAAGGTCCAACCTATAAACCGAACCCCTCTCAGGCCAAGGAGAGAGTGGGGTCCCTTGTTCAAGACCTGGATTCAGTACTAAAGGGAACAACCTATCTACTAACCTTATAACAGGTAGGAGTGAATTTCGTCTTGCACCCTATGTTCCCAGCTATCCACCTAATCTTACCCATGAACTGGGAGGCTTATCGAGCCAGCGATAATGAGCTGCCCTTACCTATGTAGATCTAAGGATAATTCCGAGTGAACAGAAGTTCATAGTTAGCTCAGAATTAAGATTAAGTTACCTAGGTCATCAATTAACGAAATAGTCAGTTTTATACATAAAACGGCATTTAGAACGTAAAAAGTGACTATTTCATGGTTCAGTCTTATGCAAACTCATTGCATAGGATGCCCCCACTCACATATCTCTATATGAACGATTTAAGATTACATCGTTTGTACTAACTACAAAGTGGGCCGCATCCATAATGGCCCCAGAACAAGGCGTCCAACCTTATTCATATACTATAGACCATTTTGGCTATATATTTGAACTTAATCCACATTTATGTCACTACATAAAGTTCAAAATACATTAAATAGCCTCAGGACCTTAGGTTATTGGATTCAAGATTACAATTTCAATAATAAATTTATTGAAAAACAAAACAGAATATATTTATTAATTTACAAACTACGAGTTTTAGGACATAAAATCCAACAATTCATATATTCAATGCAACTTTATTGAATCAAACTTCAATAACAACTTTACTGATTTACAGAATGAGTTTATTGTTTATAAACCACGAGTTTTGGGACATAAAACTAACAAACTCCCACTTGGACTAAAACTCCATTGGTAACATACATATGAATATATAATGCTGAGTTTTTGAGCTTTTACGAAGAAATACAATAAACTAGGGCATCACATACCCATGGTTTTTCTTTTAGGTATCACATACCCAAAGTTAGGTATCACATACCCATGGGTTTTTCTCCCACTTGCCTTAGCTTATTTAACTCGTAATCTTAGTCGCACTAGGTGATCCTCAAACACTGCTGAGTGGATTTCTCATTAAACTATATAGGGAATGCATCTTATTTTAACAACTTTGTGTTTCTCGATACCATCATCGAGATTTGATGACTTGAGTTTTCACTCAAATTATGGCTAGGTTGTCATACATTCCACCCACTATATCAAAGTGCCATCAACTCTTTGAGTAAGATGCATATGATTTGTCTAAACAACTTTTGTTACAGTATCATCTTTGATCAATAACTCTTATTGATATACACTTGCTTTTATGGAATACAAATAATACATGATGATCTCGTATATTTTTCCAGAAAATTTTTTATTTTATCAACACAAACACTTGATTTTCATCTTCTTGCAAAAAATATACTACTTTTGGATTGCCTACAGATAGGCATGTCTTTTGAACAATATTTCAACACTTAAGGTTTGACACTAACACATGTGTAGATTTTCTCTAGATTTCTGAATTATGTAAACATCTTTTACATATCATAAATATCTTTTATGAGTTTTCCATATCTTATATGGAGTTTCAGGAAAAAAAAAAACCTTAAAATTGGAATGATGTTCAAAACAATTAAGGCAATTAGGTGTAGAGAGTTTTCACTGAATTTCATGTTCTATCAAAATAGCCCTAGAAATCTCAAACTCTCTATATTCTTTACTTTGATCCAATCGTATTTTGGATTTTACCAACAAGTTTTATACACCTTGAACTCTTCAAGTGTTCTAAAGTTATTACTTAGGTTAAATAACTATTTGCCTTTATTGATTTCTAGCCATTTTTAAATATCTAAATATTTGCAAATGATTTTTAACTTAGTTGGTTCTACAGAAGTTGCTATAGGGTAAAACAGATACAACTTTTGCTAATGAACATTTCATTTATAACAAAATGTTTATACAATATGTTCTTTACAAAAGATAAAATAACTTTCACTACAATAACAAAAGTAAACAAGTTTATCTTTAAACATCAATTGCATCTCCCGCTGATTGTTCTAAGGAATTCTCCCCTGTTCAAAACTTGGAGTTTACAAGGAACTAGTTTCCTTATCTTGCTTTCTCTGCTCTTTTCTCTGCAAGGTATTGTAGGTAGTCTCTCTTTGAGTGCCCTTCTTCATTGTAGTGGAAACATTTTCCTTTATCTGCAGCATTTGCCTTGCTCTTTCTGCTAGTAGGTTTCTTTTTCCTTTTCCCTTTGTTCTTCTTTGCTGGAATACTCTTATTCTTTGAAGAAGAAGCAATATCAGGCTTTTTAAAGAACGATCCTTTTTTTCTGTAGTACTAACATTTACATTTGATTTCAGTCCTTTTGCTCTCATCATGGCCTGGTAAACCTGAAGCTCATTGAGAAGTGTAGTCGAGTTATACTCTATTTTATTCATCAGTGTGTTCGTACAAAATTGCAAGAAACTCTTCGGAAGAGATTCAAGAATAAAACCAATTTAACTCTTCTCATCAACGACAGCACCGTTTACTTCTCCCACGTTGAAATTGACCATCATGTCCAGGACATGTTCTTTAAGAAAGGCCCCTTCTTTCATACGACAGTTGTAAATGTATTTGATTGTATCATGCCTCAAGGAGAAGGACGATTCTCCAAACATCCCATGCAGAGATTCCATAATCTGCCTGGCAGTATTCATGCTCTCATGTTTCTTGGCCAATACATCAGATATGCTGGCAAGAATATAGGCATGGGCTTTCTCGTTAGCTCTGATCCATCTGTCAATGTATCTTGAACATTTCGGTTTACATTTGAGCTAGGAACAGGAGGATACTCCTCTGTTAAAACGAACCGTAGGTCATCTATCACCAGTATTGTATTTAAGTTTGATTTCCACGTAGCATAGTTATCCCCAGTAAGTTTATTAGAAGCCAATAGCTATACTAAAGAACTCGTCATTATGAAAATATAAACAAATTTTATCAGTGAATTGCTTTAGACCCAGTCATCTTTTAGCAAAGTAATAATGTGCCTAAGATTAATTATTTTTGCAACGATGCTATAGTGCGTCAGAATAAGTGCTACCGAGGGGCAGTCAAATACTCTTTCACTAAAACAAGACATTCTTGACTAAATACTATCTCTAGAATAACTCATATTTTGATAGTGATTTAGCTACCGTTTTTTGTCAGAACTTACTAAAACTTTAGTAATTCCGTAAGTGTAACTCTCCATTTTCAGACCTCAAAGGTCGACCCCAATGATGCTACCGAATTGAAAAGTTAAGGTTGGAAAACAACCTAAGAAATCCTATCCATTTCTAGAGTTTGAGTTGTTTTGAATCCTATGTTACAATCCTCCAAGGGGATAGCCGTTGTTAAACGACTAGCAAGGATGACATAAAGACAACAAGCAGGCGTAATATAGGAATCTTATGGTCCAAAAAAATGAAAGAGACTATAGGATGTGTTGACACATATCCTTCACCCACTTACTATGAATTACTTCCTCAATTCAACTTGATATTGACCCATACAAACACTTTCCAAATGGAGCAATCGAGGTTCATAATCAACACGAAGCATTGTATGGACCTCACGATGTGAACTTTCTGGTGACGTGAGAGTTGAAATCATTATATCATATATACGCTTGGGCCTTTTCGTTTGCCCGTGTTCAGTGCTCATATGCTTCCCGAACATTTTGAGGAGCATTGGGAGCTAGAATGGGAGGACAATCTTCCATCAAGACAAAGCAAAGATCATCTATGATCAGTCTAGTGTTGATTTTGTTTTTCTAACTAGCATAATTCTCTCCCGTTAATTTATCCGCGACAAGTAAAGTAGCGGTAGCCATTCTAAAGAACTTGCTGAAAAAGAACAAAATATTTACATTTAGTCTACTTGTTGCATAAAACCACTTAAGACAACCAATAAGATTTTAGCAAAATAGTTTAGTGTTCTCTAAGTTACATCTATTTTGCAATGATGTTTCAGTGAGGCAGGACAAAAGTCACCGTAGGATGATCAAGTGCCACTTCACTGAAATGAGACATTCTCAACCATTAGACAGAAACAACACCTTGTCACTATAACTAACAGTCACCATTGTTCGGTCTAGAATTTTTTAACATCCTTAACAATTCTTTGTAAATGTAACCCTCATTTTAGGTTCTAGAGTTCTGCCCCAATGAGCCAACCGTAGGGAAAAACCTATTGGGACATGAAACTAAAGCAACCCTATCCATTTCTAGAGATCGAATAAAGCGCCATGCCATACTACCATCCTTTAGAGGGACACCCACGATGCCACGAGGTGATGCATGAAACTTTATTTAACCTAATGAGAGAGACCGAGGGATGTGCTATCACACATCCCACTCCCACTTACTATAAACACTCTCTCCATTCACCTTGTTATTGACCTACGCAAATGCCATTCATAGGGGGGACACCCATGGTGCCTCGAGGCCAAGTGTAAATCTCACAGTGTGAATTTACAGGGAGAAACGTGTAGAAATGAAGTATCATATATCCCATTTTCCTCCCATTGAGTGTTTTATCTAGGGTTAATTAACTTAGGAAAAATCCGGCTACTAATTTTATCTAAATGTTTGTTTAATTTTCTAAAAAACAACTATTGTCTTTAATGATTAAACAATTGTGATTGAAGTCTCATTAAACTCTTTAATAGACTTTGATCAAACTTGCATGCATATAAAAAAATCTATCTAATTCACCTTTCCATGTTGGTTCCCAGGTAAGGGTGAGATGTTTCCATCAACTTAAGTACCCCAGCCTAACCAAAACTCACCTTAGCCAAAAGGTCCCTTATAGATACATATGTTACATATTTAATCTTTTATTAAGAATCAATTTAATCCTATTAAACCAATTAAAAGATTAAACTAAGATTTCTAATCTCATTAGAAATATGAACTTAGGTCTATCTCAATCATATTTTAAAACATTTTTAAAAAATGATTTTAACCTAAGGTTTGCATGCAACTCTTTATTATTGATTTCAATTCTATTTTCTTTTAGTTATAATGATTATAAATAAATGAAACAGTTAAAATATCCATTGCATACTTGCTTCAGTTAATCATAACATTTATAAATTAACCTAAGGTAATGTCATGCATCATGCAATCTCTATGCATTACTAATATATATAATAATTATATAACTAAGTAATGAATCATATTATAGCATATATCCATACACTCATTCAACCATATATTATAACCATTATAATATATATGATGCATGGATATGCTATAATGCATGCATACATATATTATAACATTTATACTATATGATGCATGAGTATACTATATAATTTAAATCATGCATATTCATATAATATAACACTTAATATAAAATGATGCATAATATAAATGCACAACTTATGGTCGGTTTTAAAAACTATATGACATACAATATGACATATAAGATAAAACATACATCATATGTATATTTAACACTAATAGTTAATGGACCGAGATAGGATACCTAAAAGAAAATTTAAAAGGCTATCTATTACAAGAGCAAGAGTCATCCGGTACAAAACAGGTGAACCAAGCCTTGAACCGCTCAAACTGAACTGCCCTTCAATGAACTCTCTGCAGTGATCATGTAGCAAACCTTGTTGTGCGATCGTGTAGCTTCGTGTAGCTACAGCTACACGATCTTGTAAAACTGCTTCGTCTTTTTCATCGAAGTAGTACTCTGGAAAAATTCTTTGAAGCTCCCCGGGAACAGAACGAGTGACTCAAACTATGAATACAAACTCTATAACAAAACTATGCCCAAAACAGGAGCCTTTACAAACCAAATTTGTAAACAAATAAAGCCTTAAAACAGAGTATCCTATCCCGAATCATTCATCAAAAAAACCACATTCACATTAAACCATTCATAACATAAAATAGAATGCAAAATATATAAAACCCACCATCATTGTGAAAACGACTCAACAAAAGAATGGAGGAATTTGGGATTAGATAACCAGCAACCTGACTCTAATACCAATTGAAAGAACTCATAAACTGAAGAAATCCTTGAGCGGAAGCAAGATCGACCCAAATCCATTTTTCATTGAATGTAAATTTTACAGTAAATAAAGAACAAGATATGCATTTATATAAATCTATTAAAAAGGTTTTAGAAACCTTACATTTGAAGACTTTTCTTCAAGTATCCCTCGAACAGCACACGAATGTCTTCAAGACTTTCTTCAAGAAAACTTCTATCAAAAGCACGAGCATTACCACAAAGGCTTCCTTGGTATTCTCAGGTAGAGAACTCAAGAGTGGTGGGCTTTGGCTATTTTAGATGAGGGAATTTTAGTAGTAAGGAGAAAGATTTGAAATTGTTCACCAACAACTCAAAACCACACACATAACTCTTCTATTGTTTTCCAATCACACTCTTCAATTAAGAAGAAGATCCTCTCTTTTTCAACATGCCAAATATATCAACCACCCACGTAAGAGGGGGAAGGGAGTTGTAACTCCCTTCCTTATTTTTAAAAATAACATTTCATATAAGTATAAATATGATAACTAACTTATCATATTTTATATAGGGTAATTGCAATTGGTAGCATTTATAGGAATAATAACCAAGTGTATAACATCATTAAAAAAAAAATCTAAAATAGCGAAGTCTATCAGCGATGGACTTCTATCATTGATAGACTCCCAAGTCTATCATCGATAGACTTCTATCAAATTTGGCCATATTTATAAATTTTTTTTACATTATGTTATATCGGCTAATACTTTAGGTCTAATGTCTATATTTGCAATTGTCCCTTTTATATATATATTAAATTATATATTATATCAAATATAACATATAACCTACAGTTTTAATATTATATCATATACAATATAACTTATAGTTTCTTTTCTCTCTTATATGGTATTTAATATAAATCACATTTACATTAAATTTAACAACTATGAATCCAATTCATAGAATTAATATTGGAATCTTATTCAAATATTTATTTCCTCTCACTAAAGCTATGATGTATCAAATACGTTATAATAATTATATCACATATAATTAAAATGACTTAATTATATCATATATAATTAAATCCTTCTATTAATTAGAACAATTCAAATTAATCCAAAAACTGATTCTCAATTAATCATATTAAGCTACCAAGGGGACCTCATGGACCTGTAGCTTGAAGCTCCAACGGTACATGAATAATTAATTAAATTATTCACTATCCATTAATTGTCGAACATTTCACTAAAGACCAAAAACTGCACTCTTTGCACTATAGATATATTTCTATGTCCATTGGATATAACCAATCAACAGTACGATGACCCTTCACAAATTGCTCGTAAGTACAGCTTTGCCAAAATTATCGTTTTGCCCATGTAGTTACATCTAACTCCTTAAGTACCACTGATCCCTCTAATGAATAATAAATCATAGTCCAACTATGAATAAACCTTCTCAGGCGAGGAGAAGGTGTGGTACCACATTGTTCAAGCCCTGGAACAAACTCTTAGGGGAGCAATTTATCTACTTACCCCGACCTCCGGGAAGGAGTGAATTCTTTCTTGTGTAGCTATGTTCCTAGCTTCTCAATTAGATTAATCCCCCAAAAAAGTAGGCTTGTTAAGTCGGCGATCTTGCCACTCTCATCCATACAAGTCAAAGGACCACCTTCATAGGCAGAAGTTCACAACTCACTCATGATTCAGGTCATGTTGCCTATGGTCATCCTGGTGAAATGTAAGTCTCTATTATGAATGGTGTTATATAATGAGACTAAATATTTCGTGGTTCGGTCTTATACAAACTCTTTTGTATAGAATATCCCCGCTCACATGTCTATACATGAATGATCAGGATCATAACATTTGTAACACTTTACAACAATTGTAACACCTAAAAAACGGGTCATACTCGTAGTGTCACCAGGATAAGGTACCCAACCTTATCCATCTACTACAGACCATTTAGGTTATCACTTAAACATGATCCACCCATATGTCTCTACATACATGTTTAAGTTACAAGATAACCTTGGATGTTAGTTTATTGGTTTGTGGTTAATGCAACTAAAATGTCATATATTTTATTAAATAAACAATGAGTTTGTTCAATAATATTTACAAACTATAGAACCCTATGAAATTTAAAGGATCAACCTCAACATATTGAGCCAACATTGTGGAGCCAACCCTCACCTATGAAAATCTAAGGATAATCTCGAATAAACAGGAGTTCATAGTTGCTCAGGATTAAGGTCAAATTACCTAGGTCATCGTATTGAAATAGTCAGTCTTAACAGTAAACAATGTTATAAAGTAAGAGTGACTTATATCTTGGTCCGATCTTGCGCAAACTTATTGCACAGGATACCCCCACTTCTCATGTCACTACATGTATGAATCAGGATCATTTCGTCTGTAACATATTACAACGCCTTATAACAACTACAGAGTGGACCGCATCCAATAGTGTTACCAGAATAAGGCACCCAACCTTATTCATATACTATAGATCATTTACACTATTTACTCGAACCTGATCCACTCTTATTTCTCCACATAAAGTTCAAGTACTCATGCAATAGTCATGAATCTTTTAGTTTATTGGATTTATTTCTAAAATGAAATAAGCAATTCATATATTCAATACAACTTTATTGAATCAAACTTCAATAACAACTTTATTAATTTACATAATGAGTTTAATGTTTACAAACCACGAGTTTTAGGACATAAGACCCAACATGAACATTATGATTGTATATAATGTATACTATATCTAGTTGAGGTGTAATCAGTTTGCTAAGTATATTCAATTTATATATATCATTTCTCCTAATAATTTGAAGATAGTTAATATTCCTTAACAGATTGTCGCAAACTTTTCCACTAATGTTTCTACTTTTGCCCATGATGTGGTAGTCCATTGTCAAACCTCATGCCGAAAAGTCAGAGAAGATTAAAAGAGACAACTTCAAGAGAACGCAACAAAAGATGATCTTCTACTTCATGATGTTGAATCTTGCTCACATTTTGAACGAAGAATACCTAGTTATTCCACCAAAAGTTGTAACTCTTGAAACAGAAGCTGTGAAGCAGGCATGGACGCATTTAGACTTCTTGACGTAATTACATACTTAGTGATCTTGAGGACACTTTGTATAATGTCTACTGCAATGCCTATAATATATCAAAACTATTGTGGGAGGCATTAGACAAGAAGTACAAGCTGAAAGATGTTGGTACTAAGCGATTCTACGTGGAAAAATTATTAGATTACAAGATGATTAATACCAAGTTGGTAGTCAATCAAATGAAAGAACTGCAAATTATTATAAGTGATTTATAAAGTGAAGGATTGGACAATAGTAAGTCATTCTAAGTTACTGCTTTGATTGAGAAGTTGCCTCCTTTTTTAAAGGACTTCAAACAGTATCTCAAACATAAGCGAAATGAGTTATCCATGGAGAACCTCATGGTAAAACTCCATATAGAAGAGAAGAATAAAAAAAAAAAGATAAAACACTACTAGAAGTTGAAGTCAAGACTCACATTGCTGAAGTTTCGAAGCATAAATCCAAGAAGCAAACTTTTAAGAAGAGTCATGAACCAAGGAATGATATTAGCAAGCGCATTCGAGGAAATTGTTGGGTTTGTTGTGAAAGTGGTCATACTACTGTAACGTGCAAACATAAAAAGGGCCAAAGTTTCAACATTCAAAACAACTCGTGGAAAATAAAAATTTGGTTGTTTTCATTTTTGAGGTAAATATGACTTCAACCACCAAACATTGGTAGATTGATACTAGTGCTATTAGGCATATTTGTAAGAATAAATAATTGTTCAAATATGAAAAGCATGATAAGCTGTGCATGGGGAATACTTCAACTACCTCTATAAAAGATAAGAGAAAGGTTCTGCTAAAATGGACTTCTGGAAAGATACTTACCTTCAATGATGTATGACGTGTCAGAGATTCAAAAGAATCTAATATAACTCTACTTAATAAAACTGGGTTCAAGCTTGTATTTGAGCCAAATAAATTTATTCTGACAAAAGCGGGTATGTATGTGGAAAAAGGTTATCTGAGTGATGGCATGTCCAAATTGAATGTATTGGCACAAATGTAAAAGAATAATAATAATAACAACTCTTCTGCTTATGTTGTTGAGTTGTGTGATGTATGACATTCCAGATTAGGGATGTCAATTATCATTCTTTAAAAAGATCAGTAAGTTTAGGATTATTGACAAATTTTAACATTAATAATAGAAACAAATGTGAAGTTTATGTTGAATCAAAGTTTACTAGAAAGTCATTTTCATCTAAGGAAAAAAGTAATGAGTTACTTGAAATTCACAATAATGTATGTGACATGAAAAGTACTCCCAAAAAAAGTGGTTAGAGATGCTTTATTACATTCATTGATGATTGTAGTAAATGTTACTATGTATATTTATTACATAGTAAAGACGAAACCTTTAATGTTATAAAACATATAAGGTAGAAGTTGAAAATCATCTTGAGAAGAAAGTAAAGGTGCTTAGATTAGATAGAGGTGGTGAACATGGATCATCACTTTATGAATTTTATGAAGTTAATGATATAATTCATCAAACTATAACACCTTATACATCACAAAAAAAATGATGTAGCAAAAAAAAAAATCAAACTTTAAAGGACATGGTTAATTACATATTAAAATAGTTCAAATTTACCTCATAGTTTGTGGGGAAAAGCTTTGTTGATAGCAAATTTTATACTAAATAGAACTCCACATAAGAAGACTAATAAGTCACTTTATGAAGTATGGAATGGTAAGTTACCTTTACATAAAATGCCGAAAGTGTGGTACAAGTTCCTTTATCATAAAGGACCAAACTTGGACTAAGATAATTGATTGTGTTTTGTAATGTTGCTTATAGATTCAGGGTGATTAAAACAGAAATATATGATATTCATAATAATACTATAGTGAAATCTATTAAAGCCGAATTCTTTAAGCTATATTTCCTTTAAAGAAGGAAGAACACAAAATTATTGGTGCCAAAAGAATTTATGAGGCTGGCTTTTTGAAAGGTCGAGACGATCAGAATACCAAGTCTCTGAACCTAGAAGAAGCAAAAAAACTAAGGCATCTACTTCTTTTAGACATGATTTCGTATCTTATATGATAAAAGGTGAGTTTCAGATTTTTCAAGTAGTTGTACCATCTCCTTAAACGCTTTATTGGAAGGAAGCTATCAATAGTGAGCTATAATTTATTTTACAGAACAATACTTGGATATTGGTTGATTTCCCTCCTAGAAGTAAACCAATTGGGAGTAAATGGATTTTCAAGAAAAACTAAAGATTGACGACATTACTGATAACTACAAAACCCAGTTAGTAGCTAAATGATTTTGCTAAAAGGAAGGGCTAAAATTCTTTGGTACCTATTCTTCAATGACGAAGATTACATCTACAAGGATGTTAATTGCAATGGCAGCTTTATAAAATTTGGAAATACACCAAATGGATGTTAAAACTACATTTTAAATGGAGATTTAGATAAAGAAATTTATATGGAAGAACCTGAAGGGTATGTTGTTAAAGGACTTGAAGTCAAAGTTTGTAAACTTGTCAAGTTTGTGTATAGGTTGAGACAAGCACTCAAATAATGACATAAAAGGTTTGATCACACTATGTTACCAAATGAATTTAAGATAAATGAGTGTGATAAATTTGTCTATATAAAATCATATATCAAGAGCATGTCATTGTTTGCTTGCATGTGGATAATATGTTGATGATAGGCACAAATAAAAGTATCATTAATTCTACTAAAAGGATGTTGAAATCCATGTTTCATATGGTAGGCTTTGGTCTTGCTGATTTTATCATTGAAATTTGAATAACAAGAAATTCAAGTAGATCTATACTTTCTCAATCTCATTATATAGAAAAAGTGTTGAGAAATTTTTGATCATTTTGAGAGAAAGTCTATTGTTATTTTATTTGATCTAAATTGTAAGTTGAAGAAAAACAATGACGAGGGTGTATCTTCTCTAGAATGTTCTAGAGTTATTGATAGCTTAATATACATAATAGATTGTACAAGACATAATATTGCTTATTCAGTAGAAGGTTAGTAAGATACACCAGCAATCCAGGACATGATCATTGGACTATGTTAGTCAGAGTTCTAATGTACTTGCAGTACACTCTAGACTATAGATTGCAGTATACGAGATATCCATGTATATTGGAAGGATTTAGTGATGCTAATTTGATCTTTGATAACATGAAGACTAAATCAACCAGTTGGTATATTTTTATCTTAGGTGGAGCAGTTGTATCATGGAAATCTTCAAAACATATGTATATAGCGCATTCTACTATGGAATAAGACTTTATATCTCTTGATAAAGCAGGAGAAGAAGTTGAATGACTTCAAAGTTTTTTTTTTTGAAGATATTCCAGTGTGGCCAAAGCCTATAAATATAATATGTAATTGATGTTTGGCAATGTAGATTAAATATGATGATTTAATTGCTTATGGCATAGGTTGTTCTGCTATACATGTGTTTCAGATTGGTGAATATTGAGATTTCATGTTTAATTTCATTAGCAAATAGGTCAAACTATTGTTATGGTTTAATTTATGGCTTTTCCATTATTATCATAACGTTGCATATAATAGACCTAAGGAATAGAAACTCGAGTAAATTGGCTTGGCCTTTAATTAGTCATTCTAATCAATCCTTAAGCTTAATGTGTTCTACAAGAAAGTATGATATGCTTTTCATCGCTCCTATTTAGTCAATTTAGAAATCAATTCATTATTTTTGAATTGGTTCTCTTTAGAGAGAATTGGAGCGACTTTAGATTAGTTAATGGGCTATAAATTAAGATATCTAATTTATGTGATAAATTGATGAACGAAACTCGTAACGAGCCAAACATGTCTAGCAAACTAAGTAATTTCTCGACTTTTTAGCACTTTTATTTTCTCGAGTTTTATCTATCAAGTCCCTCTTTTTACTGTTTTTCTTTGATAAATTTAACTAAGAAATATTAAATTCGATTCCCTATAGTTCATCCCAGTTCACTGTTAAGTAATACAAATATTGAGCTTCATATTGGTATTCTATAAATATTATTTGATTAGAGGCATCAACAACCTTCACTTTCCATGTTCAATTTTTAACATTTATTATCAATTTTGCCTACTTTTGAGTTTGAGAAATTGGCTGTCGTATACATTGTCATTGTCGATATTTGATTAGGCGTAACCAATTTACTAGTCTTATTCAGTTCTTCTATACATCATTTTCACCTCAATATAACCCATCCTTATTTCTTTATAATCCGTTGAGATTTGTGTCTTAAAATCTCGTAACTAATTAGTTAATTAATTTAATTCTTAAAATATGAAATATTAAATTATCTATTTACCGTAGAAATCTAAGGTTATTATATATAATCTTGAACAATATCTAATTGATATATAGGTAAATCATGTTCAAGTAATAACTTACAGGGTCTATAATATATGAATAAGGTTGGGTGTCTTATTCTGATGACACTATGAATACGACTCACTTTATAATAGTTACAAATAGTTTGATCCAAATCATTCAAGTGGAGACTTGTGAGTGGAGGTATCCTATACAAAAGGTTTGTATAATACTGGACCGCCAAAATAATTGATTTCTATTTGTAAATCTGTTAAGTGATTAGATTAATATTTTATAGGGTGATTATTTGTGACTCAATCTTAATTCTGTGTGAATTATCAATTCTTGTCTGTGAGGTATCGTCCTTTGATTTTCATGGTTGAGAATGACCCGAGTTCAAGAAAAATGAAGACTTCACGGAGAAGACTACTGGTTCGAGGGAGAAGATTTTGCTGCAGTTACGTATCGACAATGGTATAGTGCTTAACCTATTCTTTTAGTTATTTGTATTTTTTAATTATTTCAAGAAAATCAAAACGTGATCACACACTTCCGTGGGATTCATTCCTTTCATAATCATCTCCGTAATTCATGTAGTTATTTTATACTTCTCTCACATATCGTTTGATTAATTTTTCTTGTGGATTCCAATTTGAAAGATCATGAAATGAAAGCATCTCATATTTGAGTATAGATAATATCTTAAACTATTTTAAAACTATCTATTCTAATAATATGAAAAGTTGCAAATCAATGGTCAACGGACATATAAGTTGAGGTTCTCAATTTAGTTATATTTTCAATAACTTGTTTCATAACTCAGTGTCCCTTAAGTCTTACATTTCTTCTTCATACTTAAAGTTAGGTATTGATAGTTTGTTCCAAGAAATTGGTTTTTCTAAAGCGAAAAGTTAAGGAAAACATTTGTTCAAATGAGTTAGAGAACAACCATATATACTTGTTTTATATTAAACATGAGTATGTTGTTATGTATTTGCCAACACAATTAGTTATAACGAATGATGCAAAAGAGAAGCCTTGTAATAGAAAATTTTTGGTGGTGCCAATTTTCTTCCCTTCTATATAATAAGTACTTTTAAACATTAAAAGTCCTCAAACATTTAAAAAGCTACACATTTTTAACAAAGAGAAGAAGAAGATGGGGCTCATGTTGAACTTGGTGGTTCTATTTTCTATATCATTATTTGTATCCTTAGGGAAAGGACAATCTAATGATAGTGTTTTCGATGTGACCAAATATGGTGCTATGCCTAATACTGATATATCTCAGGTAAAAATGTTTAATATCGATATTAACGAGGGAAAATATTGAATATGAGAAGTAATATTTGTTTATAAATAGGCCCTCACAAATGTATGGACGATGGCTTGTGGATCCACGAGTCAAAGTAAAGTACTTATTCCAGAAGGAACCTACCAGTTAAGTATAATTAAGTTGACGGGTCCTTGCAAAAACCATATCCAAATTCAACTTGAAGGAATATTGGAAGCTCCCATAAATCTTATCGGAGAACATTGGATTAGTTTCCAATATATCGATCAGTTTACATTGACGGGTACAGGAGTCTTTGATGGGCAAGGAAAAGTAGCTTGGGGAAAAAATGATTGTGCCAAAAATTCAAAGTGCTCCAAACTTCCTATAGTAAGAAGAATATAATCATCTAATTAATGTTTTGATAACTTTCTATTTTTATTTTTTAGAATCATAGCTCATATTGTTACAGTTATAAATATCAAGCTAACACATCTTTTATATATATATATTTTATTGGCTTAGCAAACATACATGTGCTCATAGTTTCAAAATGTGCAGAATTTGAGGTTTAATTTCATCACAAATTCGATCGTGAGTGACATAACGTCGAAAGATAGTAAAAGCTTTCATGTTAATGTATTGGGTTGTAAGAACCTTACCTTCCAACATGTGAACATAAATGCACCAGGATATAGTCCCAACACAGATGGAATTCACATCACTCGTTCGATTGGGATTAATGTTACCAATACAAATATTAGTACTGGAGATGATTGTATCTCACTCGGAGATGGTAGTCGGCAAGTAACAATCACTAACATAACATGTGGGCCTGGACATGGTATAAGTGTAGGAAGTTTAGGAAAGTATGTTGCTGAAGCACCCGTTCAAGGAGTCATAGCTAAGAATTGTACGTTGATAAATACAACTAATGGTGTTAGAATCAAAACATGGCCATCTTCTCCTAGTTTTGGAACAGCTTCTGATATGCATTTTGAAGATATAATAATGGTCAATGTCAGTAATCCAATTATCATTGATCAAAAGTATTGCCCCTGGAACCAATGTGATAAAACGGTATTGAAATTACTATTGTTCTTCTTCTTTTTATGTTTTATTATTCATGAATCTTGAATGGTTTTAAATCTAAAAAATGACGTTGTGTTTATTATTTTCAGAACCCATCAAAAGTCAAGATTAGCGATGTTAGTTTCAAGAATATCAGAGGTACTGCAGCGAACGCACTTGCAGTCAATTTTGTTTGTAGTTCGCAATTTCCATGTGAAGATATAGAGGTAGCTGACATTAACCTCACTTATAATGGAAGTGGCGGCCCTATTTCATCTCAATGCAAGAATGTGAAGCCCATCTTTTCAGGAATACAAAGCCCTCCTGCTTGTTCTTCTCCCTCTTCAACTGCAAAAGCACTTGCTTAAGGTATTTTTCAAGGATAATCCACTGGTGCTGAAGATTTGTACATATAATTATGAATGTACAAATTATTCTACTATAGATGTGACCATCTATTTATTATTCAATCTTTCAAAGAGAAAAATACAGTGGTGACCAAAGGCATTTCCTTTTTTTATATCTTCCTAGAAGTGTCATATTATCAAACATAAATTTGTTTCTTATTTATACTTGTGTGTGTGTTTTTGAGTGTATATTTGTACAGTTTTTTATTTGTTTATAAAATCTTTCTGATGCAGCAGGTTAAAGCATTAGGCTAAATCCATGGTCATGCAATGAAAATCCATCACGTTCCAATTAGAAATATCTAATTTTTAAATCAAGAGGGAAATATTTAGTCTTTTTTTCTTTTTCTTTTTTTTTTGGAAAAAAGTTAATCCTTTATGAGTTAATCTTTATAATTTTGTTCCAAAAAATCAAAATTAAAAAAGGAGTAACAAGTTTCTTAACTTTCATCTCTTGAATTTCTTTTCATTTTCAAATTGCAAGCTTATTTGTTAAAGGAATAATCCAATGAGACCAACAACAGAAGCAATGGATCATCTTTGATTTATTTTGTAATAAACTAAAATACATGGGTTAACCATATAAATATCTCGAAATTAAATAAAGATTGTTCGGCGGAAGCTAATCGTTGGAATGACCTATAGTTCGTGAATGAAAATTGATTGATTAAAGAGTTTAATTAATTAATTTTAGATCATTGGAGATTATAGAACCGTAAGAAAATTGCTTGCAATTGGTGTAAAATATGTGGAAATATGATGCCCAAATAACTCTTTTAAGGCACAAGTCAAATCGTCTATTATATTAACCCAAATGTAGATTAATGTAATAACAAGTAGGAGTATTTCAAAGTCGAATCCTCAAAGATAACTTTACTAAAAGCAGAGTGAGAAGAATTGTTGATTAAATTTCAAACGGTTCTATGCATATGCAGTAACCATTCAAAAAGTCGTGTGGTGAGCATTTTGATTGCAACAGCAGTGAACAAAATAATGTTGCACAAGTGATTTTATGGGTTGGCAACATTGTTTGTCAATCAATTCCATAAAGATATTTTAAAATTCAGATAATTGTTGTGATAAACTGAAAAAGTGGGTATCGTAAACCTCTCTCCGACAATCAAACAAATGTTATAATCACAAACTAACAATTTATACTAACTAGTAGCACAAGTGGTAAGTCCGGGTCGAATAACAGAGAAGCACGGAAGATTAGCCATTCAAAGTTCATGTTTAGTTAAAGTGGTAAATTGGGGGAGGGGGGTTTGGTGTGGATTGAATGATTAGAAATGCATAGAAAATAAAGTACAAGAAAGTAAAAAGATAGAAATGCAATTAACCAAGACATTCTAGCTTAATGGAATTGAAATTGCTCAAAGTAACTTTGATCTCATTGAATTGCCTAAATGTAATTTTAGATTCTTAGCTATGTCTAGCTCAATTGATCGGAAATCCAACCAATGGTCCTAATTAACTAATTAGCTAAGCATGCTCAAATGCATCCATATTAAGCATGTTTAACTAACCGCATTAAGCTCAAGGGATAATTACACTAGAATGAATATTTAACTTCTACCGTCTAATTAAACATTCAATGTGGTTTTCTCTAGGTTGATAGGGCAATACTCTTTGTTATAGACAACAAAAATGCAAGCCTAACTAACCTATTGCTTCTCATGCATTAACAAACAATTTCATGTCACATATTGAAAGTTAATCTAAGCATTGAGTCACAAATTCTCAAGTAGTTTGTTAGACAATCAAGAGGAGATGCAATTACGAAAGAAATTTAGATGGAGAGAAATCCAAGATATAGAAATTACATTCAAACAAACTCCTAAAAATTACATTGTTCCAAATTCCTAAGCTAGAGAACTAGGTCTTACCTTCCCACGGGAGATGGAGAAAAGAAAACTGGCATCATCTTCATTAATTACATGAGGGAAAGGAAAGAAAATGCAAGTGGAAGAGGTAAGAAGAGGAAAAAATCGGCTTGGAGACGATTGGGAGGTGATTCTTGCCCTAAAAAAGAAGAATTCTATATAAAGAGTCGCGACATCAACGTGGTGCTAGGGACAATGTCGTTGCGCCCTAGTGCACAGCGCAGGGGGGAAGGTAGCACAACAGCACTTCCCTTCTGCACGCATGTCTGCCACGCGCGTCCTTGTAGCACTGCACCAAATTTGGTGCTTCTGGAAAAAGTGTTGGGTGTTGGCTTCTTGGCGCTGTGCGCTGCACCTCTAGGAGAATTTGTCATTTTGTCTCATTTGAAATCCGGAAGCTCCTTTTTAGCTCTTAATTGATTCAAATTAACCCCAAACAGTCCGTAATGGTCGATTCTATCTCCTAAGTGCCTGAAACCTATAAAAATACTAAATAAACACATTAAACACAATAACAACCTTGAATTAAGTAGAGCGAGAAAGGACCTTTTCAGTGCTATCAAATGCCCCCAACTTAATTCTTGATCATTATCGTAAAAGGTAGAATCACACACTCCCATAAAATATGCTTGCTCAATCATAAGGGTCGTTATTCTAGTCTCAACAGTCTGCTAAGATGAGATTTGCAATAAAAAATGAAATTCGATCACAATCAATCAATGAAGCATATTTTAAGAATGATTCTAAATCTATTCATGCATGAATGAGTCCAAAGCATACTAATTAAGCCCACACAACTCGAAATGGTTTTATAAGACTCTCCATTCATTTTTCCCTTCTTGTCTCGAAGGCTCGAGAGCTGAGCTTCCTAAACTCAACAATACAAGGACATACTAAAGGGAACCAAATTTTTATTTTATTTTTGTGTTTTTCTTATGTTTTCTTATTTTACAACCTTATCTAGACACATTACTTTCATTTTGGCTTGCCCACATAGGTTACGTGAAAGACATCCAACTACAATAAATGTCTCCTAACAAGGAGTCGAAGCTTACTCATTCCTCAGGGGTACTTTAGCATGGAGGGAAACTACGAGTGTCATAATTGTCATCATAACCCAAAGAAAGATGAGTAACCCCCTTCAAAAATAAAATACAAACTTGCTTTTACTTTACAACACACTCCGCCTTTTACAAACTTGCTTTTTATATACTCTACACTTGGCTTTTATAATACAAAACAAGAGTTTGGCAAAAACTTAGGCATGCATTACTAGGTTGAGATCCTGTCTCTTATACACATCTAGATGTGTATAAGAGACAGTTTACAATCTCTCCACTTGGCTTTTATAATACAAAACAAGAGTTTGACAAAAAAAAAAAAAAAAAAAAAAAAACTTAGGCATGCATTATTAGGTTGAGCTTCAATTACTTAACACCTATCACTTGGGCCTGACAACAAAAATTAAGTCAAATAATACAACTCTAAGCATGCAAGACCCAATCTCATCAGACAAAGGACCTAAAGATACATGAGGGAGGAGAAAAATTTTAAAAAGTGCTATAAAAATCATGATTATGATCTTCAAACATCATCTCATACAAGTATAATCACAAAAAGGTTGTGTCATCAACTCTTCATCATAACAAACTAAGAAAAAGAGCAAGCAAGCATACCAAGCACACAAACATAGTCCGAGCACAATGTTCAAGGACCCCAAGCTATCACAACATACCCACCCCTTAACTTAAAATGATACGTTGTCCCCAATGTATCTCTAATCTAAGTCCAAAATAAAAAGGTTAAGGGAACAGAAAACCTCCCATGATAATGTTTTATGCACGGGATGGTGGTATGAGGGCATGCACTTGAATTGACCTTCTTCTTCTTTTATGGCCAAGGAAAAGAACCTACAAAAGAAAAACAAGAAGCTAAGCTACAAAAGCAATAAAGGAAAGCAATGAAATTTGAAACCTGGTTGTCTCTAGGAAACACAAATTTTTAATATTGGTTGCTCGTCGTGACCTATCTCCTATCAAGACACAAAGAAATTCTCGTATTTCTCTGGTCCCTTCTTAGATGAGTCGATATAGTTCGGTAAGGCTATAAGGCTCTTCATCTTTTGAAGAGAACCAAACAGGTCGATTTTGTGATTTTTGGAATATGAGAAAAAAGGTAAAAAGAAAGAATCAAAAGACTCAAATGACCCAAAAAATTCGAAAGAAAGAAAAGACTCAACAGACTCGTGAGAACTAAAGGAGGAAATTTAAAAAATATACACGATATGTAACAACCCAAATTTGTACGCATACACTACAGGAAATTAAATGTCAAATGTTAAGCAGGACGAAATTTTATTTAAGGGGGTGGTAAATGTAATATCCTAACCCCAATTTAGAAAGCAGAAAAACAAATAAAATATATAATTAAGAATGAAAAATATATAAATTTAATAGGAAAATCGGGTGGAAGTTTAGAATTGGAAAAAAAATAAGAAATTTATTAATTATCCAAAAATAATAAATAATGGGGCAAAATCAGGGAGGATTAATTAAAAGTTGGGCGCTAGCTAATTCGGGAAACAAAGGGAAGTAAATAACTTTTTGTTTGGGCACTGCTCATTGGAGATAAAATTGGAGAGAGCGAGAGTGGAGAGAGCAAGATTCTCAGCGAGAAAGTGGGAGAGAGCGAGAGCCACGAGAGTAAAACAAGCGAGAAAGCTGGAGAGAGCGAGAGCCACGAGAGCCACACCAACGAGAAAGCTGGAGAAAGCAAAATTCTGAGAACATAGAGAGCGAGATTGGAGAGAAATATTTGAGAGAAAATTGGGAGAGAGCAAAGTTGGAGAGAAAAGATGGAGAGAAAGAAGGAGAGAGCCACACTGGCGGATTGGAAAGAGCGAGATTGGAGAGAAAATTGGAGAGAGCGAGAGTGGAGAGAGCGAGATTCTCAGCGAGAAAATGGGAGAGAGTGGAAAGCCACGAAAGAGTTAAAACCAGCGAGGAAAGGTGGAGGAGGGCGAGAGTTCTGAGAACAGAGGGAGAGCGAGGATGTTGGAGCGGAGAAACGTGGTTGAGTGCGAGGTTGACATTGTGGCACGAATCTTATAAGATTATACATGGAGAACCGCCTGAAGAATTGATACAAACAGAGGTTGTGATGAGAAGAGCAGAACGTGTAGCGCAAAATTAGTTGTCTTATTCAACGAGAAATTCTTAAACTAAGTAATTTTAAAGAAGCCATTTGTAGGATGAGTTGTCAACAGAGAAGAGCTGGAACGCTATACAATAAAAGACGTTGGGCTGGAAGTTAAACTCATTCTCAAACAAAACTCAGTAGTAAAAATCGTGTGGAAAGGGTGAAGTAATTCTGTTAGTTAGAAGGAGGAAACGTGAGGGAAGTGCTGCCCAAATTTCCTTCTGGTTTAAGAGGGAAAGCTCTACTGATTAAACCATAAGGAATAATAAGGAATAACTAGGATCACAGTCAAGGTAAGTAGTTTATCTCACCCTCTCTTTAAGTGTTTCATGGTAGTGTATCTTTAATATGTTGCATAATTATGTTATTGTTATGTTGCATTACATGTTTAAAATACGTTTATCGACAAGGGACCCCATCCATTATATTTTTTCACAGCAATGAAATAAGATTAAATTTTATTTAGATAAAGGTTATGCTTCTAGGGCTAGCAGGGCATGTATGGTTGCACCCCTCTAGACCCAATTCTATGTCAAGTTTATGCTAGGGACTAACAGGGTATGTATAGTTGTACTCCTCTAGTCCAATCTTACACTTATGTTAATGGTTGATGTTGGATGCGACTCTAGCCCTACTGACTGCATGACCCGCTAATCATCAGTTGGGTTAGTTTCCACTTAAGTCCTCATCTTCCTACCAGGGCTGAGAAATTTACGTTAGAAGCATAACCGACCATCACATGTATTATATGTTTTCGGTCCCAATCATATGTTTTCAGGACATGTTGCATGTGATTGTGCATTTGGTCACTACCCTATGTGAGAACTACTTACTGGGTATATTATATACTCATCCTATTTTATAGACTTTTGTAGGTAAGGATACAGCGTAGGTGGCAGAACTGGATGTCGCTTAAATGGCCAACTATCAAGCTCACTATTATAGGCATATGCATTTTTCAATCACTACGCTAATGTTTTATGGATCCTGGTGTTTTGTAAAATAAACTTTTTATATAGTTTTCTACCTAATTAATAAAATCTTAGATATGTTCTTTTGAGATTTTTACCGAAATTCATCTCATGATAGAAAAGTCTAAATATGCATGTCGTAGCGGTCGAACCATAATATGTAAGGATTCGGTCGTTACAGTTTGGTATCAGAGAATTTGAGCCAATTAGGCTCTACTTATTAGAAGAGTCGTGGTGTTTGATGGTTCGGCTTGTTAAGTGATGCCCACAGTTATGCCAAATACGCTAGTAAATGGAATTTTCAAATGAGTAATTTAGTAAATAATTTAGTAAACATAAGGTATGAGTTAAAAAAAATAAAATTAGATTGCTTCCTTATTATGAAATTAAAATGTGTGTACCAGATGCCACCACAAAGGGCTCCAACACGACGAGGAAGACCTCGAATGGAATCCACAAGGGATCAAAATCAAGGACATGGACAGACACCTTATGTGTTAATTACACCAGATGCACTACAAATACTAATACCAAATATGAGTAATGGAAACACAACCTCGTCCACTACACCAATAACCAACGATACAAATGACTCGAAGATCATTCGAGAATTCAGGAAGTTCAATCCATCAACATTTGATGGATCATCTGTGGATCCAACTATAGCAGAGAATTGGATAACAGAAATAGAAACTATTTTCCGCCATATGAACATCCCAGAAGAACAGAAAGTAAATTGTCACCTTCATGTTAAGAGGCGATGCAAAGTTCTGATGGGAATTCACACAAAGAACAATCAAAGGTTCAGTCTCATGGCAGCAATTCAATCAGGCATTTTACAACAAGTATTTCCCTTTGACAGTGAGATATCAAAAGGAAGTGGAATTTCTTAATCTTCGTCAAGAGAACATATTGGTGGCAGAGTATGAACGGAAAATTGATCGCTTGTCCCACTTTTTCCCTCGACTAGTGGACATAGAAGAGAAGAAGGTGGAAAGGTTTATTTGGGGATTAAGAGAAGGCATTTGAGGCATTGTTACTGCTTTCCGACACAAAGAGTATGCTCTTGCACTCGAGTCGGCCTTACTCATGGAAGTAGATCTTGCTGTCAAAATCTTAACTTCTGAACGAGGATTCATGCCAAATCAAAAAAGGAAATTCACCCAACAAGACTTCCAACGTTCACAACGGCAAGCAAAAATTTTCTAAAGCACTCAGGGCGTACAGTCACAATAGAAGAGTCAAACATTCACATATCCTAAGTGCAGAAATTGTGGAAAACACCATCAGGGGCAATGTCTTCGGAACTTAGGGGTGTGTTTCAACTGCGGTCGGACGGGTCACTATGCAAAGGCTTACCCAAAGCTCATCAACCAAGTATCAACTGCCCAGACCACCCAGCCTACTAGTAACAAGGTTACCCAACAACAGAAAGGACGGGTGTTTGCTGTTACACGTCAAGAGGCAGAGGATCAAGATGCAGTTGTTACAGGTACATTACCCATCCTCGGGTATTATGCCTTCACTTTATTTGATTCGGGCTCTAGTCATTCATTCATCTCTACAACATTTGCACAACATGCTTAATTAACATCAAAGCCCTTAGGCTACATTCTATCCGTAGTTACTCCTGCCGAAGTATCTATGTTGGCCAACTCAGTAGTAGAAAACTGTGAATTGTCAGCATCAGGACATAAACTAGGGGTGACCCTTATCATCCTAGACATAAGTGATTTTGACATAATACTAGGTATGGACTAGTTAGCAGCAAACTATGCAAGCATAGATTGCCATAATAAAGAAGTCACATTCACCTTTCCAAAAGGAACTAAGTTTAAGTTTAAGAGTTCTAATACACAATCAGCCCAAGAATAATTTCAGCCTTAAAAACTAAACATTTTCTCAACCATGGGGCTTGGGCATATTTAGCAAGTGTAGTGGATTTACGAAACCAAAATGATGAAATTAAGGTCATTCCTGTAATAAAAGAATTTGAAGATGTATTCCCAGAAGAGCTACCAGGTTTACCGCCTAGTCGAGAAATAGAATTTTGTATAGATCTAATTCCCGGAGCTGAACAAATATCTAAAGCACCATATAGAATGGCACCTGCGGAATTAAAAGAACTCAAAATACAATTACAAGAAATGTTAGATAAGGGATTTATACGCCCTAACGTGTCTCCATGGGGAGCACCTATCTTATTTGTTAAGAAAAAGAATGGATCAATGCGTTTATGTATAGATTATCGGGAGTTGAATAAGTTGACAATAAAGAATAAGTACCCACTCCCACGCATTGATGATCTATTTAACCAATTACAAGGAGCCTCAGTATTCTCCAAAATAGACTTACGATCTGGATATCATCAACTACGAATCAAGGAGTCTGATATACCTAAGACTACTTTCCGAACAAGATATGGGCATTATGAATTCGTTGTGATGCCCTTTGGATTAATGAATGCCCCAGCAGCCTTCATGGACTTGATGAATAGAATTTTTAAGGACTATCTTGATAACTTCATGATCGTATTTATAGATGATATTTTGGTCTATTCCAAGTCTGAGGCAGAATATGAAAAACATCTTAGGGACGTCCTTTCCACATTAAGAAATGAAAAGTTGTATGCCAAATTCTCCAAGTGTGAGTTTTGGACGTGACAAGTTGCCTATCTAAGGCATATTGTAAAGCAAGAAGGAATCTCAGTGGATCCTGAAACAGTTAGCAAGTGGCCTAGCCCAACAACAGTTAATGAAGTGCGAAGCTTCCTTGGATTAGCAGGATATTATAGACAATTTGTGAAGAATTTCTCAAGTATAGCATTACCCTTAACTAACCTCACCAAGAAGAATAATCCTTTTGTCTGGAACCAAGCATGTGAGCAAAGCTTCCAGGAACTAAAAGAAAGGTTGACCACAGCCCCTATTCTCACTATGACGAATCAGGGGGTTTAACTTGTACATGACGCATCGAAGAAGAGGCTTGTGGTGTGTAGTGATGCAACACGAAAGGTTAATAGCATATGCTTCAAGACAACTAAAACCTTATGAACCAAAACTATCCTATTCATGACTTGGAGTTAGCTGTTGTAGTCTTTGCCTTAAAGATATGGAGACATTACTATATGGGGAAAAGATCCAAATTTATACAGATCATAAAAGCCTTAAGTACTTCTTTACACAGAAAGAGTTAAATATGAGGCAACGAAGATGGTTAGAATTAGTCAAAGATTATGACTGTGAGATCCTCTATCATCCAAGAAAAGCTAACATTGTTGCTGATGCTCTTAGCAGAAAGTCAGCTCATACAGCAATCCTAAGTACCATCTCCAAACACATAATAGATGATCTTGAAAGAGCTGAGATCTCACTAATACCAGAAACCTTCACAACTCGAATAGCACAGTTAATTGCAAGACATGCATTAAGACAAAGGATAATTGATGCACAACAAATAGATAAATACCTAAACAAACAACTGCAATCAGAGAATGGAGAAACGAGTCAATTCTCTACAGCCTCAGACTCTACACTTCTCTACCGTGGACGTCTATGTGTACCAAATGATGAAGAAATCAAGAAAGAACTACTAAAGAAAGCTCATGAATCATGCTTTTCAATACATCCTAAGAGTACCAAAATGTATCGAGACTTGAAAGCACATCATTGGTGGTGTAACATGAAAAAGAATATAGCTGACTATGTAAGTAAATGTTTAGTTTGTCAACAGGTGAAAGATCTACGGCAACGACCACAAGGACTCCTCTAGCCTCTAAATGTTTTAGAATGGAAATGGGAGTATATTTCTATGGACTTCATCTCAGGACTCTCGAGAACTGTTAAAGGCCATAACATGATTTGGGTGATTGTGGATCGACTCACCAAATCAGCCAACTTCCTACCATGCAAGACTACTCACACTACGGAAGCACTAGCTCAAATGTACTTAAAAGAAGTCATCCGGTTACATGGAGTCCCAGTATCAATTGTTTCAGATTGAGACTCTCGTTTCGTCTCTAAGTTCTGGAAAAGTTTGCAGAAAGCAATGGGCACACAGCTAAATTTCAGCACAGCCTTCCATCCACAAACTGATGGCCAAACAGAACGAGTTAATCAAATCCTAGAAGACATGTTGAGGGCATATACTTTGGATTTTATTGGAGCATGGGATTCGCAGATACATCTTATTGAATTTGCTTATAATAATAGTTATCAGGCGACAATTGGTATGGATCCCTTCGAAGCCTTATACGGAAAGAAATGCAGATCCCCTGTACACTAGGATGAAGTCGGGGAGCAAACACTACTAGGGCCTGAATTGGTGCAGCAAACATCAGAGTCAATTAAGCTAATTCGGGAAAGAATGCGAACAGCTCAAAGCAGACAGAAGAGTTATGCTGATAACCATCGAAAAGAGTTGGAATTCAAAGTAGGAGATCACGTATTTCTAAAGGTAGCACCAATGAAAGGCATTATGCATTTCGGACGAAAAGGCAAACTTAGCTCCCGCTTTATTGGACCCTTTGAAATATTAGAACGTATTGGCCAAGTAGCTTATCAATTGGCATTACCACCCACCCTTTTTACAATACATAATGTCTTTCATGTGTCGATGCTTCAAAAATACGTGTTTGACCCATCACATGTAGTAAATTATGAACCTCTACAAATAAGTGAAAACTTGGAATATGAAGAGACTCCAGTTTGCATCCTAGCAAGAGAGAAGAAGTCACTTCGTAATCGGGAAATAAGTTTAGTGAAGGTTCTCTGGAGAAATCAGCAAGTAGAAGAAGCTACATGGGAACGAGAAGAAGAGATGAAAGTCAAATACCCTTATCTGTTTAAGAACCAAGAAACTTTCGAGGACGAAAGCTCTTAAGGGGGGAAGAATGTAACAACCCAAATTTGTACGCATACACTATAGGAAATTAAATGTCAAATGTTAAGCATGACGAAATTTTATTTAAGGGAGTGGTAAATGTAATATCCTAACCCTAATTTAGAAAGCAGGAAAACAAATAAAATATATAATTAAGAATAAAAAATATATAAATTTAATAGGAAAATCGGATGGAAATTTAGAATTGGAAAAAAAATAAGAAATTTATTAATTATCCAAAAATAATGAATAAGGGGGCAAAATCAAGGAGGATTAATTAGAAGTTGCACGCTAACTAATTCGGGAAACAAAGGGCAGTAGATAACTTTTTGTTTGGGCACTGCTCATTGGAGAGAAAATTGGAGAAAGAGAGAGTGGAGAGAGCGAGATTCTCAACGAGAAAGTGGGAAAGAGTGAGAGCCATGAGAGTAAAACCAGCGAGAAAGCTGAAGAGAGCGAGAGCCACGAGAACCAAACCAGCGAGAAAGCTAGAGAGAGCGAGATTCTGAGAACAGAGAGAGCGAGATTGGAGAGAAATATTGGAGAGAAAATTGGGAGAGAGCAAAGTTGGAGAGAAAAGATGGAGAGAAAGAAGGAGAAAGCCACAATGGCGAGATTAGAGAGAGCGAGATTGGAGAGAAAATTGGAGAGAGCGAGATTATCAGTGAGAAAGTGGGAGAGAGTGAAAGCCACGAGAGTAAAACCAGCGAGAAAGCTGGAGAGAGCGAGAGCCACAAGAGCCAAACTAGGGAGAAAGCTGGAGAGAGCGAGATTCTGAGAACAGAGAGAGCGAGATTTGGACAGAAACATGGATTATGCATTGAATTTGGCCACGATCTTATAGATTATACATGGAGAACCCTAAAATTGAATACAAACAAAGGTTGATGACGTAAGAGCAAACGTTAGCCAAAATTAGTTGTCTTATTAAGAGAAATTCTTAAACCTGAGTAATTTTAAAGAAGCCATTTGTAGGATGAGTTGTCACACATAGAAGAGCTGGAAACGGTTATAAATAGGAGACTTTGGGCTGGAAGTTAAACTCATTCTCAAATAAAACTCAGTAGTAAAAATCGTGTGGAAAGGGTGAAGTAATTTTGTTAGTTAGAAGGAGGAAACGCAAGAGAAGTGCTGCCTAAATTTCCTTCTGGTTTAAGAGGGAAAGCTCTACTGATTAAACCATAAGGAATAATAAGGAATAACTAGGATCGCAGTCAAGGTAAGTAGTTTATCTCACCCTCTCTTTAAGTGTTTCATGGTAGTGTACCTTTAACATGTTGCATAATTATGTTATTTTTATGTTGCATTACATGTTTAAAATATGTTTATCGACAAGGGACCCCATGCATTATGTTTGTTCACAATGATGAAATAAGATTAAATTTTAATTAGATAAAGGTTATGCTTCTAGGGCTAGCAGGGCATGTATGGTTGCACCCCTCTAGACCCAATTCTATGTCAAGTTTATGCTAGGGACTAACAGGGTATGTATGGTTGCACCCCTCTAGTCCAATCTTACGTTTATGCTAATGGTTGATGTTGGATGCGATTCTGGCCCTACTGACTGCATGACCCGCTAATCATCAGATGGGTTAATTTCCGCTTAAGTCCTCATCTTTCTATCAGGGCGGAGAGATTTATGTTGGAAGCATAACGTTTATGCTAATGATTGATGTTGGATGCGACTCTGGCCCTACTAACTGCATGACCCGCTAATCATCAGATGGGTTAATTTCCGCTTAAGTCCTCATCTTCCTACCAGGGTGGAGAAATTTACGTTAGAAGCATAACCGACCATCACATGTATTATATGTTTTCTGTCCCAATCATATGTTTTCAGGACATGTTACATGTGATTGTGCATTTGGTCACTACCCTATGTGAGAACTACTTACTGGGTATATTATATACTCATCCTATTTTACAGACTTTGTAGGTAAGGACACAGCGTAGGTGGCAGAACTGGATGTCGCTCAAATGGCCAACCATCAAGCTCACTATTATAGGCATATGCATTTTTGTATCACTATGCTAATATTTTATGGATCCTAATGTTTTGCAAAATAAACTTTTTATATAGTTTTCTACCTAATGAATAAAATCTTAGATATGTTCTTTTGAGATTTTTACCAAAACTCATCTCATGATAGAAAAATCTAAGTATACATGTCTTAGCGGTCGAACCATAATATGTAAGGATCCGGTTGTTACACATACCAGGAGTTAGAATACAGTAAGGTCTTTTGACCTCTAACTCTAACACCTAGATGTAGTCAAGTTTAGGCTCACGATCCTCCCTCACATACTTGCAAACATGGCATGATGTCCTCATCATCACTAGAGGGGTAATACTTCGCAAGAAACTTCGCTTTAGTGGTACGAACGATGAGTTGCTCTGGCACACTCTCCAACCTCTACAAGGTATCAGTCAGCTGGTTAACATGGTTTTTCATGCTTTGCAGCTGAGCTTGAGTGTCCTGCTGAAACTAAAGTGAACAATTAGCAAGTTCATATATTAAGAAATCAAAGTCGTACCTGGGCATGAATCTCGAGGAAGTGGCTCCTTCTCCTCCACTACATGGACATGCACTACCTCATGCCTCTGAGCTTTTGGCAAGCTAAATGAATGGTCTAGTAACGACTCGTTCGGCCTTCCAACTAAAGTTGCAAGCTGAGCAACTAGGTTACTCAGGCTTTGCAAATCAATTCTAGCTCTACCTCGGGGCAAAGACTTTCCTGCTGGAAGTGCTCGAACTCTTACTGCCTATAGAGATTGTTATGCTAAAACTCAAAGGTACTATCAGCAAGCACCAAAACCAAAGCCTCTAAAGACTTACCTGACCTGAAAGACTCAGCATGAGTCGACTAGTTAAGTGTTGTAAAATCTTCGTTGTTCGGGCTTTATTGCCATTTTGAGTATCTATGGTCAAAGAACTCCTCCATCTTCGGATGATGAGACTCGTAGTCCAGATGAAAATAACACCCATGCCTAGAATAGTCATGTGGTACTGGACTCCATTCCAACCTTGGGCCTACTGCCTCTGCTTGCTACGAACTTCATCCCATCACGTGGCCAACCTGAAAGAACTCTAAATCTAGAGAACCAATGAGTGGAAGCAGATTATTCCAAACTCCATTGTGAAAGAATAAGAACATCTACAATTAAACATGAACAGTTATGCATCAAGAGTAAATTACAGCATGCTTCAAGGTTAAAAACAAAGGATCGAGTAAACATACATTTGAAGAACTATTTCTTCTAGTATTTCCTCGATCCAACACCAAAGCGTCCAATAGCATGAACGCAACACGAGCAATTCAGCAACTCAGCACGAATTGGTAAATACTCGATCCTCGACCCTCGAATGGAAACTCAACACCACCACTCGGTTACCTTGGTATTCTCGGTATGAGCAAGAGGTGTGGGCTCTGTATGGATTTGGGTAGAAGGAAGGAGGAACTGGACAATCGAGTAGACGATCGAGTAAGTGGGATAAGGAATAAGTCTATCGTATAGACTTGAGTACTTGATCGTTTAATAGTGAGTAACTATTGTATAGAATACTCGACACTCTCTTTTACCCTCTCGAAAAGCTATTGTCTATCTTCCTTTGTGTATCGTCGAATGAATAATGAAAACACTTTTCATCTTTTATCCGTCAGTTGCCATAAATCGACTAAAGCCACCCACTAAGGTGGTTACTAGAGAAAAACTAACAACAATTATCCCATATTTAATTTGTTATAAATAAATGTAATAACTAATTTATCATATTATATTTATAACCTATAGTTTTAATATCACATCATATACAATATATAAACCATAGTTATTTTTCTCCTTTATGGCATTTAATATAAATCATATTTATATTAATTCCTCCAATCAAATAATGTATCAAATACATCAAATCAATTATATCACATATAATTGAATTTATTTAATTATATAATATATAATCAAATCCCTCTTGTTAATTTGAACACTTCAAACTAACCCAAAAATTGATTCTCAACATGAATCCATTGAATTACTAAGGGGACCTTATGGATCTATAGCTTGAAACTCCAACAGTACGTGAATAACTGACTAAACACTTTAATCACGATATCCACCATCTGTTAACTGTCGGGCACACTAAAGATTGACAGTTGTACTCTTCGCACTACAAATATATTTCTATGTCCATCGGATATAACCAATCAAGAGTACTATGACCCTTCACAAATCGCTCATAAGTACAGCTAGGCCAATTTACCGTTTTGCCCCTGTAGTTACATCTAACTTCTTAAGTACTACTGATTCCTCTAATGAACAATCCATCTTAGTCCCACTATAACTAAACCCTTCTCGGGCCAAGAGAAGGTGTGGCACCACATTGTTCAAGTCCTGGAATCAGGCCTTAAAGGAGCAATTTATCTACTTACCCCTACTTTGGGGAAGGAATGAATTTCATCTTGTGTAACTGAGTTCTCAGCTCCCCAATCAGACGAATCCCCAAAGTGGTAGGTTTGAGTCGACGATCTGGCTATTCGCACCCATGCAAATCAAAGGACCGCCCTCATAGGTAGGGGTTCACAACTCACTCAGGATTAAGGTCATGTTACCTATGGTCATCTTAGTAAAATGAAAGTCTCTGTCAGGAATGGCGTTATATAACGAGACTAAACATTTCGTGGTCTGGTCTTATACAAACTTCTTTATATAGAGCATCCCCGCTCGTATGTCTAATACATGAATGATCAGGATCAGATCATTTATATCACTTTACAACATTTTTAACACCTACAAAGTGGGCCACACTCGTAGTGTCACCAGGATAAGGTTTCCCTCCTTTATCCATATACTACAAACCATTTAGGTTATCACTTAAAGCCTGATCCACTTGTATGTCTCCACATACATGCTTAAGTTACAACGATAACCAGGGATCTTAGTTTATTGGTTTGTGGTTAATGCAATTAAAATATCTCATATTTCATAGACTAAAGTGAATAAAATATCTCATATTATATACACAAAACTGTTTGTTTATACAGATGTTTACAAACTACAAGACCCTACGAGATTGAGGGCATCAACCCCAACACAACCAGGGCGGCTAACTCGGTAATTTGACGACTAAGCCCACTTACCTCATCGTCAGGACATGCTACTCGGCCTTCGAAAATCCAAGATCGGTTCATAAATTTTTTCATGCTTAAACTGACACAAAAAGAAAACAAATCAAAGGAAAACAAACTTTAACCATAAATTAACTAAGAACTAATTGATTTTCTCGGCAGCGATGCCAATTTGATAAACCAGAATAGTGGGTGTTGTAAACTTCTCTCTAACAATCAAATAAAATTCATAATCATGAACTAACAACTTATACTAACTAATAGCACAAGTGGTAGGCCAAACCACAGGGAAACACGAAAGATTAACCCTTCAATGCTCATTTTTAGTTCAAGCAGTAAAGGGAGGGGGACAAGGGTTTGGTATAGATTGATAATTGGTGATGTATAAAAATAAATTGCAAAAAGTAAAGAGATAGAAATGCAATTAACCAAGAAATTCTAGTTCAGGAAAATGAAATGAACCGATGAAATTTTTTTCATCAAATTATCTAAATATAATTTTAAGTTTTTAACTATGCCTAGCCCAATTGACTGTAAACCTAATCAATAGTCCTAATTACCTAATTAGCTAAATATGCTCAAATGAATCCATAATAAACATATTTAACCAATTATATTAAGCTTAAAGGATTACACTAGATGAATATTTAATTTCCACCATCTAATTAAACATTCAAATAGCATATTTTCGGTGCTATTAGACTGCTCCTTATTTTCTTTGATTCCCTATAATTTTGCTTTCCAAATGCATTAACCACTTCACATGCAACTTTAACCAAAAAAAATCTAGTGTCTCATATTTCTAACATGAAGCATAACATCAAGCTCTCTAGACCTTTTGGATGTTAAATGGATTAAAATGGCGAAGATAAGAGTAAGTTGTAACGACCCAACTTTTCTAAGGATACTAACATGACCATTACTATTTTCAAGAAATTTCAAAATAGACTCTTAAACCATTTTAACTCAAATGAAACAATTTTATTTAAAACAATAATGATGATAATAATAATTAAAAAAAAAATAGACATTGATAAAATAAATCTTTCAAAATATCATATCACCTATGGGTACCCCTAAAAATGATAGTTAAAAATATAAAACACTTAGAATTTTATGAATGTAAAAACCAAAAGTTCTAAATTCAAACATTTCTGTGCACTTGATTTAACCATGATCAGTAAATCGATCATTCACAGATCGTTTTTATTTACAGCCAGGTCAAAAAAAGTTGTTTTACCCTTGTAAATACATCTTGCTCCTTAAGTCACCACTGATTCTCTATTGAACAATTGGTTTATAGTCCAACTAATAAACCATGTCCCTCTTTATCATGAGAGAGTGGAACTCCTTTGTTCAAGACCAGAAATCAGTACTTAAGAGAATAAAGAACAACCTATCTGCTAACCCTAAAATAGGTAGGAGTGAATTCCATCTTGCAGAACTATGTCCTCAACTATCTATCTGGTTTTATCCCCCAAAATGGGAGGCTTATTGAGCAGTGCTTCTGAACTATTCTCACCTATGCAGATCAAAGGATAATTTTGAATAAATAGGAGTTTATAGTTAGCTCAGAATTAAGATCGAGTTGTCCTATGTCATCAAATAGAAATAATCAGTTTTGACAGTAAATGGTCGTTATAAAGAAAAGTGACTATTTTGTGGTCCGGTCTTATGCAAATGTCTTTTGTATAGGATGCTCCCACTCGCATGTCTCCACATGAACGTTTACGAGATCACATCATTTGTATCAATATACAAATTGAGCCGCATCCATGGTATCCCCAAGATGAGGTACCCAATCTCATACATATACTTATAGATCTTTTAAGCTATATACTATAACTTGATCCTCTTTTATGTCTCTACATAAAGTTAAAGTATTCATACTATAGCCATGGGTTCGTTTATTGGATTTTATAATAGAGTGTAATTTCAATAATACTTGTATTGAAAACTAGAATATGTTTCAAATATTACGAACTACAAGTTTTAGGACATTTCCAACAAGGTTGTGCATTTATGTCCAATAAATGCAAATGTGCTAATAGAACTTGCATAATTCAACCATTCATAGATGATTTAGGTGAATGGTTTAACTCGTCCCAATACCTATCTAGTGTCCCAAAGCCTCACATAATAACATAAAAGTGAACCCCGCCAGGCTGGGGAATTGTAACATATTAGTAAACCCATCGATCTACAGAGCTGTAATATAATGGTAACCCATCGATCCATGGAACTAGAATATAATAGTGAACCCGGTAGTCCATGGAGTGGAAAATAATGGTGAACCCGTCAGTTCATAGAGCTGTAACATAGTGGTGAATTCATCGATTCACGGAGCTGGAATATTTTAGTGTTAGGAGGGCAAATCGTCCCTTTCTTATTATAGCCTTACATATCATCAATATCATTCACAACCTTAAGTCTTGCTAATCCTCTAATGAACAACCTATTTATGATCCTACATAAACAAAACCCTCTCGTGCTGATGAAAGGTAGGGGCCACATTGTTCAAGACCTAAAGTCAGCACTTGAGGGAGCAATTCATCTACATACACTAAAGATGGGAATGAGTGAATTACATTTTGTGTAGCTATGTTCTCAGTTCCCTACCCAGACAAATCCCTAGAATGGTAGACATATTGAGTTGACGTATCGGGCCACTCTCACCCATATAATCAAAGGATTACCCTCATAGACAGGAGTTCATAACTCACTTAGGATTGAGGTTGAGTTGCCTATGGTCATCCTATGAAATGTTAATCTCTTTAATCAACGGTGTTATAAAGAGAAATTAATCATTTCATAGTCCGGTCTTATACAAGCATTTTGTATAAGACCAGACTATGTTAGCAAGAGAATTTGATAATTAAATAAGATTCAAATCTATTTAAAAACATTACTTTAATAGATGTACATGTATATGTATCTCTTTTAATTTAGGCAAATTTTGCACTAGGTCATTACATAGGATCTTAGGGTTTTCTTACAAATAGTGTCGGATCCAAAATTTCATGATTGGGAAGGAGAGGACACAATTTCATATAATATTAGAATTTTAGTCTCCATGTACTTTCAAGATATGTTAATACTTAATCCTATATATATATATATATATACACCTAAGGTCGATAGTTCAGTTGAACTATACTCATGTTGACCTAAGTATTTATATTTAATCTAAGTAAACTCAATATGATCATGCTTCCACTGCAGGATAAAAAGAAACAAGATCAATTGGCAATTATTGCCAACCCCATCAACGCTAACATTTTCATCATCCCTCGAAGAAACCAATTATTGGGAGAAGAAAAAATAAATAATGTCAAAAAAATAAACAATGTCAACGGTAGAATATAGTAGGAGTGTTCAAACAAATCAATGACCACAAAAAATCGATTGATCCAATCCAATCCGTGCAGTTTGAGTTAGGTTATCAACCTTTTTAGGTTGGGATAGGTTCAAATAAATAAAAATTTAATGAGTTGGATTGGTTCATGGGTCCACCTAAAGAACCCAACCCAACCCAACCCGAACTTATTATAAACTTTAAAATTTATATTTTTTGTTTACTTATGATACAATTAGATATACATATATGAATTTTAATTTTATTTAATTTCATCAGTTTTTTTTATGATTTATCCTCCAACAACTCCTAAAACTAGTTCTTTTAGCATTTTGGATATAGATTTTACATTATATAAATTGAAAATGAGTTGTTGATCTTTATTCAATATATAAAAATAATTAAATCAAATTTTTATATATTAACATTTTACTTCATTTTAGAACAAAAATTTAAATAAATGACTCGAGTAATTCAAACCAACCCAATTCAAACGTTTCATAGTTGGATTGGATTGGGTTCACTTTCTAATAGTTGGATTGGATTGGGTTCACTTTCTAACGAGGGTTATTCGCATTGAAGAAATTTACAATCCAAACAATTGAATTGGACCTAAAAATCTCTTCAATCCAACCCACGAACACCCTTAAAATATAGGTGTAATTTCATTAAAAACCAGTTGTGAACATACACTGGAACATATTAGAAACCACTTTTTCCAATATTAATTTCAATTATAAAACAAAAGTAAAGTACGGAAACATATAATTTAACCCAGATTTAAAAATCAATCAAGAAATCCTTTTTAGGCCCAGAGATATGTCCTGAACATAAGAAAATTATAAAGTGTGTTTTCGAACATAAGACTATTCGGTTCATCCATCAAATAATAGGTACATCTAAATCGGTGTAATTTGGTATTATTTGAGAACTTAATCATATACAGCGGAAATATCAAGGAAGAAAATAGTCTTCCTCACTAAATCTTTCTAATTTATCTTGTAGATACTGTTTGGGACTAGATCATTAGAGAATCAATTTATATTACACCAAGAGAATATGTATGTATACCATTGCCTTTTTCTGTATAATTGCCATCACATTGTTCCATGTTTCCTGTGAAAATATGTTGTTCATACCAACTCGTCCTGGTCTTCGAGGGATCTTTTACGAGCTTTGAGGTTAAGCTCGAGGCTTTGAGGCAAAGGAGGTGTCCTCCCTCTTCGGAACAGGACAGCAAGAGCCCTCATCTTCTTGCAGAGATCAAACACCTGAACAAATATGCACATACAAATTTGAAATTCGGATAGTATAATAACCATAAGACAAAAAGTTATGTTAGACGAATTCGGAGAGATAATATCGGTATCTCTTACCGATGAGGCTTCAATCTCAAATACACCTTCACAACCTTTGCCTCCACCTTGCAACAAGTCACAATATCTTGCAGCTTCGTTTTCGTCTTCAAACACCTGTAACATTTTTTTTTTCTTTTTACTAATCATTCGATATTTAACAATACTGAATCGAGTTTACATTTTGGGACTCCGTGGTATTGCCAAAAACCATGTATACTACAGTATTTATGGGAACAAATGAGCACTTACAAGTACTCCCTCCCTAATATCTTCCACAAGCATCTGGAATTTAATTCCTGTTTTGGACTGTTTTTTCTGATTTTCAGGCCTCCATTTTCCTCCTTTAGAAAACAATAATCCAAGCTCCCTTTCCACTTCACTGTTGAGCAAACAAAATGCTGACTTGGGTAAAGGGTACTAAATGTTAAGCCCAGAATAACAATTAACAAAGACAGTTAATTACCTCCTATTTCTCCGAGTTTTCATTGTGCATATTTGGTTCTCATTGTGTGTTAATACGTATACAGGTTTCGAACTTTCTCTCCACGGATTGGCTTCCAACACTGAGTGAAATGATGGAAGAATGGTGAGATTAAACTATAGAGGAACATATATTAAAGGGCACCAAAAAAATAAAGATTTGAAAATATTATTCATAATTAGCAAAGCAGCTTCCAAGTACAAGAGAATTGTTAATTAATATCTCAAGCTTGTAATGAACCTTTCCACATAATATTTCCTTTCTTTAAGTTAAAAAAAACTATACCCATGTCCAGTCACCCCACCCCACCAAAGAAAAACATAGACACCCCTTGGGGTAAGAAACAAACATGATTTTAAAAAACCAAATGATTAACAAATGTGACCTAAATTATCATCATAATTCTGCCAGAAATAGTCATATCCAATGAGTATAATTAGTCAGTACAATGTCCTCACAAGTTGTTGAGAGTTAAAAATTCAAGAACATAATCAATGGTTAGTCCATATCCAACTAGCTTACCGATCAATGATGAAAATTCAAGAACATTATGAAATCTTATTAAATTTCATCACAAAATAGATACAATCATCCTACCAAATGAGCAATTTAACCCCTATAAGTTGCATAGCTCCAGAAGAGAGCATCCGGTAGTATTATCTGATATCATACTGAAAAAGTATGTAAAAAGAAAGCACAAAACTCAATCACATGTTGTTAGATCCCCGTTTCAAAAGAAAGCAAAAAGCCGCTTCTCACAAGTCCATAACAATAACTTAAACTCAAAAACGAAACAGAGCAAATGCAGAATGCAGCAACAGCCATAGCAAAAGGCAGATATCTAACAAATTCAGATCGAAAACCAATGGACAAGGTGCATGAAGAAGCAAATCGCGCCTTCAAAATAAATCAATTCATTAATTTGAAGACGAACGTGTGTGTGTGATGAATATGAGTATGTATAAAATACCATCATAACTGCTGCTATCAAACGTCTGATGAAGATGCCTCCTCATATCATAAGCACGAGAAGAAACACGCTTCACAAACTCATTCGAAGTACCAGGAATATTTCCATCTAAGCTAAGTGCCATCTCCATATCCACATCCTCGCTTCCATCTTCAGCATCTGTGTCGCCTTTGTTAACGCCGGCACCGCCCACTCCACAGGAAACTTCCCGCAATTTCGTCGATCGGGGACCGAACAAGGCGCGAACACGAGGGAGAGGGTACCGGAGGTCTCCAAAAGAGAGGGTGATTCGGCGGCGGCGGGAGGAGAGAGGGTTTCTGGAAGGGAGAACGAAGGAAGGTGAGACGGATGAGAGGGAATCCATTGGAGAAGCGGATTTGAAGCTGGGCTCCGGCAGTGATTTGTGTTAATTGGGTGAAAATGGAGTCTGAAAAAGGGATGTGAATCGGAGGGTTGGTAGCGTGATTGAAGGGAAATTTGGGATGAGCTTGTATGCGTGAAAGTCCGTCCAACTTGAGAGCAGAGAGAGGAAGAAGAAAGAAGAATGAAGGAAGAAGGAAGAAGGAAGAAGAGAAGGAAAAGTTGGTTTCGTGAAGTTCATGAAAATGGCGAAGATATTTTTCTTTAGAACGGAGACTGTGGTGGGGCCTTGGGGAATGTGAAGAGCAAGTAAAAATTGGGGGGAAATAGCAAAATCTGGGTGTCTTCTGATTTTTGTAAAAAAAAAAAAAAAAAAATAGAAATAATAAGATATGACATATAGTTTATCCCAAATTGTCCCTTATATGGTCAATTAACAGTTTTTTTCTAGTACGGTGTAATTGATATATTGAGTATAAAAATTCTCAATAAAAGTACCGTATAAATAGAAATCGTTTTTATGAGACCGTGTTATCAATTTCTTCCAAATAGAAATATAGTCTAAATAGAATCGTTTGGTTTATGAGATTCAACATGACAGGACAGGATAAAGGTGTTTTGTTTTTCTTCCCATTTTTTTAAAATTTGAATGGGTGATTTGATTTAACCATTTTTTTCGAAAAATGATTTTTTCAGGAATTTTTAATCGATCTTTAATTTGTTTATCAACATTTTGAATTTAATTATAATATATCTTAGATTTTACATTTATTTTATTCGTCTTTTTCTTATTTTAAATTTCGGGATTAAAAGTTTTTTATCCTAATTAGGATTTTACTAATATTTTATACATATTATCATTTAAGAAACTGCATCTATTTCCGTTTTAAGTTTGATCATTTTTTTGTATTTTTAATCAATTTTTATTCATTGTCACCTTATATTTATTATACCATTATTGTTTTTAACTAACAATAAGTATTCGCTTTTGCAATCTTGTATTGTGTTTTTACTATGCCTCACACACGAGTTACGCTTCTTTCGTAGGATTTTGTGGGTCTAGAATTATAAATACAGTCTAATTGTTGAAGCTTAAATAAAATGAAATTATGATTTAGTGTACTGTAAAAACCAAATCCCTTCCCGACCACCAATTATATTTGAATTTATTTTCAATAAACTTACAAAAAAACACAATAACAAAACTTCCTTGGTTTTTTCTCCCAATTTTTATGTCTGGAATTTATCTTTTATTTATCTAAATTTACGTTTATCTAACTAACTTTTGTTTTTTTAAATATTTGTTATAAATTCAATTATATCTAAATATTTTTCTTCATATTTAATAACTTATTGTTATCAAACTAATTTTTTTTTTTTTTCTATTTTCGATGTTTCAATTCTTCATATAAAAACGTAAAAATGGGTTGTTGTATAAAAGAAACATATAAATGAGAATTAACTTGAAAGTTTAAAACTATAATATATATATATATATATTAGAATATATATATCGTAGTTTAATACAAATTTAATTTATAATATTTCCATTATCATTATTATTATTATAAGATAACAAAAAACCATAAAATCTCATCTTCTTTATCTTCTTCACTTAGCCGGCCCCAAATTCTTTTCTTCTCCTTTTCAATCTCATGTATGCAATCCTTGGTTCAACAACCCTTTCTTGAATTCCATCGTTTTGACTAGCTTTTGACGACCATCCTTGCCAGTCACCGACCTTTTTCGCTCACACACATGTTTCTTTATTTTTACTTTGAAGATCGTTTTCAACAATTACGTTATGGGATTGGTAGTATTTAAAGTTGGCTTTCAAGATCCTATGAGCAAAATAATCACTGGAATGAAGACGAAGAAAATATCTACAACTTGTTTGGTGTCAAATGCAATCATATTTTCAATAGTCACATCGTCTTGAAGTTGCAATTCCTTCAAATACTCAATTGCCAACAACAACTTCACTAGTACGATCAACTTTACTCTTTCTCACCTTGGAGGAAGTCCATTGTTGTAGACATCCATAAGTTTTTAATGAACCCCACTGCCTGATCGTTATCTTTCCTCACATAAACATGTTCTATAGGTAGCTGGAAAGGACCATATTGGGTGATTTTTAATTTTTGCTTAGAATGTTTAGACACTGTCTATTTGTGGTTTTAGAATGTTTAGGTAGAGTATATTTATAATATTTGAGTGATTTTTTAAGCAATGTATCTGTGCATTCTCATTTGTACTTAATTTTGTTGTTTTAGGATAGTTTTGCCATTTACTAATTAGTATTCTCTATTATATAAATTCGTTTTGCTATTTTTATAATTTTGAAACCTTTTTGCCATTTTTTCAAACGAAACTTTAAAATTTGTTATTTCTCTTGTCAGTCCGAAGAGAAATCACTACTAAGGGGAATTGGGATGGATGAACCAAAATATATGGCTCAAATGAAATTTGATCTCACTTTTGAAGACAAATGAAAAATGGCTTTTTGCTTACATCATCCATTCATGAAATTACCATTGTAACCTCTAATTGACAATCATTCTCCTTCCTTCTTCTTTGTTTTCCAGTTTTTCCTTCTTTTTTCTTCTTTTTTTATTTTCACGTTCTTCTTCCTCCACCCACGTCTTCTTCTTCCACCTTATTCTTCTTCTTATTTCTTCTTCTTCTTTCTTCTTTCTCCTGCCTTCTTCTTTTTCTTTTTCTTCTTTCTTCTGTCTTTCTTTTCTTCTTCTTCTTTGTGTTTTTTCTGACTTATTCTATTCTTTTTCTTTTCTCATCTCAAATCAAAGATTGGAATTAGACCAAACAGCAAGGGAAGAGAACAGCGAGATCAAGATGGGGGAGAAAGAAGTAAGGGTGAGAATTCAAATGAAGGAAAAAACTACAAAATTGACGAGGAAGAAGCAGATAAGGAATTCAAATGAAGGAAAAAACTAAAAAATTGACGAGAAAGAAGCGAGATGAAGAAACGGGAGGAAGAAGCAAGAGGAAAATTCAAAAGAAGGAAAAAATCAAGGAAAAAAATGTAGGAGAGCAATGTGAATCGGGGAATGAGATGAAGGAGCGAGAAATATGGGTTATTAAAGAAGCTTTTACTCAAATACCTCAGTTTTTGTTTGTTTAGAACAAACTTTGTAAATGGTCAGCTGGTATACTCTATAAATACCTCTAATTTCAAATTCAATAGAGAGTTATCATCATTTTTCTTAGTTTTCTGTAAACAATAAAACTATACGCAATCTTCATCAGAAAAAGAATTCAAATCTTCCCGTGGACGTAGGCAATCTTGCCGAACCATGTAAACAATGTGTCTTCATCTTTTTGCCTTATCTTTCTTGTTCATACGAATGTTTTCTTTACTGAAAATCATGCGCCATTCATTCATCATTCAAATCGCATCGAGTAATCTGAATATCGAGTCAATCGTGCATCGTTCTTCTCTATCGAGTAGCTTCAAGTTCATCGTATTCACCTTCAAGTCGCACCGAGTATAGTTTAAGAACCGTCGAGTACGATCGAGTATTAGTTCAGTTGTCATCAAGTTCCATCGAGGATTTAACAGAGACTCATCAGACGAAGAAGGGAATTCTCATCGAGGATCGAGTAGGAAGACGGCGAGCATCGAGTGCTGAGTATTGAGGATTTGGTAGAAAATTTATACGCCATTTCTTCATCTTTCCAACGTTGATCTTGGGTATTTAGGCCTTATGAAGAATGGTTAGCCCAACAATTTGTGGTATCAGAGCTTTTAAAGATCATCAAAGTCAACATTCTTGGAGCATCAAGATACTCAAGAAATCAAGACTCGATACTCAATCAGATCAGAAATGGTTGTTGTATGATATGAAATTGAGAAGTTTGTCTTGGACAATAGAGAGCACACAAGGCCCTTTTGGACCCATCAACTCTGCCACCCACTATATCAGCACAAGAAAGAGAATACATGGAGCTTACAGCATATAGGACTCTGATTCTGAATCTCAGTGACAGTATCTTGAGACAAGTAATTGATCAAGACACGGCATACAAGATGTGGGTCAAGCTAAAAGGTCTTTTTGCAACCAAGGATCTCCCCAACAAGATGTATCTAAGAGAGAAGTTCTTCACGTTCAAGATGAATTTGAAGGAACTCTTATACAAGAGTACCTATGAGTGGAAGTGGATCTTTCCAATTCATTGTGATAGAATTTCCACACATACATTCTAACATACAGATATGCATTGAAAATATTAAATTATTGGCATGCTTTAAAAGATAAAAACAAAAATACCGAAAGACTTACCAGTTGAAGAATTTCTTCAAAAACCTTGGTCTCATCGTGAACGAACTCCTCCCACTCTTTCTCGTCCAGCAAGCAATCGCCCAACAACACAACGGCCGTCTACACTAACAGCAGCACGCGAACAAGAGGCAACGGGGACAACACCACCACTTGAAGCCCTCAGTATTCTCAGAGGGAGAATCCAAAGGGTGGACTTTGATGGAATTGATAAAGGGGAGGAGGAAAGGCTATCGTGTACTACGAAAAAGCAAGTGGGAGAAAGAGAAGACGATAATATAGTCAGGTGCTTGATCGTCTATCTAGGTCGGGGTATGCGATCGTGTAGTAATTGCTAAGTGATCGTCTATGAAAAGGTAAGTGATCGTTTAGTTACGCTCAGGCGCTAAGCGATCATCTAGTAAAGGTAAACGATCATTTAAGAAATTGCGGGCGATCGTTTAGAAAGCGTGGGTGTGCGCTCATTTAGTAAGTGGGTGCTATCGTATAGGCTCTCAACTCTAAGCGATACAATACTTATCACATTGTGAGCAATTTAGTGTGTCTTTAGCAAAATGAAAACAATTTTCATTTTATTCTTCAGTTACTAGAACTGAATTGAACTTCCCACTATCACACAAATTCGGAGAAAACTTCGGCCAATTATCTCATCACCACCCAATTAATAAAATAATGAATATACTCATATTATATTTTTAACCTATAGTTTGATATCATATATCAACTATAGTGTTTTCTCCTCTACTTGATATAAATCATATTTATATCCAATTTCCTCCAAAACAATGTATCTCGTACATTTAGTCAATCATATCATATATAATTAACCAATTCAATTATATCATATATAATTGAACTCTTTCTTGTCAATTTGAACATTTCAAACTGACCCAAAAACTGGTTCTCAACTTGTATCCAAGTTACCAAAGGGACCTTATGGACCTATGGCTCGAAGCTCCAACGATACGTGTATAGCTGACTAAACTCTTTAGCCATGGAATCTACCATCCGTTAACTGTCCGACATTCCACTAAAGACCGACAGTTAAACTCTTTTTACCACAGATATATTTCTGTGTCCATCGAATATAACCAATCATGAGTATGATAACTCTCACAGATGCTCGTAAGTATAGCTGGGCCAATTTACCATTTTGCTCCTGTAGTTACATGTCACTCCTTAAGTACCACTAATGAACAAAATAACATAGTCCAACTATGTGTGAACACCTCTCGGGCCATGAGAAGGTTTGTGATACCACATTGTTCAAGCCCTAGAATAAGCCCGTAAGGGAGTTATCTATCTACTTACCTCTGCTTCGGGGAAGGAGTGAATTCTCTGCTTCGGGGAAGGAGTGAATTCTATCTTGTGTAGTTGAGTTTCCAGCTCTCAAATCAGGCGAATCCCCAAAGTGGTAGGTTTGAGTCGGCGGCCTGGCAATTCGCACCCGTGCAAATCAAAGAACCACCCTCAATGGCAGATTTCCCAACTCACTCAGGATTGAGGTCATGTTACCTATGGTCATCCTAGTGAAGTGAAGTCTTCTTGTTCATGAACTGTGTTATATAATGAGACGTTGACACTTTGTGGTCAGGTCTTATACAAACTCTTTGTATAGGACGCCCCCGCTCGCATGTCCCTTACATGAATGATCAGGATCAAACCATCTATGACAAGTCACAACATTTGTAACTATTCCACAAAGTGGGTCGCATCTGTAGTGTCACCAAGATAAGGTTTCCCTCCTATATCCATATACTACAAACCATTTTTGTTATCACTTAATACATGATCCACTTGTATGTCACCACATACATGCTTAAGTTACATAAAGACAACCAGATATTTTAGTTTATTGATTTATGGTAAAGCAAATAAAACATTTAGATGAGCAAAATCAAGAAGTGAAGTAAATATCATATATTATACATCACAAGCGTTCGTACAAAACTACAAAGACACGATACTTTAGAGCACCAACCCCAACAATCTCCTACTTTTCTAAAGCGAAGTGGGTGTACAAAAACAAGTACAAAACAACAAACTAGGGCATAAAAGCCCAGTATAAGAAAATCTCCCACTTGCCCTAGTCCAGCCGCGGGCGGTCCCATAGACTCATGCTCTGAAGGTGACCCTCAAACACTATAGCCGTGAGAGTTAAACGGGTCAGCAACGTTGTGCTTTGAAGTGATCTTTATGACGATCACGTCCCTCGATGCACTACTCGGGGATCAGGTGATACTTTTCCACTCTATGTGTTTGTTGTGCCTGTGACTCCTAGGCTCCTTGGAGTTCACCACAGCACCACTATTATCACAATAGAGGGTGATTTACCTAGACATATATGGAACTACTTCTAGTTCTATCAAGAACTTCCTGAGCCAGATAGCCTTCTTAGCAGCTTCGTGATAACGGGCAGAAATACACGTTATTACAGTGCTAAGTTATTAAACAATGCAGGTTTGCTTTGATAAAATATATAAGATTGTGTCCAAAAAGTATTAAGTTCATGACATTGCGATCGCATGCGTTCATCGCATGAAAACAGTTAACTTTTGTATTTTTGTGCAGAATATGCGTTGACGCAAGGCGAAGAATGCGATCACAAGAAAGCAACGGTCGAGCGTAGCATTACCCCAAGGCTTTGCGGTGATTTGTGCTCGCAAATATCTACTCAAGAAGGATTGCCGCATAGAGCCGGCGCAACTTGGTGGGCACATCTAGGTGAAAAGCATAATAAATCACGATGGGACAGAAAGCTGATGACGGTCGAATCCGAATGAAGTTGACAAGCCGCTAACGAACTACTGTAGCAAGTACACTCAACTTTTCGGTGACAAATATTCGACGTATCATACAGAGAATTAATGCTATCACATCAGTGCAATCAAAAGAGAGAAGAAGCCTTTCACCCCGAAGCTCTATAAATACCAAAGGCAACCTTCAGAGAAGGAGTTCGGTCAGTTGAGTTCGTCGTCAAGTTTGACAGTTAGATAATTTTCTCCATAGTTAGAAGTAGCCTTGTTCTTAGTCTTTCTTTTATTTAAGGCAGAAACGAGAGAAGCGAGATTGTGCCGAGAGATCGTTCCGGTGAACTTGGAAGAGTGCCGAAGCGTCAAGATCAGAGAGAAGGCTAACTTCTGCGGAAGTAGGAATATCTTCTAAACAGGATAAAGTTAAAGTGTAAAGCCTTGGGAAGCAAGGGATTGCTACCAGGCTCTCCATCCTTATCTTCCATTGTCATTTTGTACTTAAACTTATCTATAGAAATGGAATTTACTTCTTTATATCTATTCACTCTCTGTTTATTACGCATGAGTAGCTAAATCTATCAAATGGGTTGAGAAGCACTTAACTAGTATAACTGGGGATCTTCATTCTATGCGATTATCTTGTATTATGTATGCATCATTCATCCATTAGAGATACTCGGGAGAGTAGTCTAAGGACAGAATCTAGGTTTGGAAAAGTTAGGTTAGAATCTAAGCTCGGAAGAGTCAGATTAGAATGTATAATCAAGAGATAGAAGCTTAGAAATAAGCACTGTTTGCTATTAATGCATCGCATGCATCCTAGAGATAGGTTAAGATTGTGTGCGGTCACTTTGTCGTTGTATGCATCTTGCATCATCGCATAGGCAAAAAGTAGAGACTTAGAAATAAGCTCTATGGACATTATCGTATTCATCACATGCGTCCTAGAACTAGGAGCAGCGCATTTGCATTGGAAAATGATTTGCTATCGCATGAGTGTAGCATGATCGCATAGTTTGACGCATTCCCGGGAAACGCTAGCTAAAGACTTTCTCAACCCGTTCCTCCACATACTCAGTGTATCTACCACATAATCAATCTTTTCTCAAATCCGTCGTATACTTTTTATACCGCAAACAACAACCCAAAACAACTCTTTGATTTATTGGTTACCGCAAACTCTTCTTAAAAATTATCACCACATACCGTTTTGCCTAGTCCCTGAGTTCGATCTTGGACTTACCAGGAAACTCAGTAGAATTTATACTTGGGTTCTGCTGAGGAAACTTGTTGCACAATGCATTTCCATCACCGCATTTCATTCCAATATTTCATCACATAAAATAATGCATCAAGTTTTTGGCGCCGTTGACGGGGACTTCAACAATTCAGTGTGCTAACAGTAATTTTTTAGCATTCTTTTTAAAACTAGAAAGGCATTTTTTAGCAGAAATTTGTTGTATAGAAGAATAAATAGGGCTTTAATATGAATTAGTAAGGATAGAAGGATATTGTGTTGTCAAGAAATTTTGCCTAAGTGGAGCATGTGAAGCAACCAATTAACGCAAAAATTTAGGATAGGAATTTAGCATTATTGCCTTAGTAGAAGATATGCTTGAGGACAAGCATATATCTAAATTTGGGGGTGTGATAACTTGTAGAAATACAAGTTATTATACTGCTTTATTTAGATATTGTGGCCAAAAGAAAGAAAAGTTGCATCAATTGTAAAGAAATTAGCTAAGAAATGCAAGAATTATAAGTTGTCGCAATACACCCACTGACACCATTGTGATGGTAGAAAAGAATATTTCAAGTCTGTTTTGCAGGAAATTAAGTCACCGTATGCGTTCATGGCTCAAGAGAAAAAGATTAACGCATCTACGTCGCATTGCGCCCATCATTCAGGAATGAATAGACGATCAACGCAATGACGGCGCGTGCAACAATCGATCAAGAGCTTTGCGATCAACGCAACTTCAACCGCATGCGGTAATAAAAAACAACACCGCATGCAAGCACACGATCGAAAGATGTAAATGCAGCAACACAATCGCGGAGGATTTTGAACACGTGTACAACTAACCGTTGTGCATTTTACACAGATTGATTGCATAACAGAAGGAATATTTATTCACCATTTTCGAAATTTCCATAACAATAAAGTGGGGACCACACGGCAGAGAGTCAAAGCATTTATCTATAAATACCCTCAGAGAATTCACTGAAAGATATACTTGATACGAGGCTATTTTGATATTTGTATATTAAGAGAGAGGCTGATCTGAGTGCTAATCGGAGAAGATCCGAGAGAAAAGAGGCAAGGCCGAGAGGTGAGTCTCAGGGCAAATTATTTTGAATCCCCGCCGTGAAGCTCTATACCTAGATCAACTCTACCGGTTGAGCAAGCCTGAGAAGGACGCTCATTCTTCCATTCACTCCATACGCTGATAAGCGATTTCTCCATCCAGATCTGTGTCAAGATGTTGGCACTCTTCTGTTTGTTTCTATCTCTATCATCTATTGTATCTTATCTTCTTAGTCTAAATCATTCACACCATGTATCAGACTCTTGATTCTATAATTAAATGTTATGATCATTATTATTTCCATATTTCTGTCACTTCCGTTCCTCATTAATTGCTTTCTCTATGATGTTTTCTTAATCCCTTGGTAATTAGAATAAATTAAACAAGTAAAGTAATTTGTGCTAAAGAAATAAATATGTTTAGCTTAAGCATGCTAGACGGCATCTTTCACCTGTGAGAGCAGAAGTGAAGATGCCATTCTGATCTGTCGAGAGAAGGTTAGAAGAATGCGTTAACTAAAGCGAGAAGTACTTCTAGAGATGGAAGCAACCTTACGTTCATTATGTTCATCCCTGTTTCACCACAGAGATGTGGGAACACGACCGATCACCGAAAGGTGTACGTCAAGGGAAAGCGGAACCGTAGTTATATCTTTAACGCAATTAATGAACTTGTGATGTTTGTACTAATTATCTTTTCTCTTTCTGCTTCGTACATAAAGCCTTGCCACCATATAACACGATTCTTTGTATAATCTTCACAGTCAGTCTCAAACTCGATATCATGTATCATGTAACCTATATCTTGTATCAATATAGCTTAGGTTTACTTTTATCGCACTTTATTTTATTACCGCAACTTTACTTTACCGCAATTTTAAATACTTGCATAAATGAATCTTTTATTAATTAAAAAACCCCCGATCGCATATATCATGAACGTAATGCATTAACTATGCAATCTCTGTGTTCGACCTCGGATCACTCCGAGAAACTTGCGATGAAATTATACTTGGTTTCAAAGCAAGGAAACTTGTGACAACGCATAACATACTACAAGCATTCCATTAATAATGCATACATCTAAAAGTAGTATCGCATATCATTGCAACATATATCGTAGTGCGTGTGCTTAAAATAGAAACATAAAAAATCATGTCATCAAGTTTATGGCGCCGTTGCCAGGGACATGGACTTGTTCATTCATTCATATTCATCATTGTCCTTATGCTTATGGTTACAAATTTTACGTAACAAGTTTATGGCGTCATTGTCGGGGATTGGTAATGGTTCTTGTTGAGTATATTTGTGATATTTTGCAGGACAGATCTCTTTGTACTGGCTGTTCAACGCGGAGAGCAATCTGACAGTTTATGAGTACTAGGATTGAACCAGAATTCGAAGCTAACCTAGAAATCGAGCGTACATTCACGCTAGGGCATGCCAGAACCGAGCGAGGCGAAAGAAAGCAGCTGATATGGCAGATAATAATGACAATGCGGCTCCCGTAGGAAATTAAGGGGCAGTACGGCTAGCGCAAGATCCAATTTTCCTTGCTGCTGACCGCAACATTCCCATGAGGAACTACGCAGTGCCCAATCTATACGATTTTTCGCTTGGGATTTCAAGGCCGATGGTTAAGGAGAATGCAAGATTCGAGATCAAGTCGGTCATACTCCAAATGATCCAAAACGTAGGGCAATTTGGGGGTCTTTAAGGTGAAAACCCACACGCCCACCTGACCAACTTTATCAAGTTGTGCGGCAACTTTTCAATACCTAGTGTTACCCTTGAGGGTATTAGATTATATCTCTTCCCTTACACCTTGAGGGATGAAACCAAGAGGTGGGCTCACTCACTAGAGCCAAATGAGATTACTTCATGGGATCAGCTGGTTGAGCAGTTTATGAAGAAGTTTTTCCCTCTAACTACCAACGTAAAGTGACAGAAGGATGTGCTGAACTTCAAACAAATGGACAATGAGACCCTGAGCACCGCCTGGGTGCGATTTAGGAGACTGGTAAAAAATTGTCCGCATATCGGGATACCCGATTGCGTCCTGATGGAGACATTCTATAATGGCCTGAACAGATCAACGCAGGTCGTTGCTGACGCCTTTGCGGCAGGAGGTTATATGGATAAGACGTATATCGAGGCCAAGGTCATCCTTGACTACATCTCGCGGAACATGAATGACTGGATTGATGATGGTTATGGAGGCAGAGGCTCCGAAAGAAGAAAGAATGAATCTGCCATTGTCCCTGCGGAGACAATGACGACTTTGGTCGCACAAATGGCGGCAATGACCTCTATACTCCAATCGATGGCAATCAATTAAGAAGCTATTCCCCATCAATCAACACAACCCGCTGTGCCAGCTCAAGTGGCTGCAATCAGTTGCGTTAATTGTGGAGGGGCTCATGTAACAGAAATGTGCCCATCGAACATCCAGCAAGTATGCGCCATCCAGAATAACCCCTTCAGCAACACATATAATCCTGGTTGGAGGAACCATCCTAACTTCGATTTGGGAGGGAATCCTAGCCAGGGAGGGCCAAGCAACCATCGGGGTGGCAATTCAGGGAATCGGGGAAACCCTCCTCCTTTTCACCACAATTCTAATCATGGTCAACAAAGGTAATCGCACAACCAACAACCCTCATCTTCAAACACCTTTAGAGCTCATTGGAGACCCTGCTCAAGCAGTATATGGATAAAAATGATGCGTGACGCAGGTGCAGGCGTCTTCAATAAGAAATTTGGAGATTCAAGTGGGGCAGCTGGCTTCTGAACTTAAAAATAGAGCATCTGGAACGTTGCCCAGCAACTCTGAAGCCCCCGGATCTAATGGAAAGAGCAATGTCCCTAAATACATTGGGCAGGTAAGCTGGACCGCCTGCAGAGATGTGGATTGCACTAATCAGAGAACACTATCTTCCGATCCATATCTCAAAACTATGTTTAAACGCTTCCTAAATTCTTGTCTTTATTGTTTTTTAACCTTGTCATTTATTGCTTCTTTAAATCCACTTTTATGACTTTACGAATTTATTCTTCAATTAACTCTCTTGCATTTCTTTCTGTGCTTTCTTTAATTCCTTTAACTTTTCTGTATTTAATGCATTATTTTTTAACTTGGTGAATGATTGTTGAATAAGAAGAAAATGATTGCCACAAGGTCTTTATGACTTGCGTTGATGAAAAAAATAATAATAAAAATAAAAACAAAATTTTAATAATAAAAAAATCAACATCCGATATGCATTGCGTTAATGGGTGCATCTTGTACAACAAGATACACTTTGCGTTCATCCAACTCAAAGCATTGCATTAAGGAGTGTGTTGTGCTCGTATGTGTTCTTTACCCGTCCTTAGCAAAAATGAACTATGTTGAGGTAGTGTTGCGCTGGTAGAAATACCATGCGCCCGATCCTCCAGAAATGCATTTAGTTAAGGGGTGTGTTGCGGGAATACATGCGTTGTTGCCCGTTCTCTGCAAAGATGCATTTGCGTTGATGAATTCATTTCATTAATTCTTTACCTTGCGCCCATTCGAATAAAACTCCAAAGAAAATTCTTTTTGCAAACTGAGAAGTCTAATCGCTTCAGCTTCTAAGGACATGATGAATTTGCAGCTGAAAGGACGTATGACTCTGCAATTTCATAAATGTGAGGAGTGCAAACGATAGGCTTTTTTAGTAGCTCGAGGCCTGCCACCGCAGAATCCGCATTGGGCCCATCAAGCCCAACATATAAAAGTGAGTTTCTTCGTCTTAGTCTGTTACTTGCGTCATTTTGCAAAAAGAAACCCTAGCTTTTGCACACCAGACTGCTTGCAAATGGAGATCTTTTATCATTGATTAAATCTCGCTTCACAGACCGCTGCCAATGCGGCAGTCGCTGGTGGTCTACTAGACAAAACATATGATGAGGCTAAGAACATCCTCGATCGCATCTCTAAAAATCACGAGGGCTGGTGGTCTACTAGACAAAACATATGATGAGGCTAAAAACATCCTTCATTGCCTTCTAATAAGACAACGAATCCTCAACGTCGCCATCTGCTACCTTAGCAAGGATTTCCGTGAAACCCAGATAGCAAACGGGCGGGTTCGCAACCCTTCCACTACGTCGAGGTTCCCTCAACTCTTGAGGTGGAACCAACCTACTAAATGAACTATCATCAACAACTCTTCCTGATGAAGCAGACCCTTTAACAACTCTTGTTGAAATTTCAGTAGTTTCATTGGAAAGTTCATGCAACACGACTTTACTACATGAATTATGCTCTCTAATATGATCATCCTCCAGGAAAATAGCATTCGTGGAAACAAATACCCTATTTTTCGACGGATCATAAAAATAACCTCCTCGTGTATCTTTGAGGTAGCCTACAAAGAGGCATAACTTTGACCGTGGTTCTAACTTCTTGGGATTCGCCTCAAGCACATGTGCAGGGCAACCTCAAATGCGGAAGTGACGTAAAATAGCTTTACGCCCATTCCACAACTCTAGAGGTGTTCTCGTAACACTCTTGGAAGGAACACAGTTGAGTATGTATACCGCAGTCTCCATTGTGAAACCCCAAAACAAGTCCGGTAAGGAAGCGTAACTCATCATCGAACGAACCATGTCCAACAAGGTTCTATTTCTCCTCTCCACTACACCATTTTGTTGAGGTGTACCCGATGCTGAGAGTTGGAAAATGATTCCATGTTCTATCAAATAGTCCTAGAATGCCGAGTCCGAAAATTCTCCACCTCGATCTGATCGAAATGTTTTAATCTGTCTATCCAATGCGTTTTCAACTTCAGCCTTAAACTCTTTGACCTTTTCAAAGGATTCAGACTTCCGTTGCATCAGATAAACATACCATACCTAGGGTAATCATCAGTAAAACTGATAAAATACTCATAGCCACCTTGGGCTCACACATTCATAGGACCACAAAGGTCAGAATGTACTAACTCAAGAGACTCTTTGGCTCGATAACCTTTTCCAGTAAAAGGTCTTTTAATCATTTTACCCTAAAGGCAAGATTCGCACACCGGTAAAGAATTTTCTTCTAACTCACTTAGAAGTTCATTCTTCACCTATCTCTCAATTCTATTGAGATTGATGTGCCCTAATCGAAGGTGCCAAAGTTGGGTATTTTCTTTTGGAGAAATTCGTTGATGTTTAGATTGAGTTACGGCATATTTAAACAACTCTATGCTATGGAGGGAACTTAAGGCTAACGGTCTTAGCACATACAAGTTACTTTCCAGATAAACTATACAAATTTCAATACCGTCTTTGTGAATAAACACTTTATCCATATTAAAAGAAAGCGTATATTTATATTGTAACAGACACTTTACAGAAATAAGGTTCCTCTTAAGTTTAGGAACAACATATACATCTCTTAAAACTAGAAACCTATTCTATAAAGATAACTGGATGCCTCCCACAGCCACAACTGAGGCGACGTGCCCGGTGCTTACTCGTATTGTCATCTCACCAGCCTCCAGCTGTCGCCAGGATCTAATCTCCTGAAAAGAAGAACAAATGTGATTAGTGACACCTAAATCAATTATCCAGGCAGAAACATCATTCTCCACTAAACATGTTTCTAGTACAAGTAAATCATATTTATCTTTATCTACCTTCGAGGCCTTCCTTTCCTTCAGCCAGCAAGGACAATTCCTCTTCCAATGTCTATTCTGGATGTAGTGGAAACATTTTCCCTTTTCAATCGGCGGTGGACGCCTCCTTGGAGCGACAGGTGGTAGGTTAGCAGGCACTTTCCCTTTCTCCTTACCACCCTTCTTCTTCTTCCCCTTTGCAGATTTAGAAGTAGAAGGTGTAGACTTCATTCTTGTGGTCGAACCTCGATGGAACGTTCTAGAAGATGAAGTAACATTTGCCTTAGCCTTTTTTGTCTCCTTACTTTTCAGTAAAGATTAGTATGTCTGCAACTCGTTGAGGAGAGTTATAAAGGTGTATTTCACTTTGTTAAGAATCACATTGTTAACAAAGTGCAGGAAGCTCTCTAGCAAAGAATGCAAGATTATGCTAACCTGACTGCCCTCATCGATAGTAGACCCATTCAACTCTGCCACATTGAAGTGGACCATCATTATAAACACATGTTCATGAACAGAGGTGCCTTCTTCTATTTTGGAGTTAAAGATATATTTAAGAGCCTCGTGCTTGAGCTGTTCAGACGGTTGTCTAAACATCCCCCGCAGGGACTCCATGATCTCACACGCTGAGACCATGGCCTCATGCTTCTTGGCCAACACGTCTTTAAGACTGGCCAATAAATAGGCTCGGGCCTTCTTATTTGCTCGTGTCCATCGCTCATACACCTCTTGAACATTTAAGCGGCATTGGGAGCTAGAATTGGAGGACAGACCTCCGTAAGGGCAAACATGAGATCTTCGATTATTAGTATTATTGTGATCATATGTTTCCAAGTTGAAAAGTTGTCGCCAGTAAGTTTGTTGGCGCTAAGCAAAGCTATAGGGGCTGTATCCATTTTAAAAACTTGTTGCTGAAAAATGAACAAACTTTTATAAGATTTTGCTAAACCATATTTTAACCAATTAATTTTAGCAAAACAGTTTCCAAGTACCCTAAGTGCTTAAGACTTCTATTTTGCAATGATGCCTTAGCGAGGGAGGACAAACGTCATCAATAGGGTGATCAGATGCCCCTTCACTGGGATGAGACATTCTCAACCATTAGGCAGAACCAACTCTTAGAACTGAACCTAACAGCCACCATTTATTTAGTCTAGAACTGTTAACCCTTAACAATTTCGCGTAAGTGTGACCCCTCGCTTTCGACGCTAGAGTCCCGCTCTAATGAGCCCACTGTAGGGAAGAAATAGATTAGGACAAGAGACTAAGTAACCTTATCCTCTTACAAGAGATCAAATAAAGAAATGTGCAAAACTGACATCCTATAAGGGGACACTCCCAAGGTGCCTTGAGGCAATGCGCAGAAACTTTATTCAATCCAACGAGGGAGACCGTAGGATATGCTGTCGCACTTCCCGCTCCCACTTACTATGAACATTCTCTCCATCCACCTTGATATTGACCTACCCAAACATCATCCTTTAGGGGGACACTCCCAGGGTGCCACGAGGCCAAGGGTAGATCTCACGGTGTAGACTATATGGGAGAAACGTGAAAGGTTTAAATAAAGCATCATATGCCTCAAGTACCTCCCACTGAATGTTCTACCTAGGGGTTCATTAACCTAGACCTGTCTCTTATACACATCTAGATGTGTATAAGAGACAGATATGGGAGAAACGTGAAAGGTTTAAATAAAGCATCATATGCCTCAAGTACCTCCCACTGAATGTTTTACCTAGGGGTTCATTAACCTAGACAATCCGGCTACTAATTTTAGTCTAAGTCATCTTTTAAATCCGCTCATAAACAACGTTTGTCTATGAAATATGAACAAATTCAAGTAGACACATTTAAACACTTTATTGGACTATCCTTAACTTGCATGAATGCATCAAATCTATCTAATTCACCTTTCCAGGTAAGGGTGTTACATTTCCGTTAACTTAAATACCCCAGCCTAGACAGAACCCACCTTAGACAAAAGCTCCCTTATAGACAGATTTGCTACACTTTAACCTTTTATTAGTTAATTTAATCCTATTAAACTGATTAAGAGATTAAAGCCTAAGGTTGCTAATCATATTAGAACCGTGATCTTAGGTCTTATCCAAGTTTTAAACATTTTAAAACCATGAATTAAACCTAAGTGAGCATACATGTCTTTCTTATTGGTTTTAATTCTAATTTCTCTTTAAAATTTAAAAAGAAACAACTAAAACACATTGCCACATAACAAGGTATTTATAATGCTTATAAAGTAACCTATGTGTCATGCTTCATGCAATATCCGATCATTACTATACATAACTTATATATATATGTAATAACCAAGCAAACATGCTTTCCATACACCATTATACTATAACAATTATAATATAAAGATGATGCATGTCAATGCTTTTTATGCATGCATAAATATAACTCTTTTATTATATGATGCATGAGCATGCTCTTACGTAATTTAAATCATGCTTCTCTAAATCATAACATTTATAATAAAGAGAGGATGCATGACCAATGCATAACCTAAGATGGGATTTGCTATATGTGCATACCATATGACATATAAATAAACATACATCTCATGTATAAAACCAAAGATTAATGGACTGGGATGAACCTACACAGAAATTTGGAATGAAAAATTCTATCTATTACATTTTTCCATCGAGCAAACCAGTTCGCAGATGAACCGGGTCTTGAACCTCCGAGCGAATCTCCATCGTTTAGTAAATGCCTCTAGGTAAATGATCGTTTATTGCACACTAAACAATAGCGCAAAAAGCTAAACGATCGCTTAGACGATAACGAGGCTACGAAGCCTAAGCATCTAGACGATCGCTTAACACATGAAAAGGTAAATGATTTACCGTGCAATTACTCTGCAATCGTATAGTCAGTAACTAAGTGATGACGCTTGTTGAGCTATACGATCATCTAGTGCGCGCGTGCGTTAAACGATACCCGAGCATCTGATACTCAAAGACCGCTTACCTTATCATCTACATGACCCGACCAATGTTTGGTCGTCTTCTTCCTCGAAGAAACAGCAACCCTTGCTACAAACTTCTTCACAAATGACTCAAAACTCAAACTTCTTCACGAACGACTCAAAACTTAAAACTCAACCTGGCTCTAAATACCAATTGAAGAAACTCTTATACAAGAGTACCTATGAGTGGAAGCAAACCTTTCCAATTCATTGTGACAGAATTTCCAACTCTTACTTAAACGAAGTGAAAAGAATGTGATCTTTGTCATCTAATAGAACAAAGTGTAATACGGGAGTAAAGGAGAGTTTTAAAATAGTGTTGACGGTAGCTAATTGAAGAATACAAAATAGTATTTTATGTAGCAAGATGTGGAATACAAAATAGTATTTCCTTAACAAGAAGTGGTTATTATAGTCTTAAGATAATCCTTTCCTAATACACGCTCTTACTCCTTATAATAACTCTACTATAATAACAAACTCGTTTAAGTAACAAACCCATCCTCCAATAACATTCATGAGAAGCACCGGAACTACATGGACTAGTTGTGGGGTTTGGTTATTGTTTTAGTTGTCCCTACAAATCCCAAAAGCCCTAATAGATGGCGGCAATTCTTACTTCAGTTCTTTCCTCCTCTCCTTCCATTCGGTCCGTTGTGCACAATAAACTAAACGTGCTTGAAGGCAATGATCGATTGAGAACTTGAGAAGAGGACGTCTTATTTCGTCAGCCACATGCTTCTCTCTACCAAAATGCTTCCCCATAAACATGGCGGCCTCGAAGCCAGTTTTCCAATGACGAACCAGAGACGCTGTTGATTTCCGATCCATATTCCAGTGAATGGGCTGGAGAAGAGCTGCTTCAGTTTTTCTGAGCCGCATATCGTTAACTTCTAAATCTCCCGTCCCAATTCCTTTCGCCAATTCAAGACCTCCACATTTCTTGCATTTTTTAAACCCCGTGTTTCGTTTTCAATGTTGGAGCCCATTTTCCGCCGTTGCATCTCCCATTTCTTTTACTGCTAATCAATTTGAATCCGAGTTTGATCATTCCTATGATTTCAAGCCGGAAGATGTTGACGAAATTGGTAGAATTCCCATCAAAGCTTACTTCCTTTGCACCAGGTTTGCCACTGAATGAGCTTTGGGTTGATTTATTACTCGTTGATTATCTTCAGTTGTCTCTACTTGTATATTAGATTACTGGGTGTTAACAACCTTAATTCATCGAGAAATTATTATTGGAGTAATTCGAAGCTGATTTTTTTTTGGCTGCCTAGTTGATGTTGCTTGGTAGATTTTTACGTCCTTCACGACTCCTATTTCACCGATTGCCAACCAAATTCCTTCTGGGTGTCCATTTTTTTTTTCCTTGTCATTCTTGATTTTCCTTTCTCTGATTCATGATTTTGGCAGTATAAATTTGAAGAATATGCAGTCTGAGAATATAAGCAACGTTGTCCCTCCTACCTCCCGCTCGTCAAATTATATCGCTCTGCGATACGTCGATTTCCCTCGAGAAACTTCCGTAAGCTGTTGAAACATATGTATATATTCTTTATTCATTCATTATGCTTAAAAATCATGCTTTGTTCAAGTTATTGTTATTGTCATTATTATTACTTTTTTGATACGGGAAGGATGATATTCATTAAAAAAAAAAAAAAAAAAAAAAAACACCAAGCAGAACAACCTAGCGGACCGAGGGACTAGGAGTCCCTCCTACTACAAAATTACAAAAAAGCCTTCAATTGTAAATTAATGAGGAAGGTGGAGCAAATACAAAAAACTTGTGTTGGCTACCCTAATTAGAAGTCGTGAACTGGACGAAGTTACAAATAATCAAAAGAATTGTACTTATCTGAGAAAATTCTAGCATTTCTTTCCTTACAGGCTTCCAAATAAGCCACAAAAGAGCCTTCGTTGTATTTGACCACAACACTCCTACTGTCTTCCAAACTCCAACCGCTCAAAGGCTACACGTCCCAATTCTAGAGCCAAAGGGAAACATCACTGCAAACCAAATAAGTTACCTGAATAGTTCCACACTCTCCAGCTGAAGCTACAATGAAGCAAATGGAAAGAGTGTTACCTCACTCCGTTTGCTGAGAACACACGAATTTGGGTAGGTGTTTAGGTGGGAATAATGGATATCTTCTTTGCGTCTTGTTATGAGTATTAATACTGCAGAGAACACACAAATTTGGGGAGATGTTATGGTGTGGATATATTCTTTGCACCTTGTCATAAATATTTATACGATTGCCAGCCACTGTCCGAAGGAAGAAATTAACCCTTTTCGGTACCGGACCTTCCCAAATCGAAGAGAAAATCTGTTTCCCCAAGAGCCCTTTATTTTCTTGCCCTGCAATTTTTCAGTAAGGAAGCAAGGTTGCTTCACTCTGTTTCCCTGTCAAAAACTTCCCGTCTAAGCTTTTGGTCCCAATTAAGACCCAACTAATTCCAAAACTGCTGAACAGAACCTTGCTGTTTTTAGCGTTCTAAATAATTGTTCCCATGGAACCTTATCTTCTTCCTTGACCAGGGTACAAATCTATGATTTCTGTTCTCTATAAAGGACCAGAAATGCCTTGGGATGGCCTATTCCATAGCGTGGTTAGAGCTTATTGAAAAGAAAGACGTCCTTTACCCACTTATCTTTTGGGAGTATATTTATGCATTTTCTCATATGAAAAGGTCAAATCTTTGGTGGTTCCATCGTACATGATTGATAAGGAGATTCTGAAACTGTGGAGGCTTGGTTTGATCAACAAAAGATGGAGGGGAACAACGTTTTCAAGGGATGGTTAACAAGCCAAATGTCTTCCCAAAAAAGAATGTCATTGCTGTTGCCCATCATCAAGTTATCAGCCATCATAATTCATAATCCTTTCACAACATGGTGTTTTGTGTTGTTTGGTTTTGTTCTTCTCAAAGAGTTCATGATTTTATCCACCATCATGTACTAAAGTAGTACTCCTGTTGAAAAACTAAATAAAACTTCCAAAAACAGCATGAATATTCAAGGAGAATTGGTGGTTACTGAAAACTAAGATTTTGATGGGTAGGCCTCCAATTGTAGCAGCAGAAACCCAAAATAAAGAAATAAAGCTTACCATGCTCCAAATTTCCAACTCCTCACTAACTCTATCCTAAAAGATCCTAACATGTGGCATAGATCCATCTTCTAAGTGCTGAAAACTATTCCACGTTAATGTGTCAAATTGGTCATGGAATGTTGCATATCGTTTCCTATAGTTGAGGCAATCTAGTGAGAGTCAGAATAGAAGCAAAAGATGCATGCATTGGCGGTGTGGATGATCCAGGGTCATTTAAGTTGCATTTGAAACTGGTAGAACTCGAGCAATTTATTTATCAACAGAGTTGGAAGCCAAGTGGAGATGTGAGTGCTCTAGTGCTCTCACCTTTCCCCATTCTCAATAGAGAACAACCGAGTAGGCCACTACCCAAGAGAAGAACTTCCACCAATACCACCACACACACAGAGAAATTATTTTAAATGACAAAATTACTGAAAATATTTACGGCTAATAACAAAATATCACAGTCTATCTGCAGTAGACTACTATCTGTGTCTGTCATGACACAAATAGACACAGATAGTAATCTATCGCAGATAGATTGTGATATTTTGCTATTAGTCGTAAATATTTTGGTTCATTTTCCTATATTTGAAAACAGCCCTACGAATTACGTAATGCAATCAATTTCTGGAAACCAAAAGAGATCACATATGCAATAGAACAAAAAAAAAAAATCCTGCAAGGAAATGCGATGTGGTTGACTTTGGCTATCCTTGTACATTGAGCTTTTTACCACCATTTCCAAGGAAAACATTATTTACAAGATTTCAGTTGTTTTGGCTTGTGTTATTACTCATTATTTTGGCTTGTGTTCAATTAATTTCACTCCTTAAGGGAGCCTGTATCCTTGAGCATTTTATATTATTTTCATCAAATGAATGAAAAGTGTTCTGGTTCAAAACAGAAAACAAAAATGTTTTGATGATTGGGAGAGACTACCAACAAGGTCCAAAACTTTTAACATTTCTCACTAAGGAATGTCAAAAATAACGTTTCATAATTTTTAAAGTTTGGTTCCCAATAATCAAGTTAATATCACCATCTAAATTGGGTAGACAACCCCTAATTGAAGCCAAGTACTGACTAAACACCAAAAGAAAGACTCACAAGCTACGAAGCATGGGTACTCTATTTTAGGTGAAGTGTCTGTGTCGGACATGGACACATTCCGACATGCTCCGAACACATGTCCAACATGCAAATTTTGGTGTACTATTTTTATTTATTTATTTTTAATTGCAGATATGTGGGACACGTTTGGGACTCTTCCGAGATTTTTTTAAAAGAGAAAATGGTTCAACCGTTTGTGTTGGACACAAATTTAAAGTCCAAATGAAATATAGGTTAAATTTATATTTTAGAAAAAACAAAAGAAAAACCCGTTTGTTAAAAAAAAAGTAAAAACATAAACATAAAAAAACTGAAGTGTTTCATCTTGGATAATTGTTCATTAACTTGACATTTTTTTAGTGGAGTGCATTTAGTATTTCATGTTAAATTTATATATATCCTAATATATATATGTATAGATATGTATATAGAAAAATGAACCAAAATATTTACAAGTAATAGCAAAATATCACAATCTATCTGTGATAGATCGTGATAGATCGCGATAGCTGTGTCTATCGTGTATTTTCAGTAGATTTGTCATTTAAAATAATTTTTCCTAATTTTTATCTTTTTTTTTTTAAATAAGAAACATTTCATTGATTAATGAAAAGGGGAAACCAGAAAAACCAATAGGCCATTACAAGAAGCATTTTCTATTGGAGACTATAGATAAGCTAAAATGATTAAAAGGGTGCATATCCTTGCACCAGTAAAAAAACAATAGATAATACCAAATCCATAAATCTATCAAAAGGGGAGAAAGAATTTATGAAAATATGGCCATTTCGCTCGCACCAAAGAGTCCAAAAGAAAACACACAAAATAGCCAACCAAATTAATCTTTTAATACCACCAAAAAGATGACCCACCATAAGAGATTCCAAAATATAAAGAATACAGTTAGAGCATGGCGGAGACCAACCAAAAGCCTCCAAAATGATGTGCAAAAAATGAGAAGCAAAAGGGCAATGCACAAATACCAAGAAGGTGAAAGAGACATATAAGACATACAACACTGAGGATGATCAGCAGTATTGATCGCACCAAGACTAAACACCCAAAGGAAAGTTTTAATCTTCTTTGGATGTCTTTCCAAATAATAAAATAAAGGTCTTGAACAAAGGGCTTGTCCCCAATCAAATCATCAAGGAAGGATTTAACAGAGATAGACGAAGTGGATTCCGAAGTCCAAAACCAAGAATTAGGTAAGGGATGCAACCTGATCGATGATAAAACGTGCGACAAAGAAGCCCATTTGCCAGTCTCCAAATCATTGAGGTTACGACGAAGACACAAATCCAATCCTCTGTTTCAGCAACCTAGGCATTAGCCACTGAAAAATCAAGTTGAAGTGCAAGACGAAATAAGCAAGGAAAAACATTGCAAATAATTTCACAATTCGATCGAGGGTCCTTCCAAAAAGAAGTAGAAATACCATTACCAACACAATTCTGTGTACGAGAGGCAATCAAATCAATAGTCTGAGAAATAAAACACGAAGAAGATCTAGAAGATCCACCCCGAACAACAACATGCCAAACACAAGGAGAAAGGTAGTATTTTGCCAAAATAAATTCACACCACAAAGCATTAGGCTCATGGAGAAATTGCCAAATCTATTTTTGCAAGCAAAGCAGAATTACGATGACGAAAATTACCAATACCTGGACCACCCATCAATCTTGGCCATTGAACAATCTCCCATTTAATAACAATATGCATATACCTTCATCACCACAAGTTCCTTCCTTGAGAAAGTCCTGAACCAATTTTTCCAAAGAATTAAGGACAACAATGGGGTACGGAAAATAAGTAGGAATACCAGAAAGCGTAGACTAAATCAGTGTACGTTTCCCTCCTTTAGAAATATAAGCATATCTCCAATTGTGAAGTTTATGCTGTATATGCTCAATTACGGGTTGCCAAAAAACAAGGAGAAAGAAGGTTCCCACCCAGAGGCGAACCAAGATAAGTAGAAGGCCGGGTACCCTGTTTACAGCCAAAAATGTTCAACATCTAGGCCAAATTGGCATCACTGATATGGATCCCCAATATCTTGCTCTTTGATAATTAATGGGCCAAATCGGAAGCCTTTTCAAAAAGCTGCACCACGTCAAAAAGACAAATTAAAGCAGTATGATCAGTAGTAGAAAAAAGCAGAGTATCATTAGCAATTGCAAGTGAATCAAAATAATATGTGATCCTCCATATAGCAAGGAGACCCAAAGAAGAGCCAGGATCCAAAAGGCGACTCAAACAATCAACAATAAGAATAAATAAGAAAGTGGAAAGCGAGTCCCCTTGCCTAATGCCTAGAGAAGGGATGATCTTACCTTAGGCCTAACGTTGATGGAAAAATTCGCGCCATATATACAACCATGTATCCAGGACCTCCAAATAGGACCAAAGACTTTAATTTGCAGCTCAACATCGAGAAAATTCCAGTCAATAGTATCAAAGGCCTTCTCAAGATCCAATTTCAGAACCACCCCTTCTATACCATTCAGAAACCAGTCATCAATTAACTCATTTGCGAGGAGAGAGGCGTCCATGATTTGCCTATTAGCCACAAAAGCAAATTGATTGGTGGCAGTGGTGGACGGGAGAACAGTTTTCAGTCTATTAGACAAAACCCGGGGAGTGATTTTATATGCACATGGAATAAGGTTAATAGGACGATAATCAGATATTGATTTTTAGTCAATTTTATTTGGGATAAGCTTCTCTTCACTAATACGCCATGTGATGATGCCACAATCTTAAGCCATGTGATGATTGAGTGACCCTTCCCTATCTGAATGTTTTAATAGGTGAAGAGAAGCTTATTTTTACTCTGGTCAATGCATGGAAAGCCTTGGAATCATTTCCACTCCTCTCCCAGCTAAGATACATTAAAGAAATCTCATGATAAAGTCATATGCATGCATCACATTATGTGACACCACGCTTTTATGCCATATAAGCTAGTTCTTTTTCCTATTATAAATGCATTTATATGTGTGCCATCAGTTGGACTAGTATAATTCTGCACTATAATCACACTATTAAATTTTTGTTAATTAGCCAGGAATAATGCAAGTGGAAGCCAATGTAAAATAGTAACTGCCACTAACTCAACCACCATAACGTGAACATAAAATTCCTCATGCTTAATAGATTAGAGGTGACGTTCAAGTTTATACATTCAAGCAATCCATGCATAAAAAAGTGTTCGATAGCGTACTGATCTTAGTTTTATTTTATAACACTCTGCAGTCTTTTATTTTTTATTTTTTTTTGTAAATTCGAACTTATGTTTCAGGACGTTCGGGTTAAAGGGGGTGACACAAGTTGCTACAGATACATGGTTGTATTTCAATATGGCTCTGCTGTTCTGTTTAACATTGAAGATCATGAAGTTGAAAGTTATCTAGATTTGGTCAGAAGACATGCTTCTGGTTTGCTTCCAGAAATAAGGAAGGATGGTAATTTCTTTCTGCATATTCAAATTATTTATTCTGTTTCAATGTGACCTTGCAAATAATGCTCCTCCCTCATTGGTTATGCAAGCAAAAATAGATGTTAGGAACACATGGGATTGGATCAATTACTGAGGGTGGCCCATCTAATTGTGGATCGTGATATTGTGTTTGAACTATCCCTGGAATCTCAAAATGACAAGCCCAAACCGTTGTTTTATTCTTTTTTTTCCTGGCTTGACCCATAACACAAGACTTTTTAAACACCAACCACTCAAAGCATCACTCTAACAAATAAGCCATGTGCAAATTCCAAGGAATTTCACTTGGTCTTACAAACACAAAGTTTCAATCAAGAAAAGAAAAAGGCTTGTGCTTTAGGGTTTGATGAAAAATTTACCCTGGAATATCGGTGCAAGATTAAGAAACCTCGATTTCTTCTAGTGCATGATGAGGAAGATGGACTTCTCGAAAAATAAGGAAGAAGGTACAAGGGAGTCGATGAATAAACTAAAGGGAGGGAAATGGTAAAGTTGTCCATCAAGATTATTGTGGGTTTTTTTGCTCCACGCACGTTGGCGCACGACGGATACGTGTAGAGGAGCAAACAATGGCATTGCATTAGACTCACACTCCCACTCATACAATATCAGGCCAAAAGAGTGTCCCACACTCGTAGGAGCGAGTGTTTGCTAGACACAATCACATAACCTCCCATGCGTGGAGTTAAAGGCAAAGGAGGGCGGTGAGTGGAGTCCACATCGATCACCTTACCTTGGGAGGTGGACGAACTAAGTAGGGTAGAGGCTTTACTCAAAGATTCAGGGGAAGTGTGCCAGGAAGAAATGCCTTGGGTTAGGTAGGCGTATCCTTGTGACCTTGTTATAGGACCTGACTTAGATTCAAGGGAGGTGAATGAAGGGTGCCATGCAGCTTGGGATTGGCACAACAAGCTAAGCATGCTCACGAGAGCACTGATTGTGCAAGGTTCGTGCATACGCATGTATAGATGCAACACGCACACGGGATGAGTCCAAGCCTGTTGCACGCAGGGGGCCACATGGACACACAAAAACTGTGCCTCTCTCGTTTTGGTTGGCAATGCACGTTTACTCACAAGGATGCCACCATAGACTTGAGCCTTAAAAGGTGAGAACCCACATGGAATGATGACCTCCATCCGTGAAGCAATTTTGGGAAGTTGTAGTTGTCTCTAATTTCTTGTTTATAGTTGTTTTTTTCAAACTTTATTTTCACTCTCCTTTGGACATCTATTCCTTTTCATTATACCGATGGGAAGTTGTTTCTTTTTCAATAAATAAGGTCATACTTGAGATGGAACTCAAACCTGGGTGTTTTATATATAATAAGTAATCTGTCCTACTACAGGAGGGTCAGCCCCGGGCGTGTGGTAAATTAGCCATGGTTCCCTTCTTATTTGACATCATACAGAAGAGAGAAGGAATTGTGGTTGATATGTGGTGTAATAGGGTAATGCGCCAAACTGGTGATGGAATCCTCTGATCTTGGTTACACTAAATGAATCCTCTAATTTTGGTCTTGATGTGGTTACACTACATGAATCCTCTGAGTTTGATGTTGGAATTTGGAAAATGATGGGGCAGTTTCTTTGAAATAAATGATGGGGCAGTTTCTTTGAAATCCTTATGTAGATCTTTGTCATCAATGGGGATATTGGATGCAACGATAGACCTCTCCATTTGGAAAGGTTTGTATCCTGAAACGGCGAAGTTCTCCACTTGGGAGCTGAGCCATTCGTGCCTTAATAATCATGACAAGCTTAAAAAATGGTTTCCATGGATAACTATGTCTCCAAATAGTTGCATTTATTTAAAAAGGATGAAGAATTCCACAATATCTCTGTATTTGGTGTGCGTAGGCTAGAATCTTTTGGACCTTGTACTTCAAGCTCTTGTGATGTAACACACCAAGAGTTTAAGAGAAAATAGACTGAATATATTATTAAATGAAGGGGCTGGAAGCCTATTTATACATGAAGAGATGACCGGCTAAACCAGTAACTTGGTTTAATGACCTAGACAGCCGGTTATACTTATAACTAACTATATAACTAATGTTTACAAATAAGATTCCAACATTAAAAGTGCAATAAAGGCGTAATATTCTAATTCTCTACATCAGTTCTACCCGTCTCAAAAAAAACAAACTCGTCTTGAGTTTGACTGAGATAATTGAAATTGATCTTGAGCGTGATAAGGAAATATGTCCGAGACGTTGAAAGTATTGCTGATCTTCATAGTGTGTGGTAGATCAATCTCGTATCCGTTCTGTCCAAGTCTTTCTAGGATAGGGAATGGGCCAATTTTCTTGTCTGTGAGTTTAGAATGATAGCCAGTAGGAAGTCTTCTTTTTTCAAGTGAACCATCATGAGATCTCCAATCTTAAATTCTACAGCTCGTTTTTGTTCATTAGCATTGGATTTATATGCTGAATTGCTTGCTTCGAGATGTTGGGAACTTCATCATGAATAGTTTTTATCTGATCAGCCATTTATACTTGCCTCAGCGCTAAGATCAACAGAAACAGGTATATTAACAAGGTCTAATGTTAATCAGGGTACATGAGTATAGATAATTTCGAAGGGGCATTTCCCTGTTGATCGGTTGATCATGTTGTTGAATGCCAATTCGGCCTGAGCTAAGGAGAGGTCCCACTGGCGTGACTTGTCCCCACTTAGGCATTGTAGAAGAATACCAAGGGTCCTATTTGTAACCTCTATTTGGCCATCGGTTTGTAGATGATTTGTTGTGCTAAATAGAAAGTTTGTGCCAAATTTTTTCCAAAGAGACCGCCAGAAATGACTCATGAACTTGACATCTCTATCGGATACTATGCTTTTGGGCATTCCATGAAGTTGGACAATTTCCTTGAAAAAAAGATTTGCAACATTTGATGCATCATTAATTTTTTTGCAAGCCAAAAATGTGCCATTTTACTAAAGCGGTCAACTACTACTAGAACCCAGTCATATCCTCTTTGTGTTCTAGGTAACCCAAGGACAAAGTCCATAGATAGATCATTCCAAATGTTATTGGGTATAGGTAATGGGGTATATAGCCCTTGGTTAGAACTTGAACCCTTCAAAGATTAGCAAATGTAACATCTTTTGACAAAATTAGCTACATCTTTTTAAGCTGGGGCCAGAAGAATTTGATGATAAAAGTGCTAGCATTTTATCACGGCCATGGCCTGCAAGGCCTCCTTCATGAGCTTCATGTGCTTCCTTTAATAAAGACTCACGAAGGGAGGTTTGTGGAATGCATAAAGTATCATTTTTGAATAAGAAACCATAAAAAATATGGAATTCTTTAGCTGGAATATGATCGAAACATGCTTGCCAAATGTTTTGAAAATCCGGGTCGTTTGCATAAAGTTCAGATAGATGATCAAAAAGCTAGGATTTCTCCTTTAAGTAGGGTTAGAAGCATACATTTTCTGCTTAATGTGTCTGCCACCTTATTGATTTTTCCTGGTGTGTGTTTTATGACAAAATCAAATCGTTGAGGAATTGAATCCACCTAGCATGCATGCGACTTACCTCTTTTTGAGAATGTAAAAACTTCAAAGAGAAATGGTCAGTTAGTAGGACAAATTCTCTACCTAAAAGGTAATGCTCCCACTGTTTGAGGGACCGAACGAGAGAATAAAGTTCCTGCTCATATGTAGACCATTCTTGTCTAGAGGGGCTCAATTTTTTGCTAAAGTAGTTTATGGGATGGTTATCTTGGCTTAAAACTGCACCGATTCCAATCCCAGATGCATCCATTGTGATCGTAAATGGTTTATTAAAGTCTGGGAAAACTAAAACTGGTGTGGAGCTAAGAACTTCCTTTAATGTAGAAAAACTTTTTGTTTGGTGATCAGTCCAAGTAAAAGGAGAGTTAGCTTTTAAACAAGCAGTAAAGGGGCTGTACTGAAATTTAAGTTTTCGGTAAAATGATGCTAATCCTAGAAAGCCTTGGATTTCTTTCACTGAATTAGGTTGTGGCCAACCAACAATAGCTTGGATTTTCTTAGGGTCTACTTTAATACCTTGTGAACTTTTTAAAAAACCAAGAAAATACAATTCAGTTTGGAGAAAAGAGCATTTTTTAAAGTTTATACACAAAACATGTTCTCTTAAAACAGTAAAGACTATAAATTAAAGACTATAAATTAAGATGTCATCAAAGTAAATGACAACAAACTTATTTAGAAAAGGTAACAAAATTTGATTCATAAGTCATAAACGTGTTTAGTGCATTGGAGAGGCCGAAAGGCATGACTAACCATCGTTGGTCTTAAAAGATGTTTTTCACTCATCTCCTGGTCGAATTCTTATTTGGTGGTACCCACTCCTAAGATCTATTTTTGAAAAAAGTGTGGCTCCTCCTAGTTGATCCAATAAATCAAACAAACGAGGTATAGGGAATCTACATTTGATTGTTATTTTATTAATGGCCCTGCTGTCAACACAGTCTCCAAGATCTGTCTTTCTTTGGCCCTAAAAGGGTGGGGATGAGTGACAACACATGGACTAAGACTTGGTTGTATGTGACCTTTATTTAAGAGGATTTGGATTTGTTCATGGAGAGCCCCGTACTCCTTTGGACTCATTCTATAGTGGGGTAGGTTTGGTAAAGAGCTCCCTGGAACAAGGTCTGTGATGTTTTATATTACGAAGTGGAGTGGAGGGAGGGATGTAGGCTCTTCTATCAAGGTAGGAAATTCTTTTAAAAGTTTGGAGATATGAGGATCTAGAGTGGAAGGATTGGGAGTATCAAAAGTATCATGTTTAACGATGAAAGCTATAGGATGGGGATCGTTTGTATGCATGAAATCTTTACCATTTGTCATAAAAACGAGTTGTTTGCTAGGAGTAGGAGATACCTTTTTGTTGTCATTCTTACTAAGGGGAAGGAGGACCACTTTCTTGCCCATCCATCCATGAAAATTCATAGGTGTTTTCACGCCCATTGTGGAGGGCGTTGTTATCATACTGCCATGGTCTGCCCAAAAGCAAATGACAGGCATCCATTTCTAATACATCACAAATGTTCTGATCTTGGTAGATGTTTCTATTGAAAAAGGGACTGTGCAAATTTCTTGAACGGTCGCCTCCCCTCCTTTCTTAATCCAACTTGCCTTGTATGGGTTTGTGTGAGTCTCGACTTTTAAATTAAGTGCAGCAATCAACTTTTTTGAGACTATGTTTTCGCTGCTTCCACTGTCAATTATTACTTGGCATACCCTACTATTGATGGTGCGACGAGTGCGGAATAAAGAGTGGCGTTGGGGATGGCTTTCTGATTTGAGTGTGAGGAGAACTTGTTGAAGAATACAATATAATTGATCTCCATCGTCGGGTTCAATGTATGCAGATTCAATAGTGTTGTTCTCTGCACAATTATCTCCTTCAAAATCGACTTCTTCTTGGATGGCCAAGGCCCTGCGTTGTGTACATTCATTCGAAAGGTGGCCTTGTTGCCCACAACGGAAGCACTTACCTAATGTAGGCCTGTGTAACTATTGACATTCTTTTTGACTGATGTGGGTTCAGTAGGTTTTGGCTTCAATTGTTTGGAAAAGGTGTCATCCTGCTTGACTTGTTGGCTCGAGGAAGGGACGTGATCAGTTGCCTTGGATTGGTCTGTTATAGGCCTATGAAAGGAGGATTGCTGCCTATCCCAGTTCTGTCTTCTTTGGTAAGTCTTCTGTTGTTTTGTTTCTCGACTTTCCTCAATGGTGGTGGCTAAAGTAATGGCATGAGCCAAATAGGCCACCGGATGTAATTTGAGGACTTCCTTAATGTCTTCACGCAAGTCAAGTATGAATCTTGAAGTTGTTGCTTGGTTTCAGGAAGATTGTTTCTTGCCCCTAAACGGTGGAATTCTTCCGTGTAAGCAAGAATGGATCTGTTCCCTTGCTTACAGAGTTGGTATTGGTTGTACAAGAGTTGTTGATAGTTGAGGGGGAGGAATCTTTTCTTCATTAGTCTTAGAAGCTTGGGCAAAGATTTGATTGGTAGCTTGCCACAGTACCTTCGGTTGGTTTGGTGTTGATCCCACCAAGCTGAAGCTCCTCGTTGACTTGAAGGCTACCAATTTCACCTTTTTAACTTCGGGTGTGGTAGTGTATTCAAAGAAATTTTTGACCTCCTTGATCCAATCCAAGAAAGCTTCAATGTCCATTTTGCCATCAAAACTAGGGAGATCAATCTTCATCTTATAATCTTGATGTTCTTGAAGGTATTGTGGTCTTCCTTGGCGTCTTCCCATCCAATCTTGATTTGGGTAGCAGTAATTCTCATCTTCCTCTGAAGAGTAAGAATATTGCATCATGTATCCAGTGATTTGAACATTTCAATCTTGGCTGATACTTGAGCTTTCTTGGTAGGGAATTATGTGTGTCAAATTCCCAAAATTGTTCTCCACGGAAAGTTCTTCCCATGTTCTTGAAAGGTTCTTGGACTCTTTCTTGGGGTCTGACCTCTGTTTGGTTGATGTTCAGACCATTTCCACCAGCTTGTTCTCCTTCTTGAAGATTTTCATTGATTTGCAAAGTATTCTTGTTTTTTCGATTGTCAACAACTTGCTGTCCGTGAGTCAACGTTGGGTTTGGAATGTCCATACGTTGCATAATTTGGGCTAGCATAACTCGAAGGTCATTCATCTCATTCTTCACATCCATTATGGCCGATTCTACCGAAGCCATTCTAGTCTCCAAGGCTTTGGTTGATGAGGAAGCTTCCGCGTCCATAAGGTGATGATCCAAGAAAAAGAATGCACGTTTTGGATCACAATACTCTGATACCAATATGATGTAACACACCAAGAGTTTAAGAGAAAACAGATTGAATATATTATTAAATGAAGGGGCTGGAAGCCTATTTATACATGAAGAGATGACCGGCTAAACCAGTAACTTGGTTTAATGACCTAGACAGCTGGTTACACTCATAACTAACTATATAACTAATGTTTACAAATAAGATTCCAGCATTAGAAGTGCAATAAAGGCGTTATATTCTAATTCTCTACATCATCTTGGGTGGCTGACTGTTTTTCCTTGTGACATTTGTGCCTCATACTACCTTTCAATGGGCATCCATACATGAAAGAAAGCTGGTGCACAACTCTCGTATCTTCAAACGAACTACCAGAAATTGACATGTAGGCAGTGCTGGTTTGAGGTGAGCTCAAAACCAACACTGACCAAACAATGACCACCACTAGTTAGTGTATCTATTTGTTGTTTTTATTTCTTCATTTACTATATTTATGTGTTTTGAGGCTCGTTTCCATTTAAAAAAATATATGTATGTGCTTCGAGAGTGAGTATAAACCTTGTACATGTGCTTGGATAATTTTTTTTTGTTATATTCCTTTGAGAAATATATTTTTGAGTTATAATTAATTTTTACCGACTTTGTGATAGATTATGCTGTGAAAGAGAAGCCATATTTGGTCGATGATATGCAGGGAGGTCCTGATTACATTGTTCTCAAGAGTTTAGACACTGATGGTGTTCGCATTATTGGAAGTGTGCTAGGTCAAAGCATTGCTTTGGACTACTTTGTATCACAGGTAATTTCACATTCGTACATATTACATACATACAAACATAAAACTTCCCGGGAAGTTTCAGGGTAGAGGTCCCAATTATCACAAATCTGGAGCAAATAGAAGGAAATGTGAACACTCCTAGGTCAATTAAGGATCAAATGTTGGAACCTCATGGGTAAGGATAAGGTAATAGAATTGATAGAAAAATTCATAGACCTAGGTGGGATAGGAGAATTAATAAAGGGAATAGAGATATTGATAGAGATCATACTGAGAATTAGAAGAATTTCATATGGGTACAACTCTTACTTGAACGAAGTGAAAAGAATGCTATCTTTGTTGTCTAACAGAACAAAGAGTAATAAAGTGCTTCTCCAGCTGCTCAAGACATCTCATTTCAACTAAGAAACAAAACAGGATCCTTTTGTTCCATTTTTAGTAAGCTTGGTCTCTCTCCAAGAGGCAACTGCTCTTCTGTACCTCTTTGAACGTTCTTTCTTAAGCTCTCTCACATTCTTTACTCTCTCTTATCTGATAGACCCTAATAGGAAATGCTTATAGAAGGACAAGGGCAAAATAGGGGTAGAGAAAGGAATAATCAGATAACTTTATTTTTCAATGACTGGTAGATTTGGATTTTATTTATATCTAACAGAATGCTATTGGATCAAATGACAAAGACATTGTTGAGAAAAAGATGGCTTTTCCTGGATGAAATGAAAATTGGATTCATGTAACAAGAGAAAAGTTTTCCATTCCTTAGTCGGAAAAATGTGGCCATGAAAATATTATTTTATAATTAGAATTGGTTGGACGTGCCTATCAAATTTTATTTTATTGTTGTTATTATTTTATTTTTGCAACTAGACCCATTCATAGTAGTAGTGTATATATTGGTTAGTAGGATCTCTCTTAGAATTATCTTTGGTTAGGATGAGGAGAGATGAGGAGCTCTCAAATATCTCTAGAATTGTTATTTATATTCTTTATCAGTAAATTACATTTTGTCAAATTGATTTTATCAAAATTTTGTTTTGTTTTGTTTTTTTTTAAAATTTTTTTTTTTATCTTGATAAGAAACCACACTTTCATGGGGAGAAATGAAGAATTTATAAGGGCATACAAAAAAAAAAAAAAAAAAAAGCCCCAACAATAAAAAAGAGAGGCCAACCCTTGCTACAATGAAGGACCCCGATCCAAAAGCAAGAGAGGACTTCAATCCAAAAGAACAAGACGACAGACAGATAAATACAATTTGGTGTGAGAGCAAAATAAAAAAAAGGGATTGGCATGCTAGGTTTTGTGAACAATCATTGGCAATCTATCACATTCTTTTCGTTTACTCCTGTCCAGCTTAGTAGGCACAGTTATATTATTTTTGGTCCTATTCCTAGAAGATGATTGGTGACATATCATAATTTGCTTCAACTTTTCCGTGTCATAATTGACATTCTTCATTGCTTATTCGAAATGATGGAGGTTATGGAGTTGCTTGCTCATGAAATTTCTAAGTTTCTAATTCTCTGAGTTTTGCATTTTAATCTTCAGCACCAATTAGTGGTTGGTAAATATGTTCTCAAAACATGCTTTTGCGTGGTACATCCGTTCATATAACGTTGCCCTTTTTCTTTTTCAGGTCGATAGTTTGGTTGAAGAGTTTTCAGATATAAATCGTAAAATGGAGAAAACAGGAACGTTCACTATGGATAAGAAAAAGCTCCTTCAACTTGTTGGGAAGGCTAATTCAAATCTAGCAGATGTAATTCTCAAAGTTGGTCTTTTCGAAAGGTAAGACCATGATAGTTGATATTAGACATATAGTATATTGATCTATACAGATAGCTATTTATTTATTTTTTATTTTTTGATAAGGATACAAAACTTTTCATTAAGGAAATGAAAAGAGACTAATACTCAAAGTACACAACGATAAGCAAACAAAATAGAAGAAAAAAGATCCTCAGAACAAGTAAAGTGGCAACAAAAATCCAGTAAAGATAACTTCTTGATTTATTTATTTATTTTTTATTTTTTTGAAAAATGATACCATATTTTTCATTAAGAGAATAAAAAGAGACTAATGCTTCAAGATACAAGGGATAACAAAAGCAACACTTGGCATAAAGTAAACAAAATACTTAAGAGAGTTAATGAATGAGGAACAATAAAACTCTCCCAGCTATGGTAAATGTCTTGAATGGAGAACCCTTTTAAAGCCTTGTAAAGAGAACACCATGATGAAGACTTTCAACGAGCTGATTCAAAACTTGCAACGCATGAATTAGCTTCCCCCTAAAAGATACAATAATTTCTTTCCATTCACAAGTCAGAAGGAATGACTTTGACTGAAATAGTCAAAGAAAATAAGCCTTTAAGTTCAAATATGGACTGCATAGAAGCCGTAGAATAGAACATTATCACACGTTTCATATGTAAAGATCCATCAAATACCGAAGATAGAAAATAATTTTAGCCAGCACCAACGGGAATAACAGAAATTAAAGAAACATGGTTTAGATAATCTCCATTTGTCCAACAAAGAGGTCAAACCAAAGACATAAGATGCTGTCTAGGGAGCTTTCTTTGCAAGATCTCTGAAGAATTAAGACTGCCATTAAGAATGATCCATGTAAGAATATTAACTTTCTTTGGACTCTGACTTCCATATAGCTGATAACAAGAGAAAGAATAAAAAATGGCTAGTCAAGGATTTCACCGTAAATAACCTCGAAGATTCAAGAAACCATCTTTTAAGTGTCATCCATATTCCCTAGAAGTGAGAGATACCAAGGCTAAACCCAAAAAAGTTTCTTAAAAGTATAGCTTCATCATCGTGGTCTTCAAAACACAAAGCTCCATGCAATTGTTGATTCATCAAGCTCGATGAAATTGTTTTTTTGTTTCATGATAGAAACAATAACTTTCATTGAAAAAAATGAAAGTATACACAAGTGTACAAAAAACTAAGCCCACAAAAAGAGACATCCCCCTACAAGAAGGGACTCCAGCTATGCAAAATAATGCATATAGAACAGTTACAAAAGGTCTTTGAAATCATGCTCCATGAAATTGTTGATTCATCCCAATAAGAATAAATCATACCATTTGTATTAGAGGCAATTGCAGAGAATCTTGGAAATCTATCCTTCAAAATCACCCCATTGAACCAAGGATCCGCCCAGTGCAAAGTGCATCTGCCATTTACAGCTTTAACTGTCCATAATAACTCAGACTTCAAGAAAAAATGAAAACATCCCAACTTTGAGAGATATCTAAAATGGAAGAGCTACCGAGCTTTGATAATGAACACCAATAAAAGGCTTTGAGACAAGCTTAATAAAAATATATTTATTTATTTATTATTTTTTTCTATAGAGAGAATACATATATAATTATTAATCTTATATAGAATAAATTCTTGTAATGGTGGTTTCCTCATCTATTGGCTTTTAGGTAGTTTTCTCTTGTGCTCTTTGTTTATAATATTGTATCTTATATACAAGAAAAGAAATGTTAGATTGCACCAACAATCTTGAAAGAACTCTAAAACAAAAAGAATGGAAGGGACCATAAAGCCACAGAATGGTAGTTGAAATCAAATTTGTCTTGCCAAAGAGTTCATAAGTCTTTTAAAAATCAAAGGAAACTTGCTGATGCAATTTTGACATCCAACACCAAGGATCGGATTTTAACTTTCCTTATTTATTTATTTATTATTTCTTTTTATAAATTTTATCTAGAGCCTCTTCAAAGCTTGTGTTACCTCTTACCTAATTTTCTATGTACTTGGTGCTAGGAAATACTATTGTTCAGAAATGTATTTGACAGCCTAACAGAACCAAGATCATAACATAGAAAATTTTGCCTTTCAAGCGTGATATAAGCATACAAAAAAAAGATACTTTCTTATCTTCCTCTTCTTATTATTACACATTTTCTTAAATCCTTCATAGAAAAATTCAATCATAATATTGCTTTAAATTGGTAGGGTGTTGCAATAAAACTAATAGTTCAGAAGGTTGCCCATCTTAGCTCTCTGTTATTATCTTTTTCCTCTGCCACTCAGATCAGAAATTGCATGGAGGGATGCAAAATATGCTCAAATATATGAGTACCTTCGGGAAGAGTATGAGGTCACCCAACGCTTTGGAAATTTAGATTTCAAATTGAAGTTTGTGGAGGTAATTTTCATTCTATTGCATTCATTCCTTCAAAGTGGTCTTTTTCTTTATAGTTGAGCCTCTTGATCATTCTTCTTAAATGTCGTGGCAATAGCCAATGTGAAAGTAATATTATCGTTTTTGGTTATATGCAAAGGCAAATGTGTTGAGAAGACATGTAACCTCATGAAAACTTTTCTATTTAATTTATGTATTTTTTTTTAGGGAAAAGAAATTACTTTATACCTCTAAACTTTACGTGTTGTATCACTTAAAACCCAAAATTAAATATTGTATCAATTAAAAGTAGAAACTTTCACAAGTGAATGAATTTAAATTCTCCTTCTTATTTTATTTCGGAATTGTTAATGTATAATAAACTCTAATCTTTCACGTCTATAAGACTTTAAATTCAAAGATTGACACACATTAGGGAAAAATTCTAATGTCAAATGGATATTTAGTAGATTTTGATTAATTTGATTGGTTTTTCATATTCCTATGTACTTCTATTTTTCTCCATTTATTTAGGAGGAATTTCATAACAATTTTTTCGTGCTACTTCGGTAGGATTTTAGGAAAAGAAAATTTTCATTTCACAATTTGGATTGCGGTTATTGTTTTGTGGGTATGAATAATAAATGTTTGGCATTTAAATGTCTAAGATAATAAATGCCTGTGCTTGGATATGTAGGATAATTAGGGGCCATTTGGTCCCATTGAGTGAAGTTAACAAGTCTGGAGTTAGTATTTGGAGCTAGTAAGTTTGTGTTTGGTAGAGTTGTAAGATGGAATTTCTTGATAAATGTGAAAAGTAGAGAAAGAGGGGAGTATAAGTTACTCGATCAGTGTAAAAAGTAGAGATAGAGGGGAAGATGAAATTTATCGATAAATGTGAAAAGTAAAAAAATAGGAGAATATGGAATTACTCGATTAATGTGAATAGTAGAGATAAGGGGAAGATGAAGTTACTTGATAAATGTGTAAACTTCAATAATGTTTACTATTGAAGTTTAGTTGTTTACACCAACTTAAGAAGTTGGTGGGCCAAACAACCCCTTTATGTTCAAAAATTAAATGTTAGTTCTCTAAAAGAAAAAAGAAAGAAAGAAAGAAAGAAAGAAAGAATTAAATGTTTGTGTTTGTTTTGCTGGTTTTTTTTTTTCTTGGGATTTTAAATAACGTGAACTAACTCAAATTTCAAAATGGCTAGACAATTTGTCAAAACTATTATTTGAGTGGACTTTTTTTTCTTGACTATTTAAATATATGTATATATATGTATTTGTATGTATTTATACATATATATATTTTAAGAAACGAACACCTTTCATTCCAAAAGACCAAGAAGAACAGCCTAACGGGCCAAGGGATAAGGAGTCCCTTACCTTACGAACTTCAAATAAAAACCTTCCAATCCAAATTAATGAGGAAGGTGGAGTAATTACGAAAGAACTTGTGTTGGCTACTCTAATTCGAGGTTGTGAACTATATATACAAGCTTACAAAAAATAATTAAAAGAATTGCACTTATCTGAGAAAATTCTAGCATTTATTTCCTTCCAAATAAGAAACAATAGTCTTCAGGGTATTTGATCATAACACTCTAACTTTATCTTTCAAACCACAACCGTGCTCGAAGTTGCTTCCAGATTAAGTCATAAAAATGTGGAGCCTTTAGTACATGGAGGCAGAAGATCTTGAAAAAGGGAACTAACAAAGAAGAGGCCCAATGGTATGACTTCATTCCTCCAACAATGGGAAGAATCTCCCCTTTAGCATCTCTAGCTCCACTTCGCAAGTAAAGCTTTGTTCTTACCTTCGATATTGTGCAACCTAAGGTCACCATTGTCAACGGGAAGGAGCTGTCTCCATTTAACCAAGTGCAAACCTCTAGTATTATTATTGTCTTTCTAATGGAAACCTCTGATCAATCTTGCAACAGTAGATGCAATCTTGGAAGGCATTTGGTAAAGAGCCAGGATTGAAATATCTGTTGATGCATCGATATATACATGAATCTATGGGTTCAACATCAATATTAAGGATTCATTGATACCTCTGACATTTTTTATAAATACACACAAAATTAAGTTGTAAGATAAGACCTATAACTAAGTTATAACTTTTTATAAGATAAGGCCGTTTGGAAGTAAAAACAACTCAATTATTAATGGAAATAATTTTTATAAATTTCTTATTTACTCATATCCATCGTATCAATATTTTATCAGTATAACCATCGATTTATCCTAAAATTGAAGTCTTGATATCGATATTGACATCAATATTTAATTCTTGATAAAGAGAAATGATCCCGTTAAATTCATAGTTCTGGAAGGAATGAAGTTTTGAGGGCTGTATTTAATTAATTAGTTAAGAATGTTTCTTTAAGAAGTTGGTTCTGCTAAATTGTCTCCCGAGTGTTGATTGTTGTTCCATCTGAAGTTTGTATGGTCTGAGTGGAACCAAAATAATGCAAATGCATCAGGGAGTGGTGTTCCTTTTCCAAAAGCAAAGCTAAGGAAAAGATAATCAACATCCACATTATGATTTCCTTTTTGAAATCTTTCACCTCGATTCTTCCACTTCTATCATACTCACGGGAAGAAGTTTTCTGGAGATAGCAAGCATTCTTCCACTTATATCATACTCGAGCATCCATTCATGGCCAAGGAGGTAGCAAGATTGTTCAACTGAGAAGTGGTAAGACTTCACAGATTCCCTAAATCAATAATCCCTGATCGTGATAAGATTTTTCTTAGTCACTTTTGGACTGAGATGTTTCACGTGCAAGATACCCAACTCAAGCGTAGCACTGCTTTCCATCCCTAGACCGACGACCAATCTGAAATTGTGAATAAATGTTTGGAGACTTACCTTTGCTAACCTTTGCTATTTCTATGGTGAGAAGCCCAAACAATGGGAGAATTGGCTTTCATGGGCAAAATATTGGTATATGGCACCGTACCAAGTCTTATATGGCCAGGCCCAACCCACATTACTCTCTTATGGATATATGAAGATGTCAAATGACACATTGGAATAGCAGCTCATGGCCCGTGACGAGGCCATCTTGGCCCTCAAACACCAATTGCACCTAGCTCAGAAAAGAATGAAAAAATATGCAGACCAAAAATGCAGGGAGGTGAAGTTTGAAGTTGGTGATTTCGTGTTCCTATAGGTGAGGCCATACCATCAACTCTCTTTAGCCCCTCGTCGATGTGAGAAGCTCAGTTGCCAACCGTTGAGGTTGGAACCCTTATACCCGATCCTTGAGCATATTTGTGAAAGTTGCCTACCGGTTGGAGTTGCCTCCTTCATTGACCATCCATAACGTGTTTCGTGTTTCTTAATTAAAAGAGGCCATCGGCATCAACACTGATCCAAAGTCAACCACCGATCCTCACCGATGCTTATAATGGGTGGTCAAGCCGGATGCCATGGTAGGGGTGCGTTGGAATGATATTACCAAGCACAAGGAATGGCTGATCCATTGGAAGGGGTTTCCCGAAGCGAGGCCACGTGGAAATGCACCTTTCATCAAGGACCAGGACTGAGGCCCACCTTGAGGACAAGGTGGAAGCAAACTGGGGAGTATTGTTAGACCTCCAATTGTCCAACATATTGTAGGAAAGGTAATAGAGTATTTCGCTCATTGAGGTACCAGGGACACACTAAGAGGGGAGGTTGAACGGGAGAATATCCTTTTTTGTGTAAGATTGCTTATATAGCTTTTTAGGGATCTCAAGCCTTTTGTCTTATGTGTGTATTTTGTTTGGCAAGTGCCTATGATAGGATTGGTATTGGAAGAATATTAGGGGTATATGAGTAATTAGTTAGGGAGTTGGTTATAAATAGAGTGGTAGAGAACGAAGAGGATAAGCAATATTTGGCATATGAATTGGGGCTTGAGAGCTATCTCAAGATTGGGAGGGTCTAAGTACCTCGAACACTTGGTTTATCTTGTATTTCCGTTATATTTTATTTCAATATATTTGGGTTCTATCAGTCTATGAGGAGAGAACTAGCTCTCTCGAACAACTGGGAGGATATTGTGTTTCTGAGCATCTTTAATTGATATTGTGACTGTTGTGTTGCTGTAAATATTGTTCTGTTTAGCTATTGCAGGTGAAGGTATTGAGATACCTTACATGATAGAACAATTTTTAATTCTTCTCTACTAAATTTGCACGTTCCTTGCAGCATAACATTCATTTTCTTCAAGAAGTCCTCCAGAATAGGAAGTCAGATCTCTTGGAATGGTGCATCATTGGCCTTTTGACCATTGAAAACATTATATCATTATATGAGATTGTTAAAGATTCAACTCCTATCCAACTCTGATTTGCCCGCGTAGCAGATGGAAATTTTGCTGTGGAATTAGTGAAGTTAAGTTGTTGGTTGTACTAATTATTCTTTCAGAAAGAAAATAATCTGATTTTCTTACATTATTCTTTTGATTTGAACCTCCGACTCCAAGGAGTGGATGAGTGTATGTCAATTACTGTTGAATTATGCGCATGTGACTTACATTATTATATTAGAAATGAACGCTCAGAAACACAGGCTTTATCTGGGTTCAATTCCTTTCTTCCTACCCGGACCAGCATTGGATTAATTCCTTCGATGCTTGCTCGGAGCGGGGTCGACTCAATATCGAGAGACTCAGCCACCGAGGACTTTATCGCACCTTTATGTCTCCATCTCTCGGAGTACTGTAAGTTGGAGAAAATTCAGTTGGAGAAATTCATTACTGTATCCTGGATTTCTTCTGTGAATAAATATTGAAAACTCTCATAAAGTATGTTCATAACAGCCATAGCTAGTGTTTTGGCAAGATGCAACTTATTCTCTTATGGAGGAATTCTTGAAAACTCTCTTGAGATGAAGATTTTTCTGCACTTTTCGTCTTAAATTTTTATAGGAACAACAGATAAATCTGACTGATAGGCTTCAGCCAAAACAATTTATTTATCAACATTGAGGGAAGATTCGAGAGCTCCCCTATTCTCTCCAAGACTCATAGAGAGCTGTTACAATCAAGCAAAATATTTAAGATGCCTTTATCCCATAATCCTAATAGAATGTATACACCTCTCTCATGCCCCCCTAACTAACAATATTCCTTTGGCTCCACACAATCCCTCAATTCTCTCTCACGTATTACATACCTTTCTGCCTCTCACACGCTTATGTACATACACCGTAGTGACCCGAACCCTATAATAGACTTTGGTCTTTTAAATTTGTAACTATTTGATCACTCAATTTTTGATGCGTAATAGTTTAGTTCACGTACTCTTAAATTTATAATAATTTACTCTAATTTTTTATAATTTAATGATTTAGTCTTTGTTGTTTATAAATAAAATTGATTTTTTTTTTTTTTTTTATGAATTTATGTGTAAAAATTTATTAAAAATTAATAATATTTTTCATGATAGAGACTTGATGAACAAATTGTGAAGTACAATAATGTAACTGATTAAAATTTTGGAAATTGAATGAGGGTAAAAGATATTTAGGATGTTTTTTATTTTTTTATTTTTTTTTTATTTTTGAAGACTTAGGACTCTTGAGGTGAGAAATGACTATTTTGCCTTTCAAAGTAAAACCCTCATTACTATTTTATGAGCTCCATTTTTTTCATTTCACCATCATGTCTATCTCAAGTTCAAGTTTCTCTCAACCTTTCTCAAGCTCTAGTATCACTTTCAATTCTTCAAATTATTTTCTGCGTATTTTTTTCTTTCATATTTGTTATAATTTTTGAGTTTTTATATTCATTTCTCTCAATGCTTTTTTCAACCTCATTCTCATATGTCTTGTGCAACTTACCTAGCATTCTTTCCAAGTCTTGTTTGAAACACACTTCAAACATACTCACTTTGTCGACCCTAAACATGAGACACTCTCTATACAATGACCCTTAGACTCCTCTAACTATAAATTAGCTTCAAACTTCTTCATAGAATTATACAACTCAATCGACCTCTTCTGCAAAGTCCGTAGAACACTTGGTAACACCCTCAAGAAGAGATACACACTCCTTTCTTGTCAAATAACACTCTCACAACAAGTAAGCACTCATTCAAAAAAGAGCTAACCCTAAATGAAAGAAAACACTTAAATATATGAGTTGCTGTGAGGATGACTTCAGAAAGGGAAAAAATCTTCATCGAGGAAAATATGGAAGACCGTGCCAGCTAAAACAAATAAGAAGAAAATATTTTCTTGAACAAAAACTACTAAGATTGAAACAATGTGCTTGTCAAACGACAAAACGATCTACAAGACATTTTTCCTCTAAAAAATTCAGCCAACTCAACTATAATAACGAACTCTTCCTTTGACTAATTTTTGAAGGATAAACAAATCACACATTAGAAGAATACCGTTAAACCAGATCAGAGTAAGACTAGTCAAACCAACACAAAACAACTAGATGAATATGAGACAGCAGAAGCATAGAACCAAATGAAAAACCAAACATCCTTTTCAAAAAACCATAAAAAGAAAAAAAATGTATGAGACAGTCTGAAACAAAGAAACAATCTCTCTTTCAAGGTGTTTTTGTCATGAATGATGTCTAAAACAAGGTCACTTGGAATAACTTGTAACTAAAATTTGTGGGTAAAGGAGCTGAACCAGGAGAATAGTTCAGACATACAATATAGGAAAACCTAGCGTGACTGCGCTCAAGGTAGAAATGTGAAGAATGAACAGCTCCATGACGTTGTCCTATGGTGCAATGACACCTTTATACATAGAGAAGATTTGTCGCCGTATTTTGACCTAGCACTACAGCACTGCGATAACATTATAAAAGGGAATTTTTCCCCTTTCATTGAGAATCTCGAAATGATCCAATCCCCCTTTCGAGCCTCAACTCTTTTCAGCACTTTCTCTATCCTTTACTGTATTTTGACTATTTTCATGATATGGAGACTCATTTTGTTCATGAAGATCTCGATATGGAAGTTTAATGCCTAAGGTAACTATACTCTAGCTAAGCGTTGTGAGGACTCATAATTCAAAATATTATCTTATGAATGCTTATGATTCTTGAATATATTTAAACTTCTATGCCTTGGATTATGTTTGGACTGATCATTGTTACATATTTTATTGCTTTGTTAGTAATCAACTCACAATTTGTGACATTTAGTTGTGTGTTAATTCTTAGTAGCATAAATCAAAGCATGTTTGTGTATAAATCGATTGGGTATTCATGATGGTCCCTTTACAATATTGCATGATTGATTAAGTTCAAGAATAGTTAAACTACTTAAACATAACTCAGTAACTAATTAATTATTTTAGCTTTCCCCATAATCGTGATGCAAGTATGAGATGTTTATGGAGAGCGTAGTACCCAATTCATTAAGCACTTAGTTTATTTAGCACCTTGGTTAATATCCTAGGACGCTTGTCGCGACACTATTGAATACCTAAGCCCACATGGGTGGATCAAATACCTAAGCTAGTCATTTTCTCATAATTCATATATCTCGTTTCAACTCTTGAATTTACTTTTCATGTTATTTACTATTCTTGTTATTTATATTTATTGCACAAAATAAACAATCACAAACCTCCATTTGGTTAGCTAAGAACTTTTGATCTTGATCTTTATCAGAAGAAAATACAGTTGCTCCCTAAGGATCGACCCAACCTACTAATACTACAGATTTGGTTAGGTTTGAAGTTTATAAATTTATTTGGTGGTTGGAAAAGATTCGACACTCCATTTCTCTTTCATCACAAATATTTCAAGCATATAAAGAAAAGAGAGAAGAAAAAGGGAAAACTACAATTGAAGTCCGCCCCCGTCATTGGAAAATGCAAACTCAGATTCACACTTCAGAATGAATGATTAGCCACATAGTTCTCTCACTCTCTAAATGCTCGCTCTACAGCTAAGTGTCTCTAAGGAAGTGTGAAACTTGATACGTCAAATGACTGAAAACCCAAATATTTTTAAAGATAATTAGGCTAGTGTCCTGACACTAATGGCTACCACTGCATGCTGTGAGGGTGAAGATTTTGTAGCATCGCGACGCTACCTATAGCCTAGTTCTCGATTTCCAACCCTCCAAATACCCCTTAAATTATCAACTAAAAAAGACTAACCACCCTACATAATTGAAAATTACTATAAGGGACCAAAACAATAGATTATCTCAAATTTTAAAGACTAAAATGCCGATCAAATTTAAAAATTGAAGGGCCAAAATGCCATCGAAGATAAACCTTAAAAATCAAAAGTATATTTTTTTCTTTATATATATACATTACAAGAATTTTAGGCGATGTCAGCAAAATTTGTCCTGGCCTCAAAGTTTTGTCAACATAGTGAAGACGAAAATAAGTAGTAATTAAGAACCCTGTTTAACAAAGGACAATGATTAGGTGCGACATAGGTTACACCTAATCCTGTGCTCTCATTTTTTAAAACACAGAAAAAAAAATTTTAAAAATTAATTTTTTCGAAGAAAAAAAAAATTGCCATGTGGCAATTTTTTACTGGACACCTCCCTAGGCTACAAAGAAATAGGTGTAGCCCACGGAGCACCCAAGTATTTTTCTTTAACAAAAATGGGTTAGCAGAAAAGTGAATAGATTGAGCCAATAGCTCATTGTTTGGGTATTAACGCTAATTTTCGTTTCTTGTTTCATATTTATGTTTCACTTTATTGTTTAAAAACAACCTTGTTTGATAATCATTCTTGTTTTTTTTCTCCCTAAATCTTAAGAAGTCTGTCTAAAAAAGGGCAAAATTTAAGAAAAACTATAATATTTCAGCTTGTGTTGTAAAACAAGAGAATATGAACAAAGTGGGGAGAAGAGAAAATAGAGAATGAATGTATTCTTTATTCAATTGTATATCTCAAAGGTCCCAAGGACCACTATTTATAGAGTTACACGACATGGAAAGGTAAACATATGGAAAAGATAATGGGGAAGATATTTGAAATAATATATGGGGATATATAATCTATGTACATCTATATCTAATTGAAATATTTATAACACTCCTTAGATTTTCATAGTGTATAAAAGATGTTTTGTTAAAACTTTACTAGGAAAAACCCAATGGGATAAAAATCTAATGAAGAAAAAAGATTACATCACTCATATACTTTAATAACTGCCTCATTAAAAACCTTGCTAGGAAAACCTAGTGGGACAAAGCCATAGTCAAGGAAAAAAAAGTGCAACACATTTACTCCCTCTCATGAAAACATCACTTGATACTCTTAGTTGTCACATACAAATGTTGTGTGTTAACTTCTCAAATGTTGTTGTCTCCCAAGTCGTCTTTTGAAGAAATTCGTTAAATAGTGATGTCGGTATTTTATGCTCTATCATCTTCATATAAGAACACTATTGGCTAGCCTCGTACATCATCAAGATTTTAACATGAATTAAAGTAGTTGTTATGATCTGTTTCATAAGCTGCCATGATATAAAAATTATTCTCTATGTACTAAGTAACCTATTTACAAGTAACTTGTATCTTCACAATCAACTAGATCACAATTAGATTTAAGAGAATAAAATAAACCCATGTAAACTAATTCTCAAATAAAAACATAACATATGTTTAACTCTACTCCAATATTTTTCTTTAGAGGAATATTATATTTATGCTACGATAGGTAGCGTATAAACTAGTAAAGATATAAGTGCACTTATTTCCCAAAAATTATGGTTCTTCAGGACCTAAAGTTCTTCATTATCTTTATAATGTCAGATGATATAAATTTTCATACCTAGTGAATGAATCATCATAGGAATGTTCAATGGTGAAACCAGTCCATATAAGATCTTATATGCATAAATTGATGCAATTCCATCTACTTTATACTTTATTTGTAAGCTAAGACAAAACTTATCATCTTAATTTATTTTTTTAAAAAACTCTATTTGCCTTTGAAATCTATTCAGGAGTTTATGCTCAAATTATCAATATATATAAATAATATATAGTAAATCTCAGGTTGTGATTTTTTTTATAAAAGCACATGGACAAATAAGGGTTATTTTTATACTCTCATATAAACAAATATTTAATAAAATGATTATATCACATTTGTCACGAATGTTTTATAAGAATATATATATATATATCTTAATCATTAAGAGATACATATAAATGTATAATGACTACATTCATAAGATGTATGTTATGCTTTTCATACACAACCAGATAAGTTAGATATCTCATGGTATTGTATCCACCATAGGAGAATATATCTTATTATAATCAATATCATTTCTTTGGGAGAATTATTGTCGAACTTGTCTGTGTTATATATTGTGACCCTATTCTATTTGTTTTTCTTACAAATATTCACTTGTATCCCATGTTTGACATTCTCTAATGTTTGAACTACTAGTTCTCATGATTTAAAAAATAAGTTTATTTCTATTGGATTGTTTCTTTCCACATAAGTCAATCATTTCTATGTCGCGATATTTTTTTAATATCTCTGAGTATGTAGTACTCATTTTCATAAATAAGATTATGAGCAACATTGTATGCAAAAATGTCATCAACTTTTAAGTACGGTTCAATCTTTTTCTTGTCATGACGTATAATCTACCAAGATCTCTTTATTATCCTCTTTTACTTCAAGATTCTTATGAGTACTCATATTTAGGATTTCTTATGGAATATCCATATTCTTAACTGAGTCATTTTGATTATTGACTACCTTTTTCGAGGATCTTTATCTGTCGAACCCATGTGTCTATCACGCTTCAGACGTGTTGTAGACTCATTAGTATTGATAAGTTGTTGCATTGGGATATCAATTTTAGATGATGTATTTGCAATCATTTTTTTTATAACTTGCTCACTTTCTTGCTATAGTAAATGTTTTGTAAATGCATCTAGCATTTGATTTGCAATATTTTGCAAATGTATTATCTTTTGAACTTTCAATTCAAATTTGTATGTCCTTGTTCTTTTTACTTTTGTTTATGCTTGGGATTAACTTAAATAAGTAAGTTCAGAATTTACCTAAATAAATCATTTGGAGTATATGACCTAAGTATGTTCTGTTGCTAAGTGTTGAAGTTGATAGTTGGAAATTACTATACAAGTGCAAGTTCGTTTTTATTTATTTAGTAACTTAGTAACATTGTTGAGTGTTGGAGTAATTGATCATGAGCGGATAATTGGCTATTGATTATGAATGGATGATTGGCTAGGTGTTAGGGAGAAAGAAAAACAAAATTTTGTAGGTGAAATAAAGTGGGTCCAGAGTATGGAGAGGATAAGTGTTTCGCTGGAAAATTATTTTTGGATTAATTCTCTAAAATAAAAAATTAATTTAACTTGATAATGTTGTTTAGGGATGAGGAGGATAAGGAAAAATGATAAGAAGCCACGTAAATAAGAAAAAAAGTACTGGTTGGTTGAAAATGATTGGAGGAAAAAAAGGCAGAAGTGATTGAACCAAATGAAATGTGGATGTTGAGAAAACTTGATAATTTTTAGAAGGCTAGTTCTTCCAGTTTACTTGTGCAAAATTCACAATTTTTAAACCAAATGAAAGTTGGAGTGTAAAAAACACCCTAGGGCTACCGAAGTGATTGAAGATCGGAAAAGTTGAGAAAACTTGAAGAAAATAGAAGTTGTCTGAAAATCGGGTAGGACAGAGCTTGCTATTTAAAGGATTTTTAAGGACTTTGGGGAGGATTTTGGCACCCACAATTTTTGATAAGATACTAAAAGGTTCCTTTTAGGTTCCATAAGAGTTATTTGAAATTTATTTGATTGGAAAGGATGTTTTGAAGCTTTGGAAACTTGAATTGAAGCAGGGAAAATCACTGACCGAAGACAGCAGGTCGACCACCCTAGGCATGCCCAACCCTGTCGTTAGCCTACCCAACTGTGCATTTTGACACTCGACGTCGCCCAGGCCGTGCAACCACATGCATCGGCCCTGGCCTGCGCACACACCTCATGCCCACCCGCCCAGTCCCGTGCCCCCGCGCCTCCTACTGTGTCCAGTGTCTTAGGCATGCTCATCCAGAGTAATGTTCTCCCATGGCCATATGTCCAAACCATCCTCAACCATCCTATATATAGGTCTTGTAATTAGCTTAGCAAGTTGTTTTTTATTTTATTTTTTATTTTATATTGTTTTGCATGCGAGTGACCATTCACCACTTTTGATATGCAAGCTAGGAATATTATAAATTGGTTAAAATGTACTTTTGGGGAAACCCACTAGTCAACTCCCCGACCAATGTATTGATGTACTTTTTGTAATCAAAGCTTTCTTACAATTGGCAGTCTTCAATTCATTCTTTAATGATGTTTTCAATACTTTTCCTTTCTCACATTTTATAAAACAATTTTCTCTCAAAATGTGAAGGGAGGCTACATCATATACCGACGTTGTCCTCGACTTTCGATTTTTACATGGCTGACTTGCTTGCCGGATTAGAGCAAGTGTCGCACATTGCCCGTCCCGTATTCGAAATTTTGTGATTGTGACAAGTGGTATCAGAGCTTAGCTCTTTGGCTAGTAAAATCCGCAATCATGTCCACAACGAACAATTGTCAAAGTTGCAATCTAAACGACTTACTGAGATTGAAGAGCAATTTCTGTATTTAAGGGAATTGCCCGATGAAGTGAGATACATTTAAACCTACGTTGATAGGTTAGAGGAAAAGTTCGAAGGAATTGAGGCACTGAATGCCCGAATAAATGGGCTACCAATACAAGAATTGGCATTGAGGGTTGATTGTTGGAACACAAAATTACACGGCCTAGTAGTTTTAAACATGGGGATAGCTCCACGAGCTCTATCGCACACATGGAGGAGCATGCCGAAGAGCTTGATAGTTCACAATAAAACATATTAAAGTTTTTCAATGACCTGACTGACGACTTTAGAGCAATAGTAGATGCCATCAAAGCTGAGATGGTCGAGATGAAAACGCAAGTGAATTTGACAATGCGAATGATAGGGAGTCAGATCCCGAACTAGACATGCACTGTGTCGAGCAAGTTCAAGCTCCTAGAACCTAAAGCTTTCAGTGGGAACCTTGATGCTAAGGAACTTGAGAATTTCATCTTTGACATGGAACAATATTTCAAAGCAAGTGGAACCGTCGTTAAAGAAATAAAGGTGATGTTGGCCTCTATGCATATGTCCGATGATGCAAAGCTGTTGTGAAGGTCTAAAGTGAATGATATTCAGAATGGTCTATGCACCATCAATAAATGGAAAGATATAAAGAAAGAACTAAGGGCTCAGTTCTTCCCCGAGAACGTTGAGTTTATTGCAATAAGGAAACTACGAGAGCCTAAACACACGGTGACCAACAGGGACTATGTGAAACAATTCTCGACTGTCATGTTAGACATCAGGGACATGTCTAAAAAGGATAATGTGTTCTGCTTTGTTGAAGGACTAAAGCCATGGCCAAGAACTAAACTACACGAGCAGAAAGTTTAGGATCTTGCTTTTTCCCTGGTCGTAGTGGAGAGGTTGCTTGACTACAGAGGTGAATAAGCTTCCCAAAATAAAAATGTACAACCGCTGAATCAAGAGAACAAGGCTCCCAAGCCTAATTTCCTGAAGAACTTTGTGAATGACAAGAAACCATAAACCACGGGTGTAGGCCCTTCCCAGGGGCCCTATCAAGCAAACCCAAATCAATAAAGGCCCCTCTCTTGCTTTCTGTACAAGGGCCCTCATCGAGTAGCCAAGTGCCTTTACCGAGCTGCCCTGACAACCTTACAAGCCTCAGTACAATATAATATGAAACAAAGACAGAACTGGAGCTGAAAAGGAAGAAGAAGATGGGGAAACTCTTCAAATGGGAGCGTTAAAATTCTTGTCAGTAATCTAAATGAAAGTCTTCTGTCATAAGGATGCTTCAGAAAGGGGACTTATGTTCACTGATGCAGTCATTAACTTCAAACCTGTAAAAGGCACCATGCTAGACTCAAGTGCAACACATAACTTCATTTCGGAGTAAGTGGCCCGACGCCTCGAATTGAAGATCGAAAGAGACACAGACAAGATGGAAGCTGTTAACTTTGAAGCCCTTGCAATTGTGGGGATATTAAAAAGGGTATCTCTGAAAACGAGCAAATGGTCTGGAAATGTTGATTTAGTTTTTGTGCGCATGGATGACTTTGACATTGTACTCGGAACATAAAGTCATCCCCCATGTCCTTGGCCAAATTTCTAATCGTTACAAGTAACAACCCCACGATAGTTCCAGCTAACCAAACAACCTAGTGGGGTGAGGATGATCTCTGCCCTACAGCTGAAGAAGGGGCTCAGTAGAGAAGAGCCCACCTTTATGACTATCCCAATTGTTGATGAGCTTACTGGAATAGAACCTGTTCTCGTTGAGATTTAGGAAGTCTTGAATGAATATGCCGAGGTCATGCCATAAAGCTTGCCAAAGAATTTACCACCCCGACGGGGAATTGATCACGAAATTGAACTTGTACTGAAAGTCAAATTTCCAGCGAAAAATGCTTAACAAATGGCTCCTCTGGAACTCTATGAACTCAAGAAACAACTAGTCAATATATTGAACGTTTGCTTCATCCACCCAGCAAAAGCGCCCTATGGGGCCCCTGTCCTGTTTCAAAAGAAGAAGGATGGGACATTAAGACCGTGTATCAATTACAGGGTTTTGAACAAAGTCACGGTTCGCAACAAGTATCCCCTACCGATCATATTTAATTTGTTGGATTAGTTGAATGGAGCTCGATACTTTATGAAGCTCGACCTTTGATCTCGATATTATCAAGTTTGCATAGCATAAGGCGACAAACCGAAGGCCACTTGCGTGATAAGATATGGGGCCTTAGAATTTCTTGTGATGCCCTTCGGTCTGACGAATGCCCTTGCTGTTGGAATTAGTGTCCAAATTCTCCCGGAGTCTCGTTTTTTGTAAAGATACACATTGTTCAATGAATAAAATAAGTGTTATTTAATTCTGGCATTTACTCATATCCAATAAACAAAGCTCCTTGGTTATCTTATGTGAACTTAAGCATGTATATGTGATATACATGTGGATCATGCCTTAAGTGATAACCTAAATCGGTTTGTAGTATAAGGATAAGGTGGGATACCTGATCCTTGTGACACTACGGATACGGATCGATTTGTAGAGGTTTGCAAGTATTGTAAACTACTACAGATGGTAGATCTTGACCATTCATGTGGAGATGTGGAGTGGTGGTGTCCTATACAAAGAGTTTGTATAAGACCTGGACCACGAGATGACTAGACTCTGTATATAATGTCGTTGATACTAGAGAGTTGCATCTCACCTAAACGACCATAGGTGATATGACCTCAATCCTTAGTATTTTGGGAACTCCTGCCTTTGAGGGCGGTCCTTTGATTAGTATGGGTGAGAGTGGCCAGATTGCCAACTCAACATGCCTAACTTTTTGGGGACTTGTCTGATCTGGGAGCTGGGAACTCAATCCACAAGATGGAATTCACTCCTTTCCCGAAGCAAGGATAAGTAGAGATATTGCTCCCTTAAGAGCTGATTCCGAGGCTTGAACATAGTGGCCACAACTTATCTTTGGAAGAGAAGACTCAGTCATAGTAGGATTATGATTTATGTTCATTAAAGGGATCAGTGGTACTTAAGGAGACAGATGCAACTATAGGGGTATAACGGTTATCGGTTCAACTGTGCTTACGAGTGATCTATGAAGGGTTGTCGTACTGCTGATTGGTTAAGATGGACACATAATATATCTGTAGTAAGGAGAGTTCAACTGTCGGTCTTTAGTGGAGTGTCTGACAGTTAACAGATGGTGGATCCCGTGACTAAAGAGTTTAGTCAGTTATTCACGTACCATTGGAGCTTCGAGCTACAGGTCCATGAGGTCCCCTTGGTAGCTTGGATTCAATTGAGGATTAGTTCTTGGTGTTGATTTGAAATGTTCAAATTGACAAGAGGTATTTTGATTATATATGATATAATCGATATGATGTATAAGATACATCTAGTGGATGATTGATGTAAATGAGATTTACATTAAGTACCATGGAATAGAAAAAGAACTACGGTTTATATGTTTCATGAGATGAAATATTAAAACGATAGATTATAAATATAGTATGATAAGTTGGTTATCATTTATATTTATAATAATATTAATTATTGGATAATTAATTCTTTTTCTTTTAAATAACCAAAGTAGTGGGTGGTTATTGGATCATGGTAACCGTGAGTTTAAAAGAAAAATTGGTTTTCCTATTTAAAAAGAAAGTTTTACAAAAGTTTGAAAAGGTTTTTTGAGTTTTCTCTCGGCGTGTAGAAACTCACGGTGGTCGTCAAGTAAATTCAGATTTACTAAACGACGGCTGGGCTAGCTAAACGATCGTGCAGGTGCGAGCTAAAGATCGTGCAATATTTACTAAACGATCACATAGTTTTGCTAGACGATCACTGGCCCAAGGTAAACGATCATGTAGAGTCTGTAGGCGACAGACCGAGCTAAATGATAGGCTAAATGATCGCATAGCTTTATCTAAACGATTGGGCATCGACCTATACGATAGGTCTTCGCCATCTCCCACTTGCCCAGTTGTGTACACGATCATTTTTTCCTCTTTTGTCTGCCTCATATCAAGTCCAAACAGAGCCCACCCTCTGGATTCTCACACCGAGAATACCAAGGTCACCTTGGTGGTGTCAGATTCACCTCGACACCGTCGAGGTTTTCTGAAGGCCGTTCGTGGTGCTGAAGAGACATGTTGCAGAGGAGTTCGTGACCGAGGAGATCATTAAGGACGAGCACGAAGTGTCCGTGCTGTGTTTGTGCAGTGTTGCGATCGTGTAGATTGGATGTTCAAGGTTGTTGATTGTTCGAACGTTTATGCGCATCAGAGCGTGGAGACGCATCTGCCATCTTTCGTAGAGTTTGTCTCCTATGTTCATTTGAGTGTATTCATGGTGTAATTTCTCTGTATGATTTGCATAACCGCTTGTTTTGTATTCGACTGTAAATATATGTTCATTCATGATTGTAATTTGGAATAGTCTTGTTCCGCTACTCATGGTAATCTTGTTTCCAATTTCCTTCACTTGCGACATTCTGTACCATGATAAACCAAGTTTTTCATGAGTACATTGACCAGTTTGTGGTGGTTTATCTTGATGTCATAGTTGTATACAGTCCTATCCTAAAAGAACACCAAGTTCATCTCCGATTAGTCTTTGATAAGTTGCAGCAGAATCAGTTGTATGTCAAGAAAGAGAAATGTGCTTTTGCACAAAGGCAAATCAACTTCTTGGGACACGTATTGAAGATGGAAGGATTGGAATGGATGGCGAGAAGTTACAAGCATAACAGGGGTGGTGAGCCCCCACCTCTATGTCCAAGTTTCATTCCTTCTTATGATTGGCTAATTATTATCATTGATTCATCAAAGGATTTTCAAGAAGAGCTACTCCACTGACCTTGTTATTGAAGAAAGACACAATTCGGCAATGGTTGGCAGAATGCCAGAACGCCTTTGAAGAGTTAAAGGCAACCATGACTAGGGGTTATGTCCTTGGTCTAGTTGACATGTCAAAGCCGTTTAAGGTAGAGACGGATGTGTCTAAGTATGCCCTTAGGGGTGTCCTCATGTAGTAAGGCCATCCTATGGCCTGTGGAAGTCAGACACTCAACAACATCGAGAAAAGATACACAGTCTCTGCGAAAGAAATGCTGGTCGTGGTCTATTGTCTAAGGGCTTGAAGGCAGAATCTGTTGGGGTCTTCCTTCCTAGTGAAGATCGATAACAATGCCATCTATCACTTTTTCGACCAGCCCAAGTTGACTTCTAAGTAGACGCGATGGCAAGAGTTCCTAGTTGAATTCGATTTTAAGTTTGAACACAAGAACATGACAAGTAGTCGAGCAGCTGATGCTCTGAGTCGGAAGGGTTAGCATGCAAGCCTGTGCCTGTTAGCCCACATTCACGCAAGCAAGGTTGACAGGTCAATGTGTGACATCATCAAAGAGTTGTTATGGAAAGACTCCTCTGCCCAAGCTGTCATTGCTCTAGCTAAAGCTGGTAGGACCAGAAAGTTCTAGGTTAAAGGAGATTTGCTGTTGACAAAAGAGAATCAATTGTATGTTCCCAGAGCATGAGACTTAAGGAAGAAATTGTTACGCGAGTGCCATGATACCTTATGGGCCGGTCACTCAGGTTGGCAAAGAACTTTGCTGAAGAAGGGCTATTTTTGGCCCAATATGAGAGACGATGTTATGTAGTATACCAAGACTTGTCTTATTTGCCAGCAAGACAAGGTTGAGAAAGTGAAAATTTATGGGCTCCTCGAGCCCCTATCTGTATCAACCAAACCATGGAAAAGTGTATCTATAGATTTTATTACCCATCTCCCGAAGGTGGCCAATCACGAGGCGATCTTGGTTATCATTGATCGGTTCTCAAAATATGCCACCTTTATACCCACTTCGAAGCAATGTTTCACTGAGTTGAAGCCGAACTATTCTTCAGGCATATAGTGAAGTTGTGTGGAGTCCTAACGAGTATTGTTAGCGATAGAAATGACGGATTCATTGACACATTTTGGGCCAAATTATTTGCTTTCCTGGGGACAAGTCTGAACATATCCTCAAGTTACCATCTGCAAATTGGCAGCCAAATAGAGAGATTCAATTGCATACTGGAGGAATATTTACACCACTTTTTTGATGTCCACAGAAGAATTGGGTCCAGTTATTTGACGTAGCCTAATTTTGTTTCAATTGTCAAACAAGCTCGTCGACAGGAAAGAGCCCTTTTTAAGTTGTAAGTGGGAGGTAATCTTTGCTACCTCATTGTTGATCATCTTTATATAGGAAAAAATCCTCAAGCCCACAACTTTACCAAAGAGTGGATACAGACCAACAACATCGCTCGGGCATACTTGGAGAAAGCCTCAAAACATACAAAGAAATGGGTAGATAAGAAGCGTCGTCCTCTCAAATTTCGAGCAGAAGACTTGGTTCTCATAAAGTTAAGGCTAGAGTAGATCCAATTTCGAAGCCGCAAGGACTAACATCTCGTTAGAAAGTACGAGGGGCCAATGGAAGTTCTTAAGAAGATTGAGAATACTTCATATAGGGTGGCACTGCTTGCATGGATGAATTCACCTAGTAACTCATGTAAACAACTTAAAGCCCTATCATCCTGATCCTAACGATGATCGTCGCAATGTGACTGTTCGACTGACCATTGACCTGAAGCAGAAGGAAGACAAGGAAGTAGAAGAGATCCTTGCTGAAAGAGTCAGAAAGGCCAGAAGACCCACTCAGAGAGTCCATGAATATCTGATTAAGTGGAAGAACCTCCACGTGGAAGAAGCGAGTTGGGAATGTGTCGAAGATTTGGAAGCTTGGAAGCAGAAGATTGTCGAGTTCAAGCTTCACCAGACGACAGGGACGTCAATTGTTTAAGTGGGGGAGAAATTCTTAGGCATGCTTGTCCAGGGTAATATTCGCCCATGGCCATATGTTCAAACCATCCTTAACTATCCAATATTTAAGTCTTGTAATTAGCTTAGCAAGTTGTTTTTGATTTCATGTTGTTTTGCATGCGAGTGACCACTTGCCACTTTTGATAGGCAAGCTAGGAATATTAGAAATTTCTTAGGATGTTCTATAAGGGATATCCATTAGTCAACTCCCCAACCAATGTATTGATGTACTCTTTGCAGTCAAAGTTTTTTTGCAACTGTCAGCCTTTAATGCATTCTTTAATGATGCTTTCAATGCTTTTCCTTTCTCATGTTTTATAAAACCGTTTTCTTTCCAAAATGTGAAGGGAGGCTATATCATATACTGACGCTGTCTATGACTTTTGATTTTTACACGGCAAACTTGCTAATCAAATTAGAGCAAGTGCCACACAATAGCTCATTCCATATTTGAAAGTCTGCAATTGTGACATCCAACACCCCCAGTGCGCCCCAACACACCCACCCTTGCACCCCCATGCCCAGCCAACCTCACCCACGCCCACTGCCTGCGCCACGCTCATTTTAGCTACCCATTGGCCTTGCCACGGCCTTTTGGGTGTTAGTGAGCATTTTTGAAGCCCATTTAGGATTTTCTTTGTATTTTAACTTTAAAATGTATAATTTTGGGTTTTCAAAGTGATTTTTGAGCCATTTTGGATATTTTAAGAAAAAGGTGCTCAAGGAGCAAAATGTGAAGGTTTAGGGTTTAAATTGAGTTCAATTGGTTTTATGGAATCACTAAGGGTTGTTTAGGGTTATTTTAACCCCTCATAAGTGTCTAGTAACTCTTAGATCTTGTTTCAGGTTAGATTAAGATCGGGAAATCCTATAAGCCAAGGAATTCGTGGCCATGACCGTGAGTGGTTTATTTTCAATTGTTTTCAACATAAGCTATATGTTTGAACGGTGAGAGGTTTTATTTTAAGTATGTTGATATGAAAAGTATATAAGTATAAGCTATGATGTGTGAAATGTGTTGACATGATCTGTTTTACTTGATTATTATTTTAGAAATGATTGAATCTTGATTTCTGAATTCCCATTGAATTTATAGGATTTAGTTTTATAAAAATGTAGTTTGGAACATGATTTTACATTATTATGATTTTTATGATTTTGTAAGAAAACCTCTTGATGGTGGATTTAATGATGTTGAATGGTTTGTGAAAATGATTTCAAATTACTAATTTTTGCACCTGAGAGATGATTATTTTTTCATGCTACTTGAATGTGTTTCAGTAGTACCGCTTAGGCGATCGGGGGGGCTACTGGGGTCAGATGCTGCCAGAGTATATCGGGAAGTTCAGAGTGTTAGGATTGGTGTCCTAGGTTTCCCGGAGTCTCGTAGTTTGTTATCTTTGTACACATTGTTATGAATAAAATAAAAGTTATCTTATTTGCATTTACTCATATCCAATAAACAAAGATCTGTGGTTATTGTATGTAAATTTAAGCATGTATATGAGATATACTAGTGGATCATGCCTTAAGTAATAACCAAAAAGGTCTGTAGTATAACGATAAAGGAGGGATAACTTATCCTGGTGACACTATGGATACGACCCGCTTTGTAGAGGTTTACAAGTGTTGTGAACTACTACAGATGGTCTGATCCTGACCATTCATGTGAAGACATGCGAGCGGGGGTGTCTTATACAAAGAGTTTATATAAGACCAGACCACGAGATAATTCGTCTCTTTATATAACGCCGTTGATAATTGAGACTTACATCTCACTTAAACGACCATAGGTGACATGACCTTAATCCTAAGTGTTTTGGGAACTTTTACCTTTGAGGGTGGTCTTTTGATTAGTATGGGTGAGAGTGGCCAGATTGCCAACTTAACAAGGCTACCTTTTTGGGGATTTGTCTAATTGGAGAGCTGAGGACTCAGTTACACAAGATGGAATTCACTCATTCCCCAAAGCAGGGGTAAGTAGATAGATTGCTCCCTTAAGGGCTGATTTCAGGTCTTAAACATAGTGGCCACATCCTCTCTTTGGAAGAGAGGACCCAGTCATAGTAGGACTATAACTTATTGTTCATTAGAGGAATCAGTGGTACTTAAGGAGTTAGATGTAACTACAAGGGAAAAATGATAAATTGGCCCAGCTGTACTTACGAGCAACCTGTGAAGGGTTATCGCACCGTTGATTGGTTGATACAGATATAGAAATATATCTATAGTGAGGAGAGTGTAGCTGTTGGTCTTTAGTGGAGTGCCCGACAATTAACGGTGTTGGGGATGATGCCCTAAACTCTCGTTGGATCCTGTAGTTTGTAAACACATGTATTGAACAAACGTTTGTCATGTAATAATATATGATATTTTCTTCACTGTTGTCTATGAAACATGGGATGTTTTAATTACTTTACCACAAACCAATAAACTAAGATCCCTGGTTTTCATTGTAACTTAAGCATGTTTGTGGAGACATATAGGTGGATCATGTCTTAAGTGATAACCAAAATGATCTATAGTATATGGATATAGGAGGGAAACCTTATCCTGGTGACACTATGGATGCAACCCGCTTTGTAGATTGTTACAAGTATTATGACGTGCTACAGATGGTCTGATCTTGATCATTGATATGGAGACATGCGAGCGAGGGCGTCCTATAGAAAGGGGTTTGTATAAGATCGGACCACAAAGTATATAGTCTCGTTATATAATGCCGTTCTTGATAGAAACTTCTCTTCACTAGGATGACCATAGGTAGCATGACCCCAATTGTGAGTGAGTTGGGAACTCTTGTCTTTGAGGGCGGTCCTTTGATTTGCATGGGTGCGAGTGGCTAGATTGCCGACTTAATCCTACCACTTTGGGGATTCGTCTGATTGGGGAGCTGGGAACTTAGCTACACAAGATGGAATTCACTCATTCCTCGAAGCAGGGGTAAGTTGATAGATTACTCCCTCAAGGGCTGATTTTGGGGCTTGAACGATGTGGCGTCACACACCTTCTCATGGCCAGAGAGGTGTCCACTCATAGTAGAACTATGATGTATTGTTCATTAGAGGGATCAGTGGTACTCAAGGGTTAGATGTAACTACAGGGGAAAAACGATAAATTGGCCCAGTTGTACTTACGAGCATTTGTGAAGGGTTATCGTACCATTGACTGGTTATATCCGATGGACATAGAAATATGTCTGTGGTGAGAAGAGTGCAATTTTCGGTCTTTAGTGGAGTGCCTAACAGTTAACGGATAGTGGATCTCGTGGCTAAATAGTTTAGTCAGCTATTCACGTACCGTTGGAGCTTCAAGCTACAGGTCCATAAGGTCCACTTAGTAGCTCAATGGATTCAAGTTGAGAATCAGTTTTTGGGTTATTTTGAAGTGTTCAAATTGACAAGAGGGAGTTTGATTATATATGATATGATTAAACTAGTTCAATTATATATGATATAATTGATATGATGTATGAGATACATTAATTGGAGGCAAATGATGTAAATATGATTTACATTAAGTAATGGAGAAAAGGACTATGGTTTAAATGTCTCATATGATGTGATATTAAAACTATAGGTTATAAATATAATATGATAAATTAGTTATTATATTTATTTATAATGAAAAAAAATTATGAGATAATTATTGGTGGTTTTCTCCTTAACCATGCATAAAAGCGAGATGTTGTATTCAGTTTTCATAATTGAAAGGATAAAATGAAAATAATTTTCATTTTGGAGAAATCGAACAATCGCTTCATAAGTTGTACACTGCCTATCATTTAACTCACGAGAGTCTACATGAAAGCTTTCCTAAGCGATCGATTACACACACAATTTCTAAACAATCGTGTTGTTTTTTCTGAATGATCACATAGTTTTTACTAAATGATCGCGCGCCTGAGCGAGATTCACTAAACGTTTGTCTAAACGATCAAACTAATTTACTAAACGATCGTGCACTTTATCTAAACGATCAAGCACCAGTCTATACGATAGAATCAAACTTCTCCCACTTGCTTGGTCATTGAATATGATCGTTCTTTCCTTCTTCCCTCTACCAAATCCAATAGAGCCTACACCTCCTAGATTCTCACTCCGAGAATACCAAGGTCACTGGGTGGTGGTGTCCAAGTTGCTGCCTGTTCATGGAGAAGACTGTTTGTTTGCCGAGTGACAACAAGATTTGGTAGACGATTGGCTTGGTGTTCCACCAACAGTGAGAGGGCTGTTCTTGAAGAGAGCGAGAGATAAAGAGAAGAAAAGTTCTTCAAAGGTGAGTTTCTCGTTCTTTTGTATTTAATTTGTTGAAAGCATGCCGTAATTTATTCCGTGATATATAACTTGTAAGTATGTTTGTGAATGCTTGTTTTTCTATCATAATGAATTTGGAACGATCTTACTTCCACTCATAGGTCCTCTTTCATAAGAGTTCCTTCAATTGGATGGTGGATCCCGTGACTAAAGAGTTTAGTCAGTTATTTAAGTACCATTGGAGCTTCAAGCTACAAGTTCATAAGGTCCCCTTGGTAGCTCAATGGATTTAAGTTGAGAATAAGTTCTTGGGGTTAGTTTGAAGTGTTCAAATTAACAAGAGGAAATTCAATTATATATGATATAATTGGTATGATGTATGAGATACATTAAGTGGAGGAATTAATGTAAATATGATTTACATTAAGTATCATAAAATAGAAAAAGAACTATGGTTTGTATGTTTCATGAGATGAAATAATAAAACTATATGTTATAAATATAATATGATAAGTTGGTTATCATATTTATTTACAATAAATAAATTATGTGATAATTAATTCCTTTTTCTTTAATAACCGATTGAGTGGGAGGTTATTGGTGGTTTTATGGTAGCCGTGAGATAAAAAGAAAATTGTTTTCCTAAATTTAAGAGTTACTTCATTTCAGAAAGTACTCATGGTGATAAGCTATCAAGTGAAAGAGTTTCACTAAGCGATAGCGTTCAGAGACTAAACGATCGTTTAAGAGTTGCTACACGATTGAGTGGTTAATATTATACGATCAGCTAAACGATTGCTTAGCTTTGACTATACGATAGCCATTTAGCTGATCGTTGCTACACAATCGAGTAGCTAAGTCTATGTGATAGGCTTTGTTTACTAAACAATCGAGCACATCGTCTATGCAATAAACCAGTTGATTATCTCCCACTTGCTCGATCGTTTACTCGATCGTAGACCTCCAGTCTCTTCCTCAAGCTAAGATCACACAGAGCCCACAACTCCTAGATTCTCACATTGAGAATACGAAGGTAACCATTGTGGTGGTGTCTTCACTCAGTTTGTGGATCAAGTTAGACTCGATTGGGTTCGAGGAGCTGTTGGCCGTTCGTTGTTTTCGTGTTCGTCGGCTGCTATTCCAAATTACCATTGCTGTTTTGAACTTCTTTCACAGTCATGGTGGGTTTTAAGGTTTCTGCATTGTGTTTAAGAGTTATTTGCGTTTGTGGATATGTTGATGAATGTTTACGGGATGGTTACCTCTGTTTAAAGCTTTCTTTAAGATTATAAAGTGTTAATTTGTAAGGGCCCCTGCGTTTTTAGGCATAATTAACAAACAATCGAGTCTTTATTCAAAGTGTTTGATGTTTGTTGAGTTGTTCGTGATGAAGTTTCGAAGCATGGTGATGCAGTTCTCATCGAGGAAGAAGACCAAAGGTTGGTCATATTGTGTACCCTAAGGTAAACGATCATTGAGATTTAGCTAAATGATCGTGTAGAAAAGTTCTGCACGATCGTGTAGTATTTACTAGGATAAAGTGTTTACTCTATCACGTAGCGTTGGTTGCCCGATCGCGTGGACGCTGGAGGTAAACGATTGCATAAAGAATTTAATGCTCATTGTTTAATAAAAGGCGTGTACACTAAATGATCGTGTAGTTAGCATGCTTCATCGCAGTCACTAACTACACGATCACACGGTATGCGATACCTTGACGCTTGCTCCGCCATCGTTTAGATGATTTCTCTTCACTGCATCATTGTCGTTTGGTCGATTGCTTACGCGTTGCATGATGTGCGCTCCAAGGTAAGAGTTACTCTTTGGCAAACCTAAAATGTCACTTAGTTAAAATTCTTAGCCGTGTTTTTTTCTAAGTAAAGTAAATCCTAGGTTATAAAATACTCAGTGGGAGGAAGAGATATATATGATATGTTAATGATTCTACTCACGTTTCTCCTTGAATGTTCACACCGTGAGATTCATGCTTGGCCTCGTGGTGCCCTGGGAGCATCCCCCTTCAGATGGTGTTTGCATGAGTCAATATCAAGGTGGACGGAGAGAGTGTTTATAGTAAATGGGTGAAGGGTATGTGTCAACACGTCCTACAGTCTCCTTCATTGGTTCGCACTGTAAGATCTTCTTGCACTCCCTCGTGGCACCCTGGAAGCGTCCCCCTTCGGATGAGTTTTGTGCAGTTGGTCAATATTAAGGTGAACTCCAGAAATGGATAGGGTCACTTTAGTTTTTGCCCCAATCGGATTTTCCCTTTCGGATTGGCTGCTTCCGACAGAACTTTAGGGCCTAAAATGATGGGTTACACTTACGGAAAATTGTTAAGCAAGTTAATGATTTCTTGACCAAATCAATGATGGCTAGTTGTTATAGGAGCAAGAGTTGTTCTGGTATTAATGGCTGATTGAGAATGTCTCAATTCAAAGGAGGGATAAATTGACTATCCTTCAGTGGCTTTTGTTTGAAACCTTTGAAGCGTCATTGTGAAACTAGATGTCATACGGGGTTCAATTATGAGGATTATGAGGATTTCCATGAACAGCGGAAGGGATCGTTCGAAATTCCAATCCAGTTGAACATGAACAATTATAGTACAAGAACGGAAACTAACAGGTCATGAACAACAAGAAATTACAGCATGCTAATCGATGATACAAGGGATAGAGGATGCATACCTTTGAAGAACCATTCTTCACGAATCCCTCGATCAATATACAATGCGTCCAACACAGCCCTCGAACACAATGACTAAAACAGCCAACGAACACAAACACAACGAACGGTCAACAGCTCCACGAACCCGATCGAGTCTAACTCGATCCACGAACTGAGTAGGATACCACCACAATGGTTACTTTGGTATTCTCGATGTGAGAATCCAGAAGTTGTGAGCTCTGTGTGATCTTGGCTTGAGGAAGAGACTGAAGATCTACAATCGAGTAGACGATCGAGCAAGTGGGAGATAATCAATTGGTCTATCGCATACAGGGTGTGCTCGATTGTTTAGTTAACGAAGCCTATCGCATAGACTTAGCTACTCGATCGTGTAGCAACAATCAGCTGAATAACTATCGTATAGTAAAAGCTAAGCAATCGCTTCGCTGATCGTATAGTATTAACCACTCGATCGTGTAGCAACTCTTAAACGATCGTTTAGTCTCTGAATGCTATCGCTTAGTAAAACTCTTTCACTTGATAGCTTATCACCGTGAGTACTTTCCAAAATATAGTAACTCTTAAATTTAGGAATTTTTTTTTATCTCACGGTTACCATAAAACCACCAATAACTTCCCACTCAATCAGTTATTAGAGAAAAAGGAATTAATTACCACATAATTAATTTATTATAAATAAATATGGTAACCGACTTATCATATTATATTTATAACCTATAGTTTTATTATTTCATCTCATGAAACATACAAACCATAGTTCTTTTTCTATTTTATGGTACTTAATGTAAATCCTATTTACATTAATTTCTCCACTTGATGTATCTCATATATCACACCAATTATATCATATATAATTGAATTTCCTCTTGTTAATTTGAACACTTCAAATCAACACCAAAATATGATTCTCAACTTGAATCCATTGAGCTACCAAGGGGACCTTATGAACCTATAGCTTGAAGCTCTAAGGGTACGTGAATAACTGACTGAACTCTTGATCCACCATCCCTTAATTTTCGAGCACTCCACTTAAGACCGACAACTGCACTCTTCTCACTACAGATATATTTTTGTGTCCATATCAACCAATCAACAGTGCGATAACCCTTCATAGATCGCTCGTAAGTATAGCTGGGCCAATTTACCGTTTTGCCCCTCTAGTTGCATCTAACTCCTTAGGTACTACTGATTCCTCTAATGAACAATAAGTCATAGTCCTACTATGACTGAGTTCTGTATTCTAAAGAGAGGATGTGGCCACGAAGACCCGTAATCAGCCCTTGAGGGAGTAATCTATCTACTTACCCCTGCTTTGGGAAAGGAGTGAATTTCGTCTTGTATAACTGAGTTCCTAGCTCCTCAATCAGAAAAATCTCCAAAAAGGTAGGCTTGTTGAGTTGGCAATCTGGCCACTCTCACCCATACTAATCAAAGGACCACCCTCATAGGAAGGAGTTCCCAAAACACTCAAGATTAAGGTTATGTTGCCTATGGTCGTTTAAGTGAGATGTAAGTCTCAATTATCATCGACGTTATATAAAAAGACGAATCATCTTGTGGTCTGTCTTATAAAAACTCTTTATATAGGACACCCCTGCTTGCATGTCTTCACATGAATGGTCAAGATCAGACCATATGTAGTAGTTTACAACACTTGTAAACCTCTACAAAATAGGTCATATTCATAGTGTCACCAAGATAAGGTATCCCTTCTTTATCCTTATACTACAGACCTTTTAGGTTATTACTTAAGGAATGATCTACTTGTATATCTCATATACATGCTTAAGTTTACATACAATAACCATAGATCTTTGTTTATTGGATATGAGTAAATGTAAATAAAATAACTCTTATTTTATTAATAACAATGTGAACAAAGTTTACAAACTACGAGACTTTAGGAGAATTAGGACACCAATCCCAACAATCTCCCCACTTGTTCTAATGCCTCGGGAGACTAATGTACAATACATGAAAAAACAAGTACAATATACAATAAACTAGGGCATACTCTATACTCGAGTATCATCTCCCACTTGCCCTAGACAAGATGTCGCATGTCCCGTAGACCCAGACTCTTTATTTGACATTCAAACACTTTAGTCGTGAGAACCTTTGTACACGAATAAGCAACGTTGTGCTTCGACGTGATCTTCGTGACTATCACATCACCGCGATGCATAATCTCCCTGATCAAATGATACTTCCGTTCAATATGCTTGCCTTGACGATGACTCTGAGGTTCCTTTGAATTTGCCACATCACCCCTGTTATCACAATAAAGCGTGATCTACAAAGTTATATTTGGAACAAATTCCAAATTGGTAAGTAACTTCCTAAGCCAAATAGCCTCCTTCGTAGCTTCACAAGTGACTACGGATTCAGCTTCCATAGTAGAGTCAGTGATGCAACCTTACTTGATGCTTTCCCAAACTATAGTCCCTCCATTCAGAGTGAACACTGACTATGATATCGATTTTCGAGAATCTCTATCAGTCTGAAAGTCAGAGTCTGTGTATCTTGTAAGGATCAAATCCTTATCTCCATACACGAGCATATAGTCTCTCATTCTTTGAAGATACTTGAGAATCGTTTTGACCGCCGTCCAATGATCTAATCTTGGATTAGATTGATAACGACTGACAATCCCTACTGCATAGCAAATGTCAGGTCTAGTACATAACATTGCATACATTAAGCTTCCAACAGCCGCGATAAGGAATCCGTCTCATTTCCTCAACCTCTTGAGGTGTCTTAGGGCATTTCTCCTTAGACAATATAATTCCATGCCTTAAGGGTAATAAACCCCTCTTGGAATTTTGTATCCTGTACCTGATCAACATTTGATCAATGTACAATGCCTGAGACAAGGCCAACCTTTTGTTCTTACAATCCCGAATGATCTGGATCCCTAGAACATACTGTGCCTCTCCCAAATATTTCATTTGGAACTGGGTGGCTAGCCACGATTTAATGTTAGTAAAAAAACCTACATCATTCTCAATGAGAACGATTTGATAGTATTGTCAAATCTAATGTTCCATGATCTAGACGCTTTTTTCAGCCCATAAATGGACCTATTAATCTTGCAAACTCTTTGCTGTTGATCTGGAACAATGAACCCCTCTAGTTAAGCCATGTAGATGGTCTTCTCAAGATTACTATTCAGAAAGGCAGTCTTGACGTCCATTTATCATATCTCATAATCATAAAATGTGGCTATGGACAGGACTATCCTGATAGACTTCAACATGACAACAGGTGAGAAAGTTTCCTCATAGTCCACTCCCTCAACCTGGGTATAACCCTTTGCTATGAGTCTAGCCTTAAAGGTCTCATCTTTCCATCTACATCTCGTTTTCGTTTGTAGATCCATTTACACCCTATAGGTTTTACCCCATCAAGCAGATCCACAAGTTCTAAGACATTATTGAAGTACATAGACTCTATTTCCTGGTTCATGGCTTTAATCCACTCATCTTTGTCAACATCCTCCATTGCTTGTTCATATGACAATGGATCCTCGACCCCATCATCAAATATGATGTTTTGGGCTTCAGTCAAATCCATGCCAGTCTCAACTCTTGAGATGGTTGACTAGATGAACCAACATCAAAACTCTTGTTGATCTATCAGTCTGTTCAACAACTCTTGTTGAACTCTCAGTAGTCTAACTAGAAATCTCATGTAAAACAAGCTTACTTCGTGGTTTATGATCCCTAATGTGGTCTTATGCCAAGAAGATAGCATTTGTTAACACAAACACTTTGTTCTCACTCGGATCATAGAAGTATCCATCCCTCGTTTCCCTAAGGTAGCCTATAAAGAGGCAAACTTTCGAACGCGGTTCCAACTTCTTTGAGTTAACCACAAGCACGTGGGTCGGACATTTCCAAATTTTGAAGTGGTGTAAACTACCTTTACGGCCTCTCCACAATTCAAAAGGTGTTTCAGAAACACTCTTTGAAGGAACGTTGTTTAAAATATAACAAGTAGTCTCTACTGCAAATCTCCAAAACAAGTCTGGAAGATGAGCATAACTCATCATAGACCGAACCATGTCCAACAAGGTTCTATTTGTCCTTTCTGATACACCATTTGGTCGAGATGTACCTGGGGCCGAGAGTTGAGACGTAATTTCATGTTCTATCATATAGTTATGGAATTCAAGGTCCATATACTCTCCACCACGATCAGACCGTAGTGTTTTTATCTTCTTATCTAACAAGTTTTCAACTTCAACCTGATACTCCTAGAACTTATCAAGAGCTTCAGACTTATGTTGCATTAGGTATAGATACTCGTATCTTAAATAATCATTTATGAAAGAGATGAAATATTCATACCCACCTCGAGCTCTAACATTCATCAGACCATAGAGGTCTGAATGTATAAGCTCCAAGGTTTCCTTGGCCCTATAATCTTTTCCAGTAAAAGGTCGTTTGGTCATCTTGCCTTCAAGGCATGATACACATACTGACAATGAGTTTTCTTTTAAACTCTTTAGAAGTCCACATTTCACCAACTTCTCAATCATATTGAGGTTTATGCGACCTAACCTTAGATGCCAAAGATGGCCGTTTTCTTTAGGAGAATCCTTTGGTCTTTTTGCAGTTGCCGCCGTACTAAACATTTCAGTATTTAGCAAGGCTTTTACGACTAATAGCCTTAGTACATATAAGTTATTTTCCATTGAACCAAAGCCAATCTCCATACCATTCTTGAAAATAAACAATTTACTCTCAGAAAAGAAGACGGTATAACCTTGTTCAATGAGAAAAGAAACCGAGATTAAGTTCCTCTTGATATGAGGAACTAGAAAAACATTATCTAGTAACAGATAACGTTTCTTCTCCAAAAATAACTTCAACCTACCTACAGCAACAACTGAAACAACCTCACCAATACCGACTCAAAGAGTCAACTCTCCCTCTAGCAATGTTTGCCAGGAACGGAATCCTTGATAAGAAGAACTGAAGTGATTAGTAGCACCTGAATTAAGTATCCAGGCAGAATCATCATTCTCTACCAAGCATGTCTCCAAGACCAATAAATCACATTTACTGTCTTTGGACTTCTTCCTCTTTTGGAGAGCAGCGGGATCAGTATCAGAACCTAAATGAACTCCAAGTTCTATTTTAGAGAACACTTCTCATTGATGAACTTCATCAGTTAGTTTTATCCATCAACTGGTATCAACTTATAACAAAATATTATTCATGCTTAGGGTTTCTAAATTTTAATACAAGTGTTGTGTTAATTTTGAATGCCTTAGATGTATGTTATGGATGGATGACATGTCTATTGTGTTATAACTTGTTATAAATTTGGATTAGACATTAAAATCCATAAAAAAGGTAAACAACTTGCTCACTTAGGTTAACAACTTGTTTTAATAGTTAAAATTGGTTGTTATCTTATAAAATTTGGTTACAAACTCAATCAATTCATAATTCTGTCTAAGGCTAGAGGTATTTAAGTTGACGGTTTACGTAACACCTGTTACCTGGAGATTATGATTGAAATGTTGAGCGTTGTTAACCAATTTTATGAGCTTGCATGAGCGGTGTGAGGTTTAAAATTGATTTAACACCTAGACATCGTAGGTTTAAGTCCGAATATAAACGTTATACTTGGATAAATCATATAGACTTAGGTTGTTTAAAATTAGCCGGAATATACCTAAGTAAAAGAATACCCAAACATTTAGAACACTTCAGTGGGAGATTAACAATATATATGATATATCGTTTTTTAGCTCTTGCATCCCCAAGAGTTCACACCGTTAGATCCATGCTCGACTTCGTGTCGTTTTTACCACGACTGATCCATTGGGAAAGTATTTGCATGGGTCAATAACAAGGTGAATGGGGGAAGTAGTTCATAGTAAGTGGGTGAAGGAAATATGTCAACATATCCTATGGTATTCTCCATTAGTTTGAACCGTGAGATTCCTATGTTGTGCCTATTGTCATTAACAACGACGATCCCTTTGGAGGGTTGTAACATAGGATTCGAAACAACCCAAACTTCATAAATGAATAGTGTTTTATAGTTCCTTCTTGAACATTGTCTTCCTATTCAGGGGCATGTTCATACCGTTCTATAAGATCTGAAAATGATGAGTCACACTTACAAGAATTACTAAATGTTAGTAAAAGTTCTTGACTGAAGACAGTAACCAAACTACTATAGGAATAAGAGTTATTCTGGATATAGTATTTGGTTAAGATTGTCTTGCTTCAGTGAAGGAATATTTGATTGTCCCTCGGTAGCATCTATTCTAAATCACTAAAGTATTGTTGCAAATAAATAAAGAAATATAGGTACTTTATTACTTTTGCTAAAATTGGATTTAAATGCATACGTTTAATAGAATTTGTTTATTTTTCAACGATGTTGAATTCGCTTATACAACTTCTTGCTTCTAATAAATTCAATGGAGAGGGTTACTCTAATTGGAAACCGAACATAAACACAATATTGGGTTGACGATCTGAGGTTTATTTTAATGGAGGAATGTCCTCCTCTTCCCGGTTCAAATACTAACCGAAATGTTCAGGAAGCTTATGATAGATGGGTACGGGTTAATGAGAAGGGGAGAGCCTACATATTGGCAAGCATATCTGATGTGCTCAATAAGAAACATGAACCTATGCCTACTGCCTATGAAATCATGGTGTTGCAAGAGATGTTCGGGCAACCATCATCTTTAGTACGACATGAGGCTATAAAATATGTTTATAACTCATGCATGAAAGATGGGACCAATGTTAGGGAGCATGTCCAGGACATGATGGTTCACTTTAACATTGCAGAAGCTCACGACACTATCATAGATTAAACCAGTCAAGTTAGCATGATTTTGGAGTCTCTTCCGAAGAGCTTCTTGACCTTCCGAACTAACATTGTAATGCATAAGATTAATTACAATCTGACTACTCTATTGAATGAACTCCAGACTTACCAATCGATGATGAAATTTAAAAAAAGTGAAGCAAACGTTGTTTCACAGAAAAAAATTTCTGAAGGGATCATCTTCGTGGATAAAGCCTTCAGATAAAAAGAAGTCTTCCCCTTCCTCTTCTAAAGATAAAAGTATCCAAATGAATAAGAAGGGAAAAGGGAAGAAGAAACTTGTTGCTCAGAAAACAAAGGCTCCTAAAGGAAAATGTTTTCATTGTGCAGACGGACATTGGAAACGCAACTGCTTGAAATATCTGGCTGAAAAAAGAGTAGAAAAGGCAAATCAAGGTAAATCAAATTTACTTGTAATTGAAACATGCTTAGTGAAAAATTCTCACTTAACTTGGATATTATATTCAGGCACTGCTAACCATGTTTGACTTTTCTACAGGAAACTAGTTCTTAGATTCAACTCTCAGAAAATGAAATGACTTTCAGAGTGGGAACAAGAGAAGTCATTTCAGCTGAAGCGGTGGGAGACATCAAGTTATATTTTGGAGAATCTTTCATTTTGTTAAAGAATGTATATTATGTACCCAAAATGAAAAGAAACTTGATCTCTATATCTTATCTGTTAGAAAATATGTATGAAGTATCTTTTAAAATCAATTAAGTGTTCATTTTTTCAAGAGGCGTTCATATTTTTTCTGCTAGACTTGAAAATAACTTGTATGTTTTAGAACCAACTGAAGCAAAAACCATTTTAAATATAGAGATGTTTAAGACGACATGAACTCAAAATAAAAGTAAAAAATTTTCTCCTAACGCCTATCTTTGGCACCTTAGACTTGGTTACATCAATCTCAACAAGATTGAGAGATTGGTAAAAATGGTCATCTAAATTAGTTATAAGATAGTTCATTTCCACCATGTGAATCATATTTTGAAGGAAAAATGACTAAAATATCTTTTACTGGAAAAGGTTCTCATGCCAAAGAACCCCTAGAACCTATACATTCAGACCTTTGTGGTCGGATGAATGTAAAAGCTCAAGGTGGATATGAATATTTTGTCAATTTTGTTGATGACTATTTGAGATATGACTATATTTATTTATTGAGTCACAAGTCTGAAACTCTTGAAAAGTTCAGAGAATTTAAAACTGAAGTTGAAAACTTGTTAGGTAAAAGAATTAAAACACCTCGATCAGATAGAGATGGTGAATATATAGATACAATTTAAGGACTACTTAGTAGATCATGGAATTTTATCCCAATTCATAACACCTTGAACACCACAGCAAAATGGTGTTGCAGAAAGGAGAAATCAAGCCTTGTTAGGCATGGTTCATTTGATGATGAATTATGCTCAGTTACCTTAATCCTTTTTAGGGGTATGCAGTACAGACTGCTATATATATTCTGAACATGGTTCCCTCAAAAAGTGATTTAGAAACACCGCATGAGTTATGGAGAGGATGTAAAAGTAGTTTATTTACTTCAAAATCTAGGGATGCCTAACACACATGTTGGTGCAAAATCCTAAGAAATTGGAATGACATTCAAAATTATGCCTATTTGTAGGATACCCTAAGAAACAAAAGGTGGATTGTTTTATGATCCCCAAAAAGATAAAGTATTTGTATCGACAAATGCTACATTCTTGGAAAAATATCATATTAGAAATCATCAACCTCGCAATAAACTAGTATTGAATGAAATAAACAAAGATACTACAGACAAATCAACAAAAGTTGTTGATCAAGCTGGTCCATCAACAACAATTGTTGCCCCATCACATCCTTCTAAAGAGTTGAGATTTCCTTGACATAGTGGGAGGATTGTTCATCAACCTGAACGCTACATGGGTTTAACACAAACTCAGGACATCATACTTGATGATTGCCTTGAGGATCCATTAACCTTTAAATAGGCAATAGATGATGTTGATAGGGATCAGTGGATGAAATCCATAGATGTGGAAATGGAGTCAATGTACTTCAATTCTATTTGGGAACTTATAGATCAACCACATGGGGTTAAACCTATAGGTTGTAAATGGATCTATAAGAGAAAGCGAGACCAAACTGGCAAGGTGCAAACCTAGAAAGCCAGACTAGTGGAAAAAGGTTTTACTCAAAGGGAAGGGATTGATTATGAAGAAACCTTCTCTACTGTTGCCATGATAAAATCAATAAGAATACTTTTATCCATTTCTGCATATTATGACTATGAAATATGACAAATGGATGTCAAGAAAGTTTTATTGAATGACCATCTTGATGAAAGTATTTTCGTGTCTCAATCAGAAGGGTTCATTGAACATGGTTAAGAACAAAAAGTTTGTAAGCTTAAAAGATCCATTTATGGGTTAAAATAAGCTTCTAGATCCTAGAATATAAGATTTGACACTGCAATCAAGTCTTATGGATTTGAATAGAATGTTGACGAACTTGTGTATACAAGAAAATAGTCAACAAAACTGTAGTATTCCTGGTCCTTTATGTTGATGATATCTTGCTCATTGGGAATGAGACAGGTTTCCTTACTGACGTAAAGAGATGGTTAGCATCACAATTCCTAATGAAATATTTGGCTCAATACGTTTTTAGGATCCAAATTTTTCGAAATCACAAGAACAGAACCTTAGCATTATCTTAAGCATCTTATATTGACAAGATGTTATCAAGATATAATATGGAAAATTCCAAAAAGGGTATGTTACCTTTTAGATATGGAATTCATTTGTTGAAGGTGCAGTGTCCTAAGATGCCTCAAGAAGTTGAGGAAATGAAAAGAATTCCATATGCATCAGCAGTTGGGAGTCTGATATATGCTATGTTGTGTACATGTCCTGACATATGCTTTGCAATTGGAATCATTAGCAGGTTCAAATCTAACCCTGGACACAGTCATTGGACTGCTGTCAAGAACATCTTCAAGTATCTCCAGAGAGAGGGACTATATGCTTGTGTATGGACCTAAGGATTTGATCCTTACAATATACACTGATTTTGATTTTCAGACTGATGTAGATTCTAGAAAATCTACTTTAGGATCAGTTTTCACTCTTAACGGAGAAGCTATAGCATGGAGAAGCATCAAACAGAGTTGTATAGCTGACTCCACGATGGAAGCATAATATGTAGCTGCATGCAAAATAGCTAAAGAAGTAGTGTGGCTGCACAAGTTTTTGTCGAATTTGGAAGTGGTTCATAATATACATCTGCCCATTAACCTGTATTGCGATAATAGTGGTGCAATTGCCAATTCCAGGGAACCAAGGACTCGCAAATGTGGAAAACACATCGAAAAAAATCACCATCTCATTAGGAAGATAGTACACCGAGGAGACGTGATAATCACGAAAGTATCCTCATAAGATAACCTTGCTGATCCATTTACGAAGGCCTTCTCGGCTATAGTGTTCGAGGGCCACCTGGTCGGACTAGGACTACAAGCATCATAATCTAGGGCAAATGGGAGAATGTCAAAGGTGTATATGGATGCTCTAGTTTATTGTATCTTCACTTTATTTTTTCTCAATATTATAAAACATTATATTTATATGTTTTTTCTCACTAGAGTATTAGTCCTAGTGGGAGATTGTTGGGAATGTCCTAAACTCGCAGTTCGTAAATATTGTTAATTGTTTGGGGTTGATGTCCTAAATCTCATATAGTTCGGTAGTTTGTAAACATCTGTATGAACAAACACTTTGTGATTTATAATATGAGATATTTTATTCATGTTAGTCTATGAAATATGAGATATTTTAGTTGCATTAACCATAAACCTATGAGATCGATTCAAACCTACCACTTTAGGAATTCCTGCCTATGAGAGTGGTCCTTTGATTTGCATGGGTGAGAGTGGCCAGATCGCTGACTCAAACCTACCACTTTAGGGATTCGTCTGATTGGGGAGCTGGGAACTCAGCTACATAAGATGAAATTCACTCCTTCCCCGAAGTAGGGGTAAGTAGATAAATTGCTCCCTTAAGGGCTAATTCTAGGGCTTGAACAATGTGGCGCCACACCTTCTCTTGGCCCGAGAAGAGTTTAATCATAGTGGGACTACGATCTATTGTTCATTAGAGGGATCAGTGGTACTTAAGAAGTTAGATGTAACTATAGGGGCAAAACGACAATTTGGCCCAGTTGCACTTATGAGCGATTTGTGAAGGGTCATCGTATGATTGATTGGTTATATCCGATGGACATAGAAATATATCTGTAGTGTGAAGAGTGCAACTGTCGGTCTTTGATGGAGTGCCCGATAATTAATGGATGGTGGATATCGTGATTAAAAATTTTATTCAATTATTCACGTACCATTGGAGCTTCAAGCTACAGGTCCATAAGATCCCTTTAGTAGCTCAATGGATTCAAGTTGAGAATAAGTTTTTGGGTTAGTTTGAAATGTTCAAATTAACAGGAGGAAATTTGATTATATATGATATAATCAAATTAATTCAATTATATATGATATAATTGATATGATGTATTTGATACATTATTTGATTGGAGGAATTAATGTAAATATGATTTATATTAAATGCCATAAAAGAGAAAAAGAACTATGGTTTATATGTTGCATATGATGCAATATTAAAATTTTAGATTATAAATATAATATGATAAGTTAGTTATTGTATTTATTTATAATATATTAATTATGAGATAATTAATAATTCGTTTTCTCCAATAACCACCTTAATGGATAAAGATGAAAATAGTTTTCATTATTCATTCCACGCACTACAAGCATTAAGTAACCAGATTATTTGTTGAGAGAGTAAATGATAAGTCATCGAGTTTTCTATACGATAGCACTCACTTACTACATGATTGAGTATCAAGTCTATACATAGACTTCCTTCTATCGCATACTCGTCTGTCTACTCGATCGTTTACTTCTTTCACTTCCTTCATCCCTCTACCCAAATACATATAGAGCCCACAACTCCTGGATTCTCACACTGAGAATACTAAGGTAATCAAGTGGTGGTGTCCAGTTCTGTTTGAGGGTCGAGGATCGAGTTATACTCGCTAGTGATCGAGGATCTTCTGGTTGATCATTGCGTTTGTGTTGTTGGACGTGTTGGTGATTGATCGAGGAAATACGTGAAGAAAGGGTTCTTCAAAGGTATTGTACTCGTTCCCTTGTATTTACTTTGAAGCATGCTGTAATTTATTCTTTGATGCATAACTGTTTCTGTATGATTGTAAATGTTTATGTTCTTTCACAATGGGGTTTGGAACGATCTGCTTCCACTCACTGGTTTCCTAGTTTTAGAGTTCCTTCAGTTAACATATTCTATTCATCAATAAAAGTATTACTAAGTATTTTATTCAATAAATTGTTGTTGATATTTTATTATGTTATAAAAATCCAATAAAAAAATTCAGGCTATGATATGACTACTTTAATTTTATGTGGTGGTGACATAAAGAGGATCAAATTTTAGTATATACCCAAAATGATTTATAAGTATATGAATGAGATTGGGTACCTCATCCTGATGACATTATTGGATGTGACTCATTCTTGTATATATTAATACAAATGATGTAATCCCAAAATCATTCATGTGGAGGCATCCTATGCAATGAGTTTGCATAAAACTGGACCTCGAAATAGTCATTTTTTTTATAACGACCGTTTACTGTTAGAACTGGCTATTTCAAATTCAATGACCTAGGGTAACTCGATCTTAATCCTAAGCTACTTAGAATTCCTGTTTATTCGGGATTATCCTTTGATCTACGTAGGTGAGAGTGGTCCAACAACACTACTCAATAAGCCTCTCATTTTGGAGATAAGACTGGGTAGATAGCTGGGGACATAGTTCTGCAAGATAAAATTCACTCCTACCAAGCTTAGGGTTAGCAGAAAGGTTGTTCTCTTAAGCGCTAATTCCTAGTCTTGAACATTGGGGTCCTGCTCTCTCTTGATCAAGAAGATCATGGTTTATAAGTTGGAGGATAAAGCAATTGTTTAAATGAAAGATCAGTGGGAACTTAAGGAGCAAGATGTATTTATAGGGGTAAAACGATAACTTTGACCTAGCTGTAAATACAAACGACCTGTGATGGAATGACTTACTAATTATGGTTAAAAATGGATAGAAATATATCTACAAGTGAGGAGAATGCAACTGTCAAGCTATAGTGGTGTGTCTCGGTAGTTAACGAATATTGATTAATTCACTCTAAAGAGTTTAGCCAATTAATCTCAAATCATTGGAGCTCATGATCTGTAGGTTCATAAGGTCCCTCTACTGGCTCGTAAAATATATCTTGGAATAGAGTTGAGTAGATTTGAAATGTTCAAATTCGAAATTAGGGTTTTGAATTTGAAGTGTTCAAATTCAATTTAGGGTTTGATTAATTATATTTGATATAATTAAAACGTTTAATATTGTTCAAATTAAATGAAATCGAAGAAATTAGAAACCAAGTGTTTGATTAATTTAATATTTGATATTAAGTTATTATTGAATTAATTGATTAAAATTGTTTAATTAATTATTTAAATAAAATATTTTTCAATTTTTGAAAATCAAAATTCAGTTTTAATTTTATTTTTAATTTTAGTGAAAATAAGAATTAGATTCGAAATTTAATTTTAAATGGAAAATTCCACTTTGAGTGGAATTATCCAACTTTTTCCTTTTTTAATTGAGGTAGTTTCACCCATTTGAAACACCTAGCCCATTCATAATCAGTTGAGGTGTTATTAAGCTAAAATTAAACTGCTTGCAAGATTAATTTTCTTAAATACATCTAATTTGATCAAATTTAGATGATTATGTAAGCTGAAATTGTTTTTCCCAGAAATTCTCTCCAAACTCTTATCTTCTCTAATACAATTGACCTCAATTCTGAGATTCCACCTCTCATTCCAAGTTAGAGAATAGTAGAGAAGATCCTTGTGATGGTCCATTGATGTTTTGGAGATCAAATTCGTAGAGGAGAAGAAAAATTCCAACTGTTCATCAAAGGTATTCTAACATGAAACCCTCTTTTCTGCAAATTGTTTTAGCAGGCTTTATAAACTCAAATTAAATGTAATTATAGTACTTATTAATTATGATTTCTTCTGCCACATGTTAGTTTTATCTATCAGTGCCTAAGTTGTGCGGATGGTTGTCTGAACATCCCCCCAGGGACTCCATGATCTCATGAGAAATGATCATGGGGCTCATGCTTCTTGGTCAAGACTTCGAAAAGGCTTGCCAAGATATATGCTCAGACATTTTCATTTACCCTTATCCAACGCTCGTATGCCCCTCGAACATTTCGAGTGACATTTTGAGTAGAAATAGGAGGAAAATCCTCCATAAGGACATACCGAAAGCCATTGATGATCAGTATTATGTTGATTGTATTTTTCCACATTGTATAATTTTCATCAATAAGTTTGTCGACAACGAGTAAATTAAGTGTCGGGGAAGTCATGATTTAATTGGCTGAAACCATACAATTTATTTATATTAGTAATTTATGCATTAACCCATTTACAAAAACTAATCAAATTTAGAAAAATAATCTAATGCACCCTAAGTGACATCAATTTTGAAATGATGTTTTAGTGAGTCAGGACAAAAGCCATCGTAGGGTGATTGGGTGCTCCTTCACTGAAATGAGACTATCTCAACCAATAGACAGAACAACTCCTTGTTATTGTAACTATTAGTCACCATTGTTTGGTCCAGAAATTGTTAAACTCGATTAACATTTCTTGTAAGTGTAACCCCTCATTTTAGATTCTAGAGTTCCGCCCCAATGAGCCAACCATAAGGAAAAAGTGATTGGGGCAAAAACTAAAGTAATTATATCCATTTCTAGAGTTTGATATAAAAAATCATGCAAATGCCATCCATAGGAGGACACAAACAAATGTGCCTTGAGGTCGAGCATGAAACTTTACTACAAACTAATGAGAGAGATCATGAAATTTGTTGACACAGCTCCTGCTCCCATTTACTATAAACACTCTCTCAATTCACCTTTATATTGACCTATACAAATACCATCTATAGGGGACACAGGCAAAGGTGTCTCAAGGGCAAGTATAGATCTCACGGTGTGAACTTTTTGGGAGACAAGTGTAAAGGTAAAATGAAGTATCATATATCCCATTTTCCTCCCATAGAGTGTTATACCTAGGGTGGTTTAACTTAGGAAAATTCGACTATTGATTTTTAACTAAGTGTCTGTTTAATTCGCCCAAAAGTAACACTTACTTTGAATGGTTAAACAACTTTGATTAATATTTATTAAACACTTTAATAAACTTCAATCAATCATTGCATGATTGTAATAGATCTATCTATTTCACCTTTCCCGGTAAGTTCCCAGGTAGGGAACATGTCCATCAACTTAAATACCTTAGCCTATACAGAACTAACCTTAACCAAAAGATCCCTATAGATACATTTGTTACAAATTTAATCTTTTTAATTAAGAATCAATTTAATCCTATTAAACTGATTAAAAGATTAAACTTAATTTCTAATCTTATTAGAAAAGTGATCTTAGGTCTATGTAAATTATGTTTTAAAACTATTTTAAAAAATGATTTTAACCTAAGATTTGCAAGTAATTTTGAATTATTGATTTTAATTTCTAATTTCATTTAATTATAACTTTTATAAAATAAATGAAATAAATTAAAATCATTCAATTACATTCATTGGCATATGTAGTAAATTATAACAATTATAAATTACCTAAGGTAGTATCATGCTTCATACAATTCCATTTCATTACTAACCATATATGACACTTATATAATAAGGTAATGAAATAAATAATAACATTCATCCATACATACGTTCAACTATATATTATAACACTTATAACATAAATGATGCATGACTACATTATTAATGCATGCAAACATATACTATAATATTTATAGTATATGATGCATGAGCATGCTATAAAAATTAAATCATGTAACTATATATTACAGTATTTATAATATAAATGATGCATGAATAATGCAGAACCTATGGTGAGATTTAACTATATGACATATATTATGACATATAAATAAAATTAAAAATAAATCATACATCAAATGCATAATATAAAACAATTGTTGGATTGGTATTGGACTCTTAAACAATTAATTAGATTAATATAACACTTATATTAATTTAATTAATAAAAAACTATCTATTACAAAAAAAAAAAATTGGTCAACCGGTTCAAAACAAGTGAACCAAGTCTTGAACCGCACGAATCGAATCGCCTAGCGCCCAAATCGGCCACAAATTGCCCGAACCAATCGAATCGAACATGAACCAGGCGTGCCATGAATCGAATCGAGCGCGAATTGGGTCGTTCTTTCCGTCTCGTAGTATTGCAATGCTGTGACCTAGCGTTGCAATGCTACGGATAGAACGTTCCATTCGCCTAATCACAACATTGCAATGCTAATGTACAGAATGTACTGTACAGTTGTAATCTGCTTCGAAACTCCTCCAATTTTGGCCTCATCTTCTCCAGAATACGACCGTAATTGTCACGAACGACTCAAGAAACATCAAATACAGACTATATAATATAAATTATGCCCAAAAAGCGGGCCCCTAAAAATCAAATTTTTAAAATTAAAGACTGTAAAGACAAGAGATCCAATCCCAAAAACATCCATAATTGTAAACAATACATTCCATTCATTCATCAACTATGAATTCAATACAGAATGCAAGAAATCTCACCATGAAACTGTAAAATTCATTCTAAAAATTGGAAAAATTTGGGCAAAAAAATCGGGCTCTAATACCAATTGAAGGAACCGATGAAAATTCGCAACGGAAGTGAGGGTTAGACTTAAATCCCAATTTTTACAGAACGTGAATTTTACAGAAACAAAACAGAATCATTATGCATTAAATTAAAATTACAGCATGCTAAAATTGAATAAAGAAAAGAAATAAGGAGACTTACCCCTGAAGATATGATCTTCTCGTATGATTCCTCCTCTCTAAAAGGCCATGAACTTGAAACCCTAATTTGGTCACCACCACAAAAGCTTCCACTGTACTCTCTAGGATGAGAATCCAAGGAGTTGTGGGCTCTTGGTATTTTGGAAGAAAGGAAAATTTAGTTTTGAGAGGAAGGAGAGTGAGAGCCTGAGAACTTTTCTCAGAGATTGTTTTTCTGTGTGTCTGTCTTTTCTTCTCTATGAAACTCAAGGGAAGAAAAAGATGGTAACCAACAATCTACATACTCCCACTTTCACGTAATAGATAGAAAATGAGGAGGGAGTTACACGGTATTTAATATAAATCCCATTTATACTAAATTTAATTATATGAATCTAATTCACATAATTAATATTTGAATCATGTTCAAATATTTATTTCCTCTCAAATAAATTTTATATTGTAAAGTATTATATACATTATAGTAACTATATCATATATAATTAAATTAAATTAATTATATCACATGTAATTAATTTCCTCAATTAATTTGAACAATTCAAATTAATCCAAAATTGATTCTCATTTTAATCCTTATTGAGTTATAAAGGGAACCTCATGGACCTGTAGTTTGAAACTTCAATGGTACTTGAATAATTAATTAAACTCCTTTAATTATATTATTCAACAATTATTCAACATCCATTAAAGGTCAGATACTCCACTAAATACCGAAAACTGCGCTTTGCACTACGAATATATTTATGTGTCCATTGGATATAACAGTGTGATGACCCTTCATAAATTGCTTGTAAGTACAGTTGGGTCAAAATTACCATTTTGCCCCTGTAGTTACATCTAACTCCTTAAGTACCACTAATCCCTCTAATGTAACAATAAATCATAGTCCAACTATGACCAAACCCCTCTCGAGCCAAGAGCAGGTGTGACACCATATTGTTCAAGCACTGGAATCAACCCTTAAGAGAGCAATTTATCTACTTTCCCCGATGTTGCGGAAGAGTGAATTTCGTCTTATATAGTTGTGTTCCCAACTCCTCAATCAGACAAATCCCCAAAATGGTAGGCCTATTAAGTCGACAACCTGGCTACTCTCACTCATATAAATCAAAGGACTACTCTCATAAGCAGGAATTCATAACTCACTTAAGATTCAGGTCATGTCACCTATGGTCATCCTGGTGAAATGTAAGTTTCAATTATGAACGATGTTATATAATGAGACTAGCCATTTCGTGGCCCGGTCTTATACAAACTCCTTTGTATAGAATACCCCTGCTCACATGTCTCCACATGAATTATCAAGATCATATCACTTGTAGCATTTTACAACAGTTGTAACATCTACAATGTGGGTCGTACTCGTAGTATCACTAGGATAAGATGTCCAACCTCATCCATCTATTACAGACTATTTAGGCGATCACTTAAACATGATCCACCTATATGTCTCTACATACATGTTTAAGCTACAGATGATAACCTTGATGTTAGTTTATTGGTTTGTAGGTTTAATGCTACTAAATGTCAAATAAAACATTTCATATTTTATTAAGTAAAGAAAATGTTTGTACAATATAATTACAAACTACAGAACCCTACGAGATTTAGGGCATCAACCCCAACAGAAAACACGGTGATCAACTCAGATTATGGATCAAATCGAGCACAGTCGAGCAACTGACCTTAAAAATTTGCGCTTCCTGGAGGCCACAAGGCTTTTAATTTATTGCTTTCATAGTGTATGTTTCTTTCAGTTACTTTTTATTTATGTTTGATCTTAATTCTTCCTATCATTCTTGAGTTGCTAGATCCATGATGCCATGCCAAGATAAGGAATACTTATTTGAGTCGGAATTCACCGCCATCCATGAGTGCAAATTCCAAGGGATTTTTTTTCTGTTTCCTCGTCATTTTGTCCTTATGCTTTATTTTCTTCACATTGAGGACAATGTTAGCTTTTCAAGTTGGGGGTGGGGTATGTCTATGATCTGGCTGAAGTCTTTGAGTATCCGAGCTCAAACTATATTTTGTGTGCTTGAAATTAATGCTTACTTGCACATTTGTTTGGTTCAATATAATGAAAGTTGATAATACACTTTCCTTGTGATTTAGTTTGCTTAAGACAATGATTGAAAAGCATGATCATAATTTTTAGTCCTTTAAAAAAAATCTTATCTCTCATGCAAGTTTAAGTCCTTTATCTATCTACATTAGATCTTACATGTTTAGAATTATATTATTTGGCATGTATTTTTCTTGTCACTCTGAAAGACCCCACTGATTAGAAAGTGTCTTGAATGATAGGTTGTAATGTAATACTGAGGGAGAAAAAGAATGATTATATGTATTTTGAAAGAAAGAAAAAATGATGAAAAAATATAAACTTGTAATGTGTATGCATGACTAGGGGCAGAAAGAGTTGCCTTTAGTGTGATCAGTGAGGACACCTGCGAGAAAAGAGTGGGTACAATTCCCTACAGTGAATGTGTGAAAGCTCCCTTAGGTAAAAAGGATGCAAGTTTAGGGCCTTTAGAGTTTTATTTCAGACACCTAAGTTGATATATTATGGTCTTGATTGTTTTGATGCTTGATGGTTGGTGCTTGAGCCAGAGTAAAGGGAGAATGAATTGAGAGTCATATAAAACAATTCTGGGAGTGTTTAGTAAGGCTTTGAAGTCATTCATGAATAATAGGTCTAGAATTATTATTAAAAAGTGCTTCATTGATTGATTGTAATTGGATATCATTATTGTTTGCAGGTTTAATCCTATGAGACTGATAAAACTTGGGTAATGAACTTTGCAATTAAGTGACCATGTTTTTGGATGAATGTGTGTTTCTACCTTGCTCGAAGGCAATCAAAAATAAAGTTGGAGGTGGTTGAGAGTAGCTAAGTGTGCTATCTCGCTCACCTTAATTCTAGTTTGTTCCTAGTTTATTATGTTTATTTATTGATTTTACAAGTCTTAGACATCAAAGAGATAAAATCGAGCATTAAGGTTGAAATGAAGCTAAACCGGACTAAAACGAAACTCAGATGTATCAACTAAAAAAGAAGAGGAAAAATTATGAAAATACCCTCGAGAGTAAGGCACTGGGCAGTGTTGTGGCACTGTGTGCGACGCCTAAGACATAAGCATACTAAAGATTTAGCGTCGACACTCAACAGCGTTGTGACACGACGTCGAAGACAGTAATTGTGGAATAGGATAGCATCATGACATTATCTTGTAGCGTCGATGCTACATAGTTTGACGGAGGTTCAAACACATGCGTGCCACTCCACTGTGGTGTTGTCCCCGAGCATCGCGATGCTCCAACCTTTCTATAAGTTGAAGATTTCTGTTTTTAGGAATAATTTCGGCTACCACACAATTTCCTCTACACTTTTCTTCTTCTATTTTCCTTTTTGGTTTGTATTAATGCTTGGGAGCTAATAACTTATAGAAATACAAGTTATTGTGGCCTTTTAATTAGAATAATGAAGGCAAAGGAAGAAAATTATGTAGCAATTTTGTTTAGAAATCATACCATACAACATGTTTGCGTTTAAATACGAAGAAAGGTTGCACTAACCAAATATCATGAGAAATATTGCGCCAAAGATGTTTATTTTGTAGAAGGACCGCAAGGGACGCAACATGCGCTATCGATCAAAGGCAAGCAATGATTGCCTACCTCTGGATCCTTGAAGTATGCACAATGGATTTTCTGCCAGTTTACCAGACCTTGACCATGATCATGATGATATCCTCACCTAATGTGTCAGGCGACTAGACATGGCGGGAATCCCTATGAAGATCAGCGCAAGCCTCTATAAATAGGGCTTCTGGCGAAAGAAGAAGTGAGCGCAAGGAGAACAACAAGTTTTAGACTTAGAAAGAATACCTAGAGTTTGGGAGGACTACCACATCCATTTTTCCACCGAGTCTCATCGAACTATCTCTGGAGAATCAGCCTGAAAAAGCCCTATCTACCTGAGCATTCATTTCAACCGGCACTTTTTGTAACGTTGTGATAGCAAGAGATTGTTATCAATAGTTTTACATTCAATCTTAGAATAGAATTATTGTTGTATTTCACTTGTTTAGAACTCCCTCCATTTCATATCTTCAATTGAATTAATAGTTATTTATACTATGTCTTCTTTCATCTTGGTTCATCTATATTTGGTCTTTTATGCTTTAGGCATGAGTAGCTAAACTGAATTGGAGATGAGGGGGAGTTAGCCGTCGCGAGTTAAGAAAGATCCAAGGGAAACATCTCGTTTGCTTAATGATAAACACAAAAAATGCCCAACGTTTATTAACCATGAATGCTGGCATTTTTACACTACTTTTGGAGAGGGAAGAAATTATCCAAACCATTAAGTAAAGTCAGAAGTGATTCTAGAGATATAAACAACCCCCTGCTCCTTAGTACATCCATTCATAAGTCATAAAAATATGACAATTGTGGCTAAGCACCGAAAGGTGAGTGCAACGAAAGGACATGAGCCTAGATGCTCTCCTTGATCGATCTTAATGATGTGTTGGTATCCTCCCCCTCGAACCTTCTTGTCCCTTTGAACGATTAGTTAAAGAAGGCACCAATAATTTTGATTTCAATTTAGTGCATGATCAACTCCACACACGTTATTTTTGTTATTGTCGCATGAATCACATTCAATTGTCGCATCAATCATAGATCCCCGTGTTCGACCTTAGGTTATCCTGAGAAACTCGTAAAAAGTTATGCTTCGCTTGTGAGCGAGAAAACTTGTGACAGTGTATGCCCAATGTTTTAAGATGCAGAGAAACTTAGCGCATTCCAACACTAAATATCACATAAATTAACTCATGCCAATAGATCATTTTTGCGACAACAGGAGCTTCCCCTATTGATGGAGAGGATGATTCTAGGCTAAAGTAACAAACTATAGCTTAGGTTTAGTAGATTTTTCTCTCTTCTAGATTGATTGTGAGACTTGTTCTTCATCACAAACTATTGAAATACTCTTGTTTCTGGATTTTACTCGTAGATTAATCGATCATAAATTGTATTATATTATTATTGCTTGACAAACACTTCTTGAATGTATGATTCAATGCTTTTGGTTTAAACTTTTTCAAGTTAATAAAGCATTAGGAAGCATAAGCTTAGATTAACTTGCTTGTTGTGAGTCGATCACTAATGAGTATTGCTTCAATCAAACTAAAGGAAAATGAAATTTGATTTCTAATGATAGTGTTTTCGGTTAGAGTTCCATCCTAGCATAATTCCTAAAACTTAATACATTTAGTTCAATTCATTAGCATGCATTTCATCTAATTGAATTGGATAATTAGATAATCGACGGTTAATCAGTTTGACTAGACTTAGGCAAGAAGTATTATCTTGAATTTGAAGACCAATTAAGCTAATTGGAGAAATTTTGAAATAAACCCGAGCTAGGTCTTTTATGGATATCAATTCACAACTCTCTCTTGTTATTATTTACTTTTATGCAAATTTACTTTCCGCACATTTTGATTACGACCAATACCAAACCAACCCCCTTCCCTCGGTTACCTTGGAATCATAAGCATTTTATCTGGAAACTAAGGTTTCCTATGGATTCGACCTGTACTTTCACTACTATAGAGTTAAGGAACGGAACTTTATTTGATCCCACCGGAGAATTCGACACCCTTTGTTGTGCCATCAATAGTTCATATATAATATTTATTTTTTAAATATGTATAGTTGTTCATATATTCTAATAGTTTTAAAATATGTATAGTTATTCATATATTATATTTTGTATATTAAAAAAAGTAAAAAAATTTATTGAAGAAAAAAAGTAAACTTTTTAACATTATTTTTTAAATTTATTTAGATATACCGCAACTTTTAGTTGACATGAAAAGAAAATTGAAATATTAAAACGTAATAATTTTTTAAGAAAGTTAAATACTAGATAAAAGATCAATATTTTACCAAGAAAAAGTTATAAAAATACAAAATATATTTTTATATTTAAATAATAAATAATTAATATTTTATTGACTAATTCAATAGGCTGGCTCGCCTACTCTAAACTCAGCCCAAACTTTGATCCAATGAGCCAAATCCGAGGATTGGATCATAGGTTTGGCTATTGAAAAGTGGATTGGCCCAAATCAAGCCTAAATAAACCTACTGATCCTCTAATGAACAATTGGTTTGTGACCCAGTCACTAAACCAGATCCCTCTCAGCCTAGTGAGAGGTGGGACCCCTTGTTCAAGACCTGAATTTAGTACTTAAGAAAACAACTTTTCTCCTATCTTTAAATCGGGTCGACGTGAATTCCATCTTGCACCCTATGTCCCAAGCTATCTACCCGATCTTACCCCTGAAATGGGAGGCCTATTGAGCCGACACTATTGAGCCAACCCTCACCTATGAAAATCTAAGAATAATCCTGAATAAATAGCAGTTCATAGTTAGTTCAGGATTAAGATCGAGTTACCTAGGTCATCTAAGTGAAATAGTCAGTCTTAAACATCGTTATAAAGTAAGAGTGACTCATTTCTTAGTCCGATCTTATGTAAACTCATTGCATAGGACACCTGCACTCCTCATGTCAGTACATGAATGAATCTGGATCACTTCATTTGTAGTATCTTTACAACAACTTGTAACAACTACAGAATAGGCTGGATCTAATAGTGTTACCAGAATAAGGTACCCAACCTTAATCATGTACTATAGACCATTTTGGCTATTTACTCGAACTTGATCCATCTCTATGTCTCTACATAAAGTTCAAGTATTCATATAATAGCCATGGATCTTAGTTTATTGGATTTAGATTTTTATGAATGCAATTAATAGATTCAATACCTTTATCGAATAAATGTTGAATAACATCTTTATTGATAATAGAATATGTTTAATTTTTACAAACTGCGAGTTTTAGGACATAAAACCCAACATTTCAGACTCCATCGACTGCTTAAAAAAGAATTTCTAACATCCCGCATATATTCTGAATTACCCCTCAAAGTTTTTTTATGTACTACGTATGTTCACATACTTGATCAATTCCTGTCCAAACTTCTTCATAGGACTGTTAAATGCATTTTTGCGGGTTACTCTTTAAATAAAAAAGGTTATAAATGTTTTTATCCTCTGACAAAAAAAATTGTTTGCGAGTATGGATGTGTCGTTTTTAGAAAATCAACCTTAGTTTTCCCGAAATTCTCTTTAGGGGGAGAAGCCAAATTTGGAAGAAAATTTTTGGGATGTTTGTATTCCTTTTTCCGGTCGTAATCTTACAGATGTTACTAGATCTATGATGCCAACTGTAGAACCTTCTCAATCAAGGGAAATAATACTACAAGATGATTATATTGATCAAGTGTCTGAGTTTAAGTTTTATGCTAGAAGAAAATTCAATCAAGGAAACCAAGACAAGATACTTGGTCCTTCACACGACCAATCTGAGACCCCGACGACTGAAACTGGTAATTCTTCTTCTATTCCTACTCATTCAACTACTAAAAATACTTTTCCAGTAGTGTCTGATCTCAATGTTAATTCTTCTTCTATCCCTACTCCTTCAACTACTCAAAGTATTTTTCCAGTAGTGTCTAATCTTGATGTTCCCATTGCCCTTAGAAAAGGTATTCACAGTTGTACCAAACATTGTATTGCAAACTTTGTGTCATATAAAAAAATTGTCAAATAGTCATAGATCTTTCACATCCAGGACTGGTGACTTTTTTGTCCCAAAGAATATACATCAGGCTTTAGATGATCCAAATTAGAAATTAGCAATTATGGAGGAGATGAATGCTCTAAAACAAAATGGAACTTGAGAAATAGTAGAACAACCTAAGAATAAGAAACCAGTGGGGTGTAAATGGGTGTTTACCATAAAGTGTCATGTTGATGGTAGTGTTGAAAGATACAAGGCCAGATTGGTAGTTAAACGGTTCACTTAAACATATGGAATTGATTATTAGAAAACATTTTCCCTTATTGCAAAATTTAACTCTATTAGAGTTTTTATGTCTCTTGCAATTAATTTAGATTGGCCACTTTACCAACTTGATGTGAAAAATGTTTTTCTTAATGGTGAACTTGAGGAAATGGTATTTATGAGCTTATCACCAGGTTTTGAGAAGGAGATTGGCTATAGTAAAATTTTCAAATTAAAAAATCTCTCTATGGTCTTAAAAAATCCCCAAGAGCTTGGTTTGAGCGTTTTGGAAAACTTGTGTCCAGTTATGGATTTCTTCAAAGTCAAGCAGATCATATATTATTTTATAAACATTCAGAGAATAATAAAATCTCAATTTTGATTGTTTATGTAGATGATATTATTCTCACGGGTGATGTGAAGCAGGCTTAGCTGATCTCAAGAAAAAACTGGCTTGTGAATTTCAAATTAAGGACTTGGGAACGTTGAAATATTTCCTAGTAATGGAATTTGCAAGATAAAAAAATGGGATCTTTGTTAACCAAAGAAAGTATGTCCTTGACTTACTTAAAGAAATAGGCTTGCTTGGTTGCAAGGTTGCAAAAACTCCTATTGAACCTAATATAAATCTTCTAGCACCAAAAGCAGAAGAAATAAAGGACAAGAAACGATATTAGAGACTTGTTGGTAGATTAATTTATCTGTCTCACACACGTCCTGATATTGCATTTGCTGTGAACATGGTTAGTCAGTTTATGAGTGCTCTTGGACCGACTCATTTTGAAATGGCCTACAAAATTTTGAGATATTTGAAAAGGTCTCCTGGAAAAGAAATTATATTCAAAAGGAATAATTACTTCCGAATAGAAGTCTATACTGACGTAGATTGGGCTGGAAGTACTACAGATAGAAGATCTACCTCTAGTTATTGTTCCTTCTATTGCGAATGGTGTCCTAATTCTCCCGGAGTCTCGAAGCTTGTAAACATTGTACACATTGTTATTAATAAAATAAGAGTTATTTTATTTGCTTTTACTCATATCTAATAAACCAAGATCCGTGGTTATTATCTATAAACATAAGCATGTATATGAGATATACAAGTGGATCATGTCTTAAGTAATAAATTAAAAGGTTTGTAGTATAATAATATAGGAGGGATACCTTATCCTGGTGACATTATGGATACCGCCCGCTTTGTAGAGATTTACAAGTGTTGTGAACTACTACAGATGGTCTGATCCTGACTATTCATGTGAAGACATGCGAGCGAGGTAGTCTTATACAAAGAGCGAGATGATTAGTCTCTTTATATAATGCCATTGATACTTGAGACTTACATCTCACTTAAATGACCATAGGTGACATGTGATAACAGGCAGAAATGCACGTTATCATAGTGCTAAGTTCTTAAATAATATTGGATTGCGTTCATGAAATATGTTAATTTGTGTCCATTAAGCATCAATTTCATAATATTGCGGTCGCATGCGTTCATCGCATTAGAACAGTTGATTTTTGTAGTTTTGTGCAGAATATGCGTTAATGCAATGTAAGAATTGCGATCATAAGATATCTTTGGACGAACGTAACTTTACTGCAAGGCTTTGCAATGATTGTGTTCGCAAACATTCGCCCGAGAAGAATCGCCGCAACTTGATCAGCGCAACATGGTGGGCGCATCTGGGTGAGAGGTTAATTAATCGCGATGGGACAGAAAGCTGATAACAGTCGAATCCGAATGAAGTTGATAGTTGTTAACGATCACAAGTACATTCAGCTGTCCCATCTATACAATCATGAGAGAAAAGTCGTCCTTCACCCTGGATGTTCTATAAATATCAAGGGCAGCCTTCAGAAAAGTTGTTGATCGGTTCACCATTCCTTAGTTCGAAATTCATATGTTCGCACGTCTTTATTCATAGTTTTCTTTCAATTTAAGGCAGATGCGAGAAAGGAGGTTGTGCCGACAGATCGTTCCGATAAGCTTGGGAGAGCGCCGAAAGCTTCAAGTGCAGAGAGAGGGCCGATGCCTGTAAAAGCAGGAACATCTTTAGAACCGAATAGAGATTGCAGTGTAAAAGCCTCGGTCAACAAGGAATTGCTATCAGGCTTTCTACCTTTAACTTCCGTTGTTATTTTGTACTCAAACTCATTTATAAAAATGGAATTTCCTTCTCTATATCTGTTCACTCTCTGTTATTTACGCATGAGTAGCTAAACCAGTTGAATGGGTTGAGAAACATTTAGCTAGCACAACTAGGGAATCTTCATGCTATGCGATCATCTAGTATTATGTATGCTTGATTCATCCATTAGAGATACTCGGGAGGGTAGTCTAAGGAAAGGATCTAGACTTGGGAAGGTCAGGTTAGAATCTAGGCTCGAAAGAGCCAGATTAGAACGCATAAACAAGAGACAGGAGCTTAGGAATGAGCACTATTTGTTATCAACACATCGCATGCATCTTAGAGATAGGATATGATTGTATGCAGTCACCTTGCTTTTCTGCATTTTGCATCATCGCATAGGACAAGAGTAGAGACTTAGGGATAAGCTCTATGGACATTTTTGCATTCAACACATGTGTCTTAGACTTAAGAGCATCGCATCTGGATTTGAAAATGTCTTGTTGTGCATGGTTGTAACATTGTCGCATAGTCTGACGCATTCCCAAGTGACGCTAGCTAAAGATCTTCTCAACCCGTTCATCGCATACTCATTGCATCTCTCACACAACTGACTTTTCTCAAATCCACCGCATTTATTTATTTTCTCATTAACGCAATCAACAACAAACCAACAATTTATTTATTTGGTTACCGCAATGTTTTCATCAAAATTACCAACGCAACCTCTTTTCACAAGTCCCTGTGTTCAACCCTGGACTTACCAGGAAACTCAGTGGAATTTACACTTGAATTCTGTTGAGGAAACTTGAGTGCACAACGCAATTTCTTCAACGCATAGCATCCACATTTTCACCTCACAAAATTAAGCATCAAGTTTTTGGCGCCGTTGCCGGGGACTTCGGCAAAATAGAGTGCTAACGGTAATTTTTCTGATTTCTTTGCAGACTCTCAATATTTGGCGAATTACGATCTAGAGATTGAGAGAATGTTTAGACGGAGACTAAGAGACCGCCAACAACAACCACAGTCAGATAAAGAAGAGTTGGCGGAGCAGCCTGAAAATGGAGCACCAAATGATAACAATGTCATGGCGAATCCAATTCTATTGGCAAATGATCGCAATAGACCCATTAGGGACTATGCATCGACAAACCTCTATGATTTCTCTCCAGGAATCATGAGGCCTGCCCTCGACGGAAGCAGATTCGAAATGAAACCGGTGATGCTACAGATGATCCAGACTGTAGGACAATTCGGAGGAAGGCGTGGCGAGGATCCACACGCCCACCTCTGAAGCTTTATTGAAATCTGCAATACTTTTATGTTCCCGAACATCTCTATGAAGAAGTTCGACTAACTTTGTTCCCATTTTCTCTCTGTGATCAGGCTAGGAAATGGGCATATTCTCTCGAGCCGGGAGAGATCACTTCTTGGGAACAAGTCGTGGGGAAGTTTATGAAGAAACACTTCCCACCTACTGAGAACGCCAGACGAAGGAAACTTATCACAAATTTTGAACAAGACATGGACGAATCGCTCAGCGATGCCTAGGCGAGGTTTAAGAGGTTGGTTAGGGATTGTCCACACAATGGGTTGCCAGACTGCCTCCAGATGGAAATTTTTTTATCATGGTTCGAATCCCGCTTAGCAGACCGTTGCCAATGTGGCAGCCGCTGGTGGTCTGCTTGATAAAACGTATGACGAGGCGAAGAATATCTTGGACTGTATCTCTAAGAACCATGAAGATTGGGGAGAGAGTGACCAGAGATTGAGACTCAAAGACAACGACGTAAATAATGGTGCTATTGCTTCACTACAATACCAGATGACTGCAATGATGGATTTAATCCAAGGAATTACGATCAACAGCCCAATACTGCAAACTGGGCAAACCAACGTAATTAGTCAAAACACCGCAAGGTGTGCGACTTGCGGTGATGGGCATGCGATGGAAGATTGCCCGCAAAATCCACAATCTGTATACTTTGTAAAAAATAATCCCTTTTCGAATACTTACAACCACAAGTGGAGGAACCACCCCAATTTTGCATGGAAGAATCAGCAACAAAATTTTCAACCCGTGGCGCAGAAGGAAAGGCCACCAGGATTCTTCCCACGCAACAACGGTCAAACGAGCAACCAAGCAAGTAGCTCATAACCACCGCAATCCTCTTCTTTGGAGAGCCTATTGAAGAAATAAATAGATAAAAACGAGACCGTGCTTCAAACTCAGGCTACGTCCATCCGTAATCTCGAATTACAGATGGGCCAGATTGTGAGTGAGCTGAAGAGTAGACCGCAAGAGGCTTTGCCGAGTTCAACTGAACTTCCACGCAACCCGGGGGGATCAGGTAAAGAGTAATGTCAGGTTGTGACATTGCGCAGTGGGAAGACTGTGAAGGGAGAAAAGAAGGAGCATAGTCAGACAACTCCCATCACGGCTAAACCTGAGATTGCAGTGTCGCAAGAAGAAGAAAGAGAAAAAGAAATAGTAGAACCGGAGGTTGCGTCGACCTCAAACCCTGAAATGGGGACCATGAAAGTGCAGTTACCCCTTTTCCCGCATAGACTAAGGAAGAAAAATAACAAAGAGGTACAATACCAAGGCTTTTTATCTATGTTAAAGCAATTACATGTTAACATTCCTTTCAGTGAAGCGATTGAGGAGATGCCTACCTACGCCAAGTTTTTGAAAGATATGGTAACTAAGAAGAGGGGAGCTGGAAAATTTGCCACGGTGGCGTTAACGCAAAGTTCAAAATCAATAATTCCACCGAAGATGAGCGATCCTGGGAGCTTTACTATACCATGCTCCATAGGAGGACTATACACCGGGTAAGTCCTGTGTGACCTGGGAACGAGCATAAATTTGATGTCTCTGTCAATCTTTAGACAATTGAATGTGGGGCAACTTATGCCCATAACAGTGACTCTCCAACTGGCCGATAGATCTCTGGTGCATCCAGAGGGAAAGGTGAAGGATGTGTTGATAACCATTGACAAATTTATCCTGCCAGCTGGCTTCATCATTTTAGACTACGAGGCCGACAAAGATGTGCTCATCATTCTGGGGCGACCTTTTCTATCAATCGGTCGTGCTCAAATTGATGTGCATAAAAGGGAAATCACTTTGAGTATCAATGGACAAAAGCTCAAGTTTAACATAATTCGTGCCATGAAATTTCCGGATGAAGAAGACCTGCATGATTCAGATGATGACCAGAATTCGATTGAAGAAGAAAAGTTTGATGAAGAGAATGAAGAAGAGGATGTCAGCGCATTTGTTGTTATCTGCAATGCAATCATAACAAAAACAAGCAAGGAAGAAGAAATGATCGCAAAGCAAGAAGTAGAGCCAACAGAAAAAGAAGAAAGAAAAACAACGCAACCTTCCCTAGTAGAACCACCAACACTTAAATTAAAGACCCTACCAACCCATTTAAAGTACGCATTTTTGGGGCAGAATGAGAAGCTGCCAGTTATCATTTCCTCTGCGCTCAACAAAGACCAGGAGAATGCATTGATGAGCATTCTAAGAAAGCACGTACGAGCAATTGGCTGGACGCTCACCGACATTAGAGGAATTAGCCTTGCATACTGCATGCACTGCATTCGTCTTGAAGATGACCACAAAGCAACAATTGAACATCAACGCAGACTCAATCTTGCGATGAAAAAGGTCGTCAAGAAAGAGATCATTAAATGGCTAGATGCTTATCTATCCTATAGCAGATAGCACATGGGTCAACCCCATGCAGTGTTGCCAAAGAAAGGCGGTATGACGGTAGTCCCGAATGAACACAACGAATTAATACCGCAAAGGACCATCACTGGATGGCGCGTTTGTATGGACTACCGCAAGCTGAATGCGGCCACAAAGAAAGACCATTTCCCTTTGCCGTTCATTGATCAAATTCTAGACCGTCTAGCTGGAAATGACTTTTATTGCTTTCTGGATGGTTATGCCAGGTACAACCAAATTATGATAGCTCCAGAAGATTAAGACAAGACCACATTCACCTGCCCATATGGGACATTTGCTTTTCGCCGCATGCCGTTTGGCCTCTGCAATGCACCAAGCACGTTCGAAAGGTGCATGATGACCATCTTTTCAGATTATCTCGAGGACTCTCTGGAAATATTTATGGACGACTTCTCTGTTTATGGAAACACTTATGAAGTCTGTCTAGCCAATTTGGAGAAGATACTGAAAAGATGCGAAAAGATGAATATGGTGCTTAATTGGGAAAAATGTCATTTCATGGTGAAGGAGGGCATAGTGTTGGGACACAAGGTTTCCCGGGATGGGTTGGAGGTGGACAAAGCAAAAATTGAAGCAATTGGAAAACTTCCACCTCCAACTAGTGTAAAGGCTGT
>NC_052354.1:20107535-20270395 GCF_009727055.1 Benincasa hispida
AAAACTTCCACCTCCAACTAGTGTAAAGGCTGTACGAAGCTTCTTGGGGCACGTTGGATTCTACAGACGATTTGTCAAAGACTTTTCCAGAATAGCACGACCACTGAGTGCGTTGTTAGAGGCTGACAGAAAATTTGAGTTTGACAACAACTGCCTCAACGCATTCAGAGTTTTGAAAAATGCGCTGATTACCGCATCCGTAATGATTGTGTCGGATTGGACACTGCCATTTGAAATAATGTGCGACGCAAGCGGGTATGCGATGGGAGTAGCTTTAACGCAAAAGAGGAAAATAATCTTGCATCCCATCGCATATGTGAGTAAACCATTAAACCCTGCTCAAACAAATTATACCACCATAGAGAAAGAGCTTCTGGTGGTAATTTTTGCGTTGGAAAAATTTCGGGCATATCTGTTGGGAACAAAGGTACTCATCCACACTGATCACTCGGCGATCAAATACCTAATGACAAAGAAGGACGCAAAGCCGAGGTTGATCAGATGGGTTCTCCTCCTTCAAGAATTTGACATAGAAATAATTGACCGGAAGGGGACAGAGAACCAAGTTGCGGATCACTTGTCTAGATTGGAAAATCCTGAGGTTGACCGCAATGAGTCTGAGGTGAGTGCGGTATTCCCGGATGAGCAGCTATTCCATATAGAAGAATTGCCCTGGTATGCAGACATAGTCAATTATTTGGTTTACGAGCAATTTCCTATGGATTACACCTACCACCAATAGAAGAAGCTCAAAAATAAATGTAAACATTATTATTGGGATGAGCCGAATCTGTATAAAAGAGGTGCAGACCAAAATTTTCGATTATGCATACCAAATGCTGCTCAACAACGCATATTATCGCAATGCCATGACTCACCATGTGGTGGGCACTTTGGAGGGCAGCGCACCACAGCCAAAGTTTTGCAGAGTGGATTCTTTTGGCCTACATTGTTCAAGGATGCGGCTGACTACACAATGAAGTGTGATCGGTGCCAACGCACAGGTAACATTTCATGGAAACATGCAATGCCAATGAATACTATCTTGGAGCTTGAATTGTTCGACGTATGGGGGATTGATTTCATGGGACCATTCCCTCCTTCGAATGGTAAACATTATATTTTATTAGCTGTCGATTATGTATCCAAGTGGGTAGAGGCAATAGCATACGCCGCAAGTGATGCGGCGGTAGTCTCCCAGTTCCTGAAAAAACATATTTTCACTCGTTTTGGCACTCCCCGTGCCATCATAAGTGATGAAGGATCCCACTTTGTCAACCGTACTATCAAGGAGCTGCTATGCAAATACAACATTCTCTACAAAGTGGCCACCGCATACTATCTGCAGACGAATGGTCAGGCCGAGGTGTCCAATCGAGAAATTATGTTGATACTTGAGAAGGTAGTAAGGCCTTCACGAATAGATTGGGCAACAAAGCTTGATGATCCGTTATGGGCATACCAGACCGCATTTAAAACACCCATAGGTATGTCCCCATATGCGTTGGTATTTGGTAAAGCGTGTCATTTGCCTTTGGATCTGGAATATAAGGCACTGTGGGCGGTAAAGAAGCTGAACTTTAAATTGAAGAAAACAGGAGAAGCGCAAAAAATGCAATTGGTCGAGCTAGAAGAATGGAGGATTAACGCATATGAAAATACGAAGATTTATAAGGAGCGCACCAAGCGCTGGCATGACAAATGCATATGCGGTAAGAACCTCCAAGTCGGGCAAAAGGTCTTACTCTTCAACTCATGATTGCGGCTCTTCCCGGGAAAATTAAAATCATGCTGGTCCGAACCTTTCATCATTAAAGAAATATTCCCACATGGTGGTGGAGCTAATCATTGAGGATGGAAGCCGTACATTTAAGGTTAATGGACAGCAAGTTAAGGCATATTGCGGAGGTGATTTCCAACCAGAAAAAGCCTCCGTGAAGCTGAAAAACTCGGAATACCCCTTGCTTGATTCTTGAACTCTTATTCCTTTGTCACTTTTATTATTATTTAGCTATCTGCATCTTACTCATTTTTTACTTCTTAAAAAAAAAAAACTTTTTGTTTTGTTTAAAATCATTTGACCCTCTCTTTGTTTGTTTACAACAATTAAGGCACAAGATTGCGGAGATGTTACATGAAGTAGAAAATTATCTCACTCCATCACCACAATCCAAAGAAGATAGATCGCTGCAAAGATGGATGCGTCAATACACAATGCGGGTGACAACGCAAATTTGGAGGTGTATTCTTCCTTATATCTATTTCAAATTTTGCGCTATTACATCGCATGTTAGTTTTAAAAGTTTTATCACCGCATCCTCTGTGATTACCGCAATCATCTGACATAGATAAATTTAGTAAATCTCCGCATGATGTCTCTTTGCCAAGTATGATTTCAATGATGAAAAATATGCTTCTATTTCTCTCGTATATACTAGAGTCAACTTAACTTTAAGATAGTCACCTCATAAAATATTTTTAAAAGTTAGGGATTTGCTAGCTTTCTTTCAAACTCTCTTTACGAAGCACTCTAAGAACATCGCATGACTTATTTTAATCTTTTGGCAATGAGAACATTGCGGTATTTTAAATTTGGGGGTGAGGTATTTATTTTCGACCTTGCTATTTTGAAAAAAAAATGGTGTTTTTGAGAATAACAACTCCACTATCAATGCAAGGAGAAACCCATGTTGATAAGAGTTAAGTTGTGAAAGGCACTTACCCGTAGTTGGATGTCCGCATGACACACGTGGGGGCAAGCCAAAACGAAAGTAAGTCACCAGATCAACGTATAAATAAATGTCCATAACTCCACTGCCAAATAGGTATGAGTTTAGTCTAAGAAAGAGTGCATTGCTCGTAGTTGGATGCCCACATGACACCCGTGGGGGCAAGCCAAAACGAAGGCAAGGCACTTGGATCAGCGCAAGGTCAGAAAAAAATAACAATGAAGAAAATTTTTGTGCAAGGATAAAATCATTTGACACCCCGGTGGAAAATTTTCTTTTTGAAATAAATCATGTGATGTTTCGAAATTTAGTAAAGTCCTTTTGAAGAGTAAGCTTGCAGTCCCTAGGTTTTAGAAATATTTTAAGAAGAGACTTGAATAAGACTTAAGGAAATTCTGGTATATAGAATTTGAACGAAGTATCCTTGAGAAATCTAGGAAAAGAACATTGCGGTTGACTTGCTAAGGAATCTTTAGCTTATGCTTGAGGACAAACATTGTTTAAATTTGGGGGTGTGATAACGGGCAGAAATGCACGTTATCATAGTGCTAAGTTCTTAAACAATGTTGGATTACGTTGATGAAATATGTTAATTTGTGTCCATTAAGCATCAATGTCATAATATTGCGGTCGCATGCGTTCATTGCATTAGAACAGTTGATTTTTGTATTTTTGTGCAGAATATGCGTTGACGCAATGCAAGAATTGCGATCATAGGAAATCTTTGGACGAACGCAACTTCACTGCAAGGCTTTGCAATGATTGTGTTCGCAAACATTCACCCAAGAAGGATCGTCGCAACTTGGTCAGCACAACATGGTGAGCGCATCTGGGTGAGAGGCAAATTAATTGCGATGGGACAGAAAGCTGATGACAGTCGAATCCGAATGAAGTTGACAGCCGTTAACGATCACAAGTACATTCAGCTTTTCGGTGACAAATATTTGGCACATCAGTCAGGAATTAAAGCCGTCCCATCTATATAATCATGAGAGAGAAGTCGTCATTCACCCTGGATGTTCTATAAATACCAAGGGCAACCTTCAGAAAATTTGTTGATCGGTTCACCATTCTTTAGTTTGAAATTCATACATTCGGACGTCTTTGTTCATAGTTTTCTTTCATTTTAAGGCGGACGCGAGAGTGGAGGTTGTGCCGGCAGATCATTTCGGTAAGCTTGGGAGAGCGCCGGAAGCTTCAAGGGCAGAGAGAGGGCCGACGCCTGTGGAAGTAGGAACATCTTTAGAACCGAATAGAGATTGCAGTGTAAAAGCCTCGGTCAGCAAGGAATTGCTATCAGGCTCTCTACCTTTAACTTCCATTGTTATTTTGTACCCAAACTCATTTATAAAAATGGAATTTCCTTCTCTATATCTGTTCACTCTCTGTTATTTACGCATGAGTAGCTAAACCAGTTGAATGGGTTGAGAAGCATTTAGCTAGCACAACTAGGGAATCTTCATGCTATGCGATCATCTGGTATTATGTATGCTTCCTTCGTCCATTAGAGATACTCGGGAGGTCGTCTAAAGACAGGATCTAGACTTGGAAAGGTCAGGTTAGAATCCGAGCCAGATTAGAATGCATAATCAAGAGATAGGAACTTAGGAACGAACACTATTTGTTATCAACGCATCGCATGCATCTTAGAGATAGGATACGATTGTATGCGGTCACCTTGCTTTTCTGCATTTTGCATCATCGCATAGGACAAGAGTAGAGACTTAGGGATAAGCTCTATGGACACTTTTGCATTCAACACATGCATCCTAGACTTAGTAGCATCGCATCTACATTGGAAAATGACTTGCTGTGCATGGTTGTAACATGATCGCATAGTCTGACGCATTCCCAAGTGACGCTAGCTAAAGATCTTCTCAACTCGTTCATCGCATACTCATTACATCTCTCACACAAATGACTTTTCTCAAATCCGCCGCATTTATTTATTTTCTTATTAACACAATCAACAACAAACCAACAATTTATTTATTTGGTTACCGCAAGATTTTCATCAAAATTACCAACGCAACCTGTTTTCACAAGTCCCTGTGTTCGACCCTAGACTTACTAGGAAACTCAGTAGAATTTACACTTGAATTCCGCTGAGGAAACATGAGTGCACAACGCAATTTCTTCAACGCATAGCATCCACATTTTCACCTCACAAAATTAAGCATCAACATGACCTTAATCCTGAGTGCTTTGGGAACTCCTGCCTATGAGGGTAGTCCTTTGATTAGTATGGGGAAGAGTGACCAGATTGTCAACTCAACAAGCCTACCTTTTTGAGGATTTGTCTGATTGGAAAGCTGGGAACTCAATTACACAAGACGAAATTCACTCATTCCCCGAAGTAGGGATAAGTAGATAGATTGCTCCTTTAAGCGCTGATTCTGGGTCTTGAACATAGTGGTCACATCCTCTCTTTGGAAGAGAGGACCCAGTCATAGTAAGACTATGAATTATTGTTCATTAGAGGAATCAGTGGTACTTAAGGAGTTAGATGTAACTACGGGGGCAAAACGGTAAATTAGCCCAGCTGTACTTACGAGCGATCTGTGAAGTGTTCAAATTAACAAGAGAAAATTTAATTATATATGATATAATTGGTGTGATGTATGAGATACATCAAGTGGAGGATTAATATAAATATTATTTACATTAAGTACCATAAAATAGGAAAAGAACTATGGTTTGTATGTTTCATGAGATGAAATATTAAAACTATAGTTTATAAATATAATATGGTAAGTTGGTTATCATATTTATTTATAATATATTAATTATATGATAATTAATTTCGTTTTCTCTAATAACCGATTGAGTGGGAGGTTTTTGTGGTTTTATGGTAACCGTGAGATAAAAGAAAAAATGTTTTCCTAAAATTAGAGAGTTACTTCATTCGGAAGGAACTCATGGATTAAGCTATCAAGTGAAGGAGTTTCACTAAACGATAGCTGATAGAGACTAAACAATTGTGGAACTTTGACTATAGGATAGTTCATCAGCTGATCGTCACTAAACGATCAAGTGGCTAAGTCATACGATAGGCTATCGTTGACGAAATGATCGAGTACTTCGTCTATACAATAGATAGCTTCCTATCTCCCACTTGCTCGATCGTCTACACGATCGTTGTCCTCCAGTCTCTTCCTCAAGCCAAGATCATACAGAGTCCACAACTCCTAGATTCTCACACTAAGAATACCAAGGTAATCATTATGGTGGTGTCCTCACTCACTTGGTGAATCGAGTTGGAATCGATTGGTTTCGTGGAGGTTGTGTTCGTGCTGGTGATCGTGTTGTTCCGATCATTGCGTTCGAGCGTTGCTGTTCTTGGACGCTTGTAGACTGATTGGGGGATTCGTGAAGAATGTTTCTTCAAAGGTATGCATACTCTATCTCTTGATATCATCGTTTAGCATGTTGTAATTTCATTTTTGTCCATGACCTGTTAGTTTCCATTTTTAGACTATAATTGTTAGTGTTCAGTTCGAATGGAATTTGGAACGATCCTTCCGTTACTCATGAAAATCCTCATATTTGATTTTCTTCAATTGGTATCAGAGTCAGGTTGTTCTGATATTCCAAATACCATTTCGGTTTTGAACTTCCTTTACAGTCATGGTGGGTTTTAAGGTTTCTGCATTGCGTTTAAGTGTTAAATACGTTTGTGGATATGTTGATGAATGTTTGAGAATTGCCTCTATTTAAAGCTTTCTTTACGATTGCAAAGTGTTAATTTGTATGGGCCCCTACGTTTTTGGACATAATTAACAAGCAATCGAGTCTGTAATTCAAAGTGTTTGTGTTTGTTGAGTCATTCGTGATGAAGTTTCGAAGCCTAGAGATGCGGTTCTCATCAAGGAAGAAGACCAAAGGTTAATCGTATCGTGTAGCCTAAGTTAAACGATCGTTGGGATTGAGCTAAACGATCGTGTAGTATTTATTAAACGATCGTTTAGCATGCTAAACGATGGGGTAAAGCGTTTGCTCTATCGTGTACCTCATGCTTCATCACATAGTAAAGGTTCATGATCATTGCTAAACAATCGTTTAAGCTCTGAAAGCGTTGGTAAACGATTGAGTAAAGAGTTTACTCTCTCATGTAGGCGATCACAAGGATTAAGTACACGATCATGGAGATACGTTTCTTCGCCCGGACGGTTCAAAACCCGATTCGCCTATTTGAACCGGAGACTCATTGCTATTTGTAATAGTTAGCTTTGGTTTTTGAGGATTTGAGGCTAATTATCCCGATTCATCAACTTTTATTTAATATACATGTGATGTATGTTGGTTTATATGTTATAGTGTATGACATATAGATTTAAAACTCACCTTAGGTTATGCAATTATTCATGCATCATATATTATAAGAGTTATAATATAGTCTTTGGCATGATGAAATTACAAGAAAGCATGCGCATTGATGAAATGCAGAAATGCATTACATCTTAAGCCTTTTACTTAGAGTTATGAAGGTTTTTAAGCAGAATATGCGGCAATTATGCTAGGAATTAACGAGAAAGTGAGCTTGCGTCGTTCAGCATGATGAATCTCGGCCAACCCGTTATTATGCGTTCAATGTTCTATTTTTGTAGCTAATACAGGAAGTGGACGTAAATGCGGAAATCGGACCACCGCATAAACGACCGCATGCGGAGAAACACTCAATCGCAAAGGCAAACGCGTTCGATCAATGCATGGATGTTGCGGTAATCAGTTGCATGCGTCCATCGCATGAGAGTTGCGCTCGTCAAACGATTGCGGTCATCATGTAGAGTTGTGGTATTTAGCGAATGCGGTCACTGAATGATTGCGGCTACGCGATAACACATGACAAATGGATCAATGCAAGGTTGGTGGAATGAATATCAGACTCAAAACAGTCCATTAATGTTGTCGGCAATCCAAGCTCTATAAATAGAAGCCGATGAGCAGAAATTCAAGTTATCCAAGGTTTTCGCCTGAGGTTCGCCTAGGGCGGATCCTTGTGATCCAGACAAAATGCGTGAGAAGACACTTGAGAGTTCACCTCCTTCATCCATTCCGAGTGACGACTAGAGCCTTCGACCGGAGCTAGATTTCGGGAGAGTCAGCTCTACCACCCATTCATGACACCACCGGCAGCCTTGACGCACATCCACTGGAAGCAAGTCTTACTTCCAGCCGATCATTTCATTTTCCTTTCTTTTCTTATATTGTATTGTATGACATTTTGTGATTAAGGAATTAATACAATTTGTTTTCAATGCATTTTTGTGTTACTCCGATTCCATCTCCATCTTCTTTGCTTAGCATCCTTATTTTCATTGCAACACATAGTGAGATTGCTTGGGTATCGCATACTTAGTCATGTGGATTAGGGATATGAAGCATGTAGCAACCCAACGAGAGGTGTGCATTGCGTGAGTGTGTGAGTAACCTTATTTGCTTAGTGTGAAGCCTGTCTCTTATACACATCTAGATGTGTATAAGAGACAGGTGTTGTCTTGTCTTATGTTGCGCCCAACACCCCTTTAGAGCTACTTGAGAGAGAGTCTAAAGAAAGAACCTAAGACTTGAGAGCTGTCTCTTATACACATCTAGATGTGTATAAGAGACAGGAAGGGAACAATCTTAGGTCAGCAGAGTTCATGTGGTTATCTTGTCTTATGTTGCGCCCAACACCCCTTTAGAGCTACTTGAGAGAGAGTCTAAAGAAAGAACCTAAGACTTGAGAGAGCTAGGTTAGAATCTAGACTCAAGAGGGCAAGATTAGACCTGCATAAGCAAGAGATAGAGACTTAGAGATAAGCTCTGTTTGTCAACATGCATCGCATGCACCCTAGAGATAGGTATGATGATATGTGGTCACCTTGTTTGTGTATCATCGCATAGACAAGAATTAGAGGCTTATGTGTAGGCCCTATAGACAGCTTTGCATGTACATCGCATGCGTTCTAGCCTTAGAAGCCGTAGCATTCACAACGAGAGGTGGTTTACTATTGTATATGTGTTGCATGATCGCATGGCGTGCGTTGACTAAGGTTGCCCTTGCGGTCACTCTTAAGGGTTGCAATGAAATCATCTCCACATTTTATCTACTTTCCCATTCATTTATTTCATGTCAAGAGTTGTCGTGTCTCTACCTCTCATGCATATTCTCATTGTGTTGTTTTTTAGATAGGAGTAGGAGTAGAGTTAACTTAGCAACCTCCCTTCCATTCTTTTATTTAAACCGCCGCATGCACATTACCGCATTCATTGTGCTACAAGTCCCTGTGTTCGACCTTGGATCATCTGAGAAACTTGCGTTTGCGTTATACTTGGCGTGAATGCAAGAAAACTTGTGACATGACACATGGTCATCGCATACATTCGTAATGCATTATCATTCCAATGCATGACCATCGACGCATGACTATCAACGCATATCTTAGGAACATGCATCGCATATTGTGCCCAAGGGATTTTAGTTGTTGAATAAGTTGACTTCTAATTTCCCGTCACCACGCATGCATCATGAAATATAAGAGTTATATTTATGCATGCATTAAGCATATTCAGGCATCATCTTTATATTATAAATATTATAGTATAAAGGTGTATGGAAGCATGTATGCTTCGTTTATTGCTTGGTTGTATAAGTGTTATATAAAAGTAGCAATGAATGAACAATGCATGGAGTATGACACTTAGATCGTTTACAAGCGTTATGAATGTCTTGTATGTGTAGCTTTGCATTGTGTATGGTTTTGGTTGTTTCCGGTTATAAGCGTTATAATGGAAATTAGAACTAAAATCAATAAGAAATGATTGCATGAGGACTTAGGTGAACTCATGTTTTAAAAGGGTTTTAAAATTGGATTGAGATAGACCAAAGTTCAAGGTTCTAATGAGATTAGTAACCTAAGTTTAATCTTTTGAATCGGTTTAATAGGATTAAATTGATTGACATAAAAGATTAATTGTATTAAATCTATCTATAAGGGACCTTTTGTCTAAGACGGGTTTTGTCTAGACTGTGGTACTTAAGCTGACGGAAACAGAACACTCCTATCTGGGAACCTACCTGGAAAGGTGAATTAGATAGATTTACTACAAGCATGCGACAGTTGATCAAAGACTTCATTAAAGAGTTTAATAAATGATAATCAAAAGTTGTTCAACTTTCCAAGGTAAGTGCTACTCTTGGGCAAACCTAAAAAGTCAGTTAAAATTCTTAGTCGTATTTTTCTAAGTAAATTAAACTCTAGGTTATAAAATACTCAGTGGGAGGAAGAGATATATATGATATGTCAATGATTCCACTCACGTTTCTCCTTGAATGTTCACGTCGTGAGATTCATGCTTGGCCTCGTGGTGCCCTGGGAGCATCCCCTTTGGATGGTGTTTGCATGAGTCAATATCAAGGTGGACGGAGAGAGTGTTTATAGTAAGTGAGTGAAGGGTGTGTGTCAACACATCCTGCGGTCTCCTTCATTGGTTCGCACCGTGAGATCTTTTTGCACTCCCTCGTGGCGCCCTAGAAGCATCCCTCTTCGAATGAGTTTTGTGCAGTTGGTCAATATCAAGGTGAACTCCAGAAATGGATAGAGTCACTTTAGTTTTTTCCCTAATCGGATTTTTTCCTTTCGGATTGGCTGCTTGGGGCGGAACTCTAGGGCCTAAAATGACGGGTCACACTTACGAAAAATTGTTAAGCAAATTAATGATTTCTTGACCAAATCAATGATGACTAGTCGTTATAGAAATAAGAATTGTTCTGGTATTAATAGCTGGTTGAGAATATCTCAATTCAGATGAGGGATAAATTGACTTCCCTTAGGTGGCTTTTGTCTTAAACCTTTGAAGTGTCATTGCAAAACTAGATGTCGCACGGGGTTCATTTCAGTTTTGTTGAACTGTATTGGATGTTGTTTTTTCAATGAATATTTGCTAAAACCTAATGTAGGTCAATGTATTTATTTTTCAGCAACATGAATGATTTTCCGTTAGTTGCTTTCTAATATGATCGATAACATACAATGGAAAGAATCCATTAAAACATATTTTGTGGTAAACGGCCTCGAGTTTGTCATGGTTGAGGAGTGTCCTCAAGTCCCGACCCTTGATGCACCGCAAAATGTTCATAATGCATATGAAGTGTGGAAGAAGGCTAATTCATTGGCCCGACTTCACATTTTGGCTAATGATGCTTAGATTTATGAGGTGTGGAAAATATGGATGATATGTGTTGATGGATAGCGTTGTGCACTCAAGTTTCCATAGCGGAATCCAAGTGTAAATTCCTCTGAGTTTCCTGGTAAGTCCAGGGTCAAACACAGGGACGTGAAAATAGTTGCATTGGCGATTTTTATGAAAACTTGCGTTAACCAGTGAAATAAACAAGTGTTGGGTAGTTATTGTGTTGATGAAAATAATAATAAATGCGGCAGAGTTTGAAAAGAGTTGGTAAACGGGAAATACGATGAATATGTGGTGAACGGGTTGAGAAGGATTTCGGCTAACACTCCCTAGGATGCGTTCATGCTTTGCGATCGTGCAACATGCATACAATAGTAAACCACCTCTTGGCGTGAATGCCACGGCTTCTAAGGCTAGAACGCATGCGATAAATATGCGATAAGTCTACAAGGTTTACACATAAACCATTATCTCTATTTATGCGATGACAACATGACATTCACACAAATATGCGACCACATAATATCATTCCTATTCCTAGGATGCATGCGATGCAAGTTGACAAACAGAGCTTATCTCTAAGTCTCTATCTCTTATTTATGCAAGTCTAATCTTGCTCTTTCGAGACCAGATTCTAACCTAGCTCTCTCGAGACATTAGATTCTTTCTTTAGATTTTCTCTCGAGTAACTCTAAAAGGGTAATTTGCACAACATTAAACAAGACAATCGCAAGCAATGAACTTCCTAGATTATGTTAGCTTAGTTCCTCTCAACCCATTCAACTAGTTTAGCTACTCATGCGTATTAAGAGAGTGAGCAGATGTAAAAATAGAACTTCCATTGAATAGATATAAGATGAAGTACAGAATAACAATGCAAGTATAGTAAAGAGCCTAGAGCAATTTCTTGCCACCAGGTGTTACACTGTTCTACTCGTGCTTTAAAGATATTCTCGCTTTCACGAGAGTCAACCCGCTCTCTGCTCTTACACCCCAAGGTTCTCTCTCGAGCCGCCTTGGACGATCTCCGGCGTCACCACTCTTCTCTAGCTCCGCCGTAAAATGGGAAAGAAAACTATGAACAGATGTGTGAACTTGTAAAGTGATGTGAAGTAATCGACTACTTAACCTTTTCTCTGAAGAATGCACTTGGTATTTATAGGGCCTCAAAGGTGAAAGGCGATTTCTCTCTCCTGGTTGTATAGATGGGACAACTTTAATTCCTGACTGATGCGCCGGATAATTGTCACCGATAAAGCTGGATGTACTTTGTGACCGTTATCGGCTGTCAACTTAATTTAGATCTGACTGCCGTCAGCTTTCTGTCCCATCGATCTTAATTGTCCTTTCGTCCGGATGCGTCCACCATGTTGTGATGATTCTTCTTGGGTGAATGTTTGCGAGCACAATCAACGCAAAGTCTTGCAGTGAAGTTACAATCGACCAATGTATTCCTATGATCGCATTCTTTGCATTGCGTTAACGCGTTATTCTGCACAAAATATAAAGATCAACTGCTCTAATGCATTGGATGCATGCGACCGCAATATTATAGAATTTATGCTTAATGGACGCAATTTAACATATTTCATCAACGCAATCCAACATTGTTTAAGGATTTAACACTATGATAACGTGCATTTCTGCCCGTTATCAGCTAGCATACCTGATGCTTTGGCCAGAATGGTTGAGAACATGGTCATTGCACGTAAGATCATGGACTCGTTGCAAGAATTGTTTGAACGTCAATTCTCACTTTTCGAGCACAAAGGGATGGATGACAAAGAAACTAGTAGTGTCAGTTCCCAAGATAACCTCTAGCTAGAGAAAGCAAGTGTTGCTAACTCTGATGCAATTCATTGATGAGAAGTGCTCTCTGAAATGGAACTTGGAGTTTATTTAGGTTCTGATACTGATCCCACTACTCTCCAAAAGAGGAGGAAGTCTAAAGACAGTAAATGTGATTTATTTGTCTTGGAGACGTGTTTGGTAGAGAACGATGATTTTGCCTAGATACTTGATTCATGTGCTACTAATCATGTTAATTCTTCCTACCAAGGATTTAGTTCCTAACAAACGTTGTCACAGGGAGAGTTGACTTTTCGAGTCAGTATTGGTGAGGTTGTTTCAATTGTTGCTGTAGGCAGGCTGAAGTCATTTTTGGACAAGAAACGTTATTTTTGTAGTTCCTCATATCAAGAGGAACTTAATCTCAGTTTCTTGTCTCATTGAACAAGGTTATACCATCTCATTTTCTGAGAGTAACGTGTTTATTTTCAAAAATGATATGGAGATTGACTTTGGCTCAATGGAAAATAACTTGCATTTACTAAGGTCGTTAGTCATAAAAACCTTGCTTAATACTAAAATATTCAGTACGTCAACAATAGCTAAAAGGCCAAAGGTTTCTCCTAAAGAAAACGCTCATCTTTGGCATTTAAGGTTAGGTCACAACAACCTCAATAGAATTGAAAAGTTGGTGAAATGTAGACTTTTAAAGAGTTTAGAAGAAAACTCCTTACCGGTATGTGAATCATGCCTTGAGGCAAGATGACCAAACGACCTTTTACTGGAAAAGGTTATAGAGCCAAGGAAACCTTTGAGCTTATACATTCAGACCTCTGTGGTTCGATGAGTGTTCGAGCTCGAAATGGGTATGAATATTTCATCTATTTCATAAATGATTATTCAAGGTACGGGTATCTATATCTAATGCAACATAAGTCTGAAGTTCTTGACAAGTTCAATGAGTATAAGGCTAAAGTTGAAAACTTGTTAGGTAAGAAGATAAAAACACTACGATCTGATCGCGGTGGAGAGTATATGGACCTCGAATTCTAGAACTATATGATAGAACATGGAATTACGTCTCAACTCTCAACCTTAGGTACACCTCAGCAGAATGGTGTATCAGAAAGGAGAAATAGAACCCTGTTGGACATGGTTTGATCTATGATGAGTTATGCTCATCTTCTAGACTTGTTTTGGGGATTTGCAGTGGAGACTGCATGTTACATTTTGAACAATGTTCCCTCGAAAAGTGTTTTTGAAACACCTTTTCAGCTATGGAGAGGTCGTAAAGGTAGTTTACGCCACTTCAAGTTTTGGGGATGTCCGACTCACATACTTATGACTAACCCGAAGAAGTTGGAACCGCATTCGAAAGTTTGCCTCTTTGTAAGCTACCCTAGGGAAACGAGAGGTGGATACTTCTATAATCCGAGTGAGAACAAAGTGTTTTTGTCGACAAATGTTATCTTCTTGGAAGAAAACCACATTAGGGATCATAAACCACGAAGCAAGTTTGTTTTACATGAGTTTTCTAGTGAGACTACTGAGGGTTCAACAAGAGTTGTTGAACAGACTGATAAATCAACAAGAATTGTTCATGTCGGTTCATCTAGTCAACCATCTCATGAGTTGAGACTGCATCGGCGTAGTGGGAGGGTTATGAACCCACTGGAATGCTACATGGGTTTGATTGAAGTCCAGAACATCATTTCTGATGATGGGGTCGAGGATCCATTGTCTCATAAGCAAGCAATGAAGGATGTTGACAAAGATGAGTGGATTAAAGTCATGAAACAGGAAATGAAGTCTATGTACTTCAATAATGTCTGGGAACTTGTGGATCAGCCTGATGGAGAAAAACCTATAAGGTGTAAGTGGATCTACAAGTGAAAATGAGGTGTAGATGGAAAGGTGCAGACCTTTAAGGCTAGACTCGTGGCAAAGGGTTATACCTAAGTCGAGGGAGTGGACTATGAGGAAACTTTCTCACTTGTTGTCATGTTGAAATCTAACAGGATACTTCTGTCCATAGCCACATTTTATGATTATGAGATATGGCAAATGGACGTCAAGACTGCTTTTCTTAATGGTAATCTTGAGGAGATTATCTACATGGCTCAGGCATCGTACATTGATCAAATGTTGATCAGGTACAGGATGCAGGATTCCAAGCAAGGATGCATCGCAGACTCCGCTATAGAAACCGAATACATAGTCGCTTGTGAAGCTTCTAAGGAGGTTGTTTGGTTGAGGAAATTCCTTACAGATTTAGAAGTCATTCCAAATATGTCTTTATCGATCACTCTCTATTGTGATAATAGTCGGACTGTGGCAAATTCAAAGGAACCTCGAAGTCATCACAGAGGTAAGCATATAGAATGGAAATATCATTTGATCAGGAAAATTGTGCATCTCGGTGATGTGATAGTCACGAAGATCGCATTGGATCACAATGTTGCTGATCCGTTTAAAAAGGCTCTCCGACTAAAGTGTTCGAGGGTCATCTGGAGAGTCTGGATCTACGAAACATGCGACATCTTGTCTAAGGCAAGTGGGAGATGATACTGGGGTATAGAGTATGCCCTAATTTATTGTATATTGTACTTGTTTTTTCATGTATTATACATTAGTCTCTTGAGACATTAGGACAAGTGGGAGATTGTTGAAATTGGTGTCTTAATTCTCCCGGAGTCTCGTAGTTTGTAAACATTATACACATTATTATTAATAAAATAAGAGTTATTTTTATTTGCATTTACTCATATCTAATAAACAAAGATCTGTGGTTATTGTATGTAAACTTAAGCATGTATATGAGATATACAAGTGGATCATGCCTTAAGTAATAACCTAAAAAGTCTGTAGGAGAGATATAGGAAGGATACCTTATCCTGGTGACACTATGGATACAGCCTGCTTTGTAGAAGTTTACAAGTGTTGTGAACTACTACCGATGGTCTCCTGACCATTCACGTGGAGACATGCGAGCAGGGGTGTCATATACAAAGAGTTTGTATAAGACCGGACCACAAAATGATTAGTCTCTTTATATAACGCCCTTGATACTTGAGACTTACATCTCACTTAAATGACTATAGGTGACATGACCTTAATTCTGAGTGTGTTGGGAACTCGTGCATATGAGGGCGGTCCTTTGATTAGTATGGGTGAGAGTGGCCAGATTGTCAACTCAACAAGTCTACCTTTTTGGGGATTTGTCTAATTGGAGAGTTGGGAACTCAATTACACAAGATGAAATTCACTCCTTCCCCGAAGTAGGGGTAAGTAGATAGATTGCTCTCTTAAAAGTTGATTCCGGGTCTTGAACATAGTGGCCACATCCTCTCTTCGGAAGAAAGGACCCAGTCATAGTAGGACTATGACTTATTGTTCATTAGAAGAATCAGTGGTACTTAAGGAGTTAGATGTAACTACAGGGGCAAAACGGCAAATCGGCCAAGTTGTACTTACGAGCGATCTGTGAATGGTTATCGTACTATTGATTGGTTGATATGGACACATAAATATATCTGTAGTGAGGAGAGTGCAACTGTCGATCTTTAGTGGAGTGTCCGACAGTTAACAGATGGCGGATCCCATGACTAAAGAGTTTAGTTAATTATTCGCGTATTGTTGAAGCTTCAAGCTACAGGTCCATAAGGCCCCCTTATAGCTCAATGGATTCAAGTTGAGAATCAGTTATTGAGGTTAGTTTGAAGTGTTCAAATTAACAAGAGAAAATTCAATTATATATGATATAATTGGTGTGATGTATGAGATACATCAAGTGGAGGATTAATGTAAATATGATTTACATTAAATACCATAAAATAGGAAAAAAAACTATGGTTTGTATGTTTCATGAGATGAAATATTAAAACTATATGTTATAAATATAATATAGTAAGTTAGTTTTTATATTTATTTATAATATATTAATTATATGATAATTAATTTCTTTTTCTCTAATAACCAGTTGAGTGGGAGGTTATTGATGGTTTTATGGTAACTATGAGATAAAAGGAAAAATGTTTTCCTAAAATTAGAAAGTTACTTCATTCGGAAAAAACTCACGAATTAAGCTATCAAGTGAAAGAGTTTCACTAAACGATAGCTGACAGAGACTAAACGATCGTGGAGCTTTGACTATACGATAGTTCATCAGTTGATCGTAGCTAAACGATCGAGTGGCTAAGTCTATACGATAGGCTGCCATTTACTAAACGATCGAGCACGTCGACTATACGATAGACAACTTCCTATCTCCCACTTGTACGATCGTCTACACGATCATTGTCCTTCAGTCACTTCCTCAAACCAAGACTATACAGAACCCACAACTCCTGGATTCTCACACCGAGAATACCAAGGTAACCATTATGGTGGTGTCCTCACTCACTTCGTGAATCGAGTTAGATTCGATTGGTTTCGTGGAGGCCGTGTTCATTGTATTTGTGCTGGTGATCGTGTTGTTCCGGTCGTTGCATTCGAGCATTGCTATTCTTGGACGCTTGTAGACTGATCGAGGGATTCGTGAAGAATGTTTCTTCAAAGGTATGCATACTCTATCCCTTGATATCATCGTTTTGCATGCTATAATTTCTTTTTGTACATGACCTGCTAGTTTTCGTTTTTAGACTGTAATTGTTAATGTTCAATTCGAATAGAATTTGGAACAATCTTTCCACTGCTCATGGAAATCCTTATGTTTGATTTTCGTCACCTTCGTTGGAGGAAATTTGATTACTTGGAGGAGTAAAAAACAAAACGTGGTGGCCAAAAGTAGTGTTGAAGCAGAGTTTAGAGCCTTGGCTCATGGAATTTGTGAGAGCATATGGATCAAAAGGATACTTGAAGAGTTGAAGATTTCCTTGACTATGTCTATACAGATTTATTGTGACAATAAAACTACAACTTCTATTGCCCATAATCCAGTTCTACACGATAGAACAAAACATATTGAGATTGATAAGAATTTTATTAAAGAAAAAATTGAAGCAAGAACAATATGTATTCCTTATCTTCCTACATTAGAGCAAATTGCTGATGTGTTAACTAAAGGCCTTCCAAAGAAACAATTTGACTGATTGATTGACAAGCTGGCTATGGAAGACATCTTCAAACCTCCTTGAGGGGATATGTTGGAATTTCTATATTTGTATATTAATATTTTTTTCTTTATTGTCTTTATGTTTATTTTTTTCCTTTATTGTCTTTATTCTTTCTATTTTGTAAAAGATCTTTCTCCTATATAAGAAGACCTAATCTGCATATATTGAATAAGAGAAAGAGGAGATTAATATTTCTATTCCTCTCATTTCTACCTAAATTATAATTCAATTTATTGTTAAATAACTTAGTTTATATTTCTAAAATAAACTGAATTTCACAGATATATTAATAATCATACGGACGTATTAATTAGAATGAGAGAGAGAGAGGGAGCTATGGTCAAATTTAATATGGTAGAATAAAACAGGAGGAACTACCTTTCTCAAAGTGTTACATGCTCTAATGATGATACCCATAAGTTTTCAAAATAGCCATTACCCTTCCAGCCAAGGAAGCAGCCTGTTAAGTCTCCTCCTCACTATCCTCTTCATACTCAGAATCCGACTCATTGTTTTGAGGTTGTATAAGAGAATTCATATCGAATGTTGGTATGGTCTCCATCTCCTCCATATCTATAGTATCATAGCTCATCCTTTCCACAAACTTTTCATCAGAACAATTGAGGAGCCATGAAAGTGAACAACTGATTCCCTTCTGTACAACTTTCCTATGTCTGGGCTTTATTGTGGACTCTAAACCATAAGTAAAGAATGCAGGAAAAGCGACCAAGTCTTCTAAGGGCCTTCCCATATCCATATGGAAAAACTCAAAGCTGTGTTTCATTATGTCAATATTCAAAGCAAGCAACTGGGGGCAACCTATAACCATGTTCTTTACTTGAAGCAAGGAAAACCCACAAGTTTTTAAGAAATCTACATGGTTTATCACAGCTGAACTGCTGAGGCTAACGATTTGCGGCATCTTTTCAATGATAGCACCAAAATTATCGTCGTCCAATTCAATTAATGATTTTAGTAAATTTCTCTGAGTTTGAAGCTTACCTTCCAGGTCCATTCCTATGATCTCAGCATACTGTGCCACTATCGAAGAAAGGTATGCTTCTCTTACATTGAACTCCAAGAGCAATTGGATATTGGGTTTGACGTTTTTTTCCAATCCAAACCCCAGAATGTGAGGTCGTTTCTCTATTAACCTAGCCACTGCTAATCTTGGAATGCCCAAACTTTCAAGATACTCAACAAAAGGCTTGATTACTCGAGCAACCCTCATTCCCAAAATTTCAGGATATTTGGTCAAAACACCTCCAATTTCCCTTCTTGCAACTCCAATTCCTACCAAGTATGCCACTGAAGTACTCATGGTTCCCTCAAGCTTAAACCCCAATACTTCTGGATATCTCTCGAGAATGCGAGGGATATCATTTGGCTTGATATCCATGCCTTGTAGATACTTGACAACTGGAGCAAGGTCAACAACAACGCTGGAATGGAGGACTTGCGGATACCGTTTTAAGAACTCAGTGAAAGTAGATTTCCTAACGCCTAATTTACCAAGGTAATCAAGTACTGGTATCATATTTTTCTTAACACTGCACCCAAGGACAAGAGGGTAGTTATTTATGTCTTCGATTGTAAGTCCCAATTTGAGAAGAAAATCAACACGTTCCTTCATAACATCGACTGTTACAGGAAGCTCCAGTCCATCAAGTTCATCAGGAACAACACCAATTCCACGCAAGAACTCGTAAACCTTTGAACGGTTTTCAAGCCTCACGTTCTTCATCTCGACTAAACTAGGGCGACTATATAGTGATGAAGCTTTATCTTCTTTTCTACCCACTTGAGCGTTGTAAGGCTTTGATGAAATAGTTGAATGCAGAGATTTAAAGACTGTTCTCCTATCACCATGAGAATATTGTAGCTTTGTAATCAAACCCCTCCTTTTCTCATAGTTAGAAGGCATTTGAAATGTTGATGGGGCAGTAATTTTGAACTTATGACATTCAAGAGTAGGCATCTCAAATATCATGAAGGAAAAACTAGGTTTTAAAACACCGGCATGGCCTCTGATCATCGTCCCTCAAAGTTTTACACTAATAGTTGACCTGCAAAAGTTGCATACATGTTATTTTTTTTTTTTAATGAAAAAATAACAATAAAAAAAAATCTCAAAGAACAAAGTATATATTTCCAAGAATATCGCACAAGACGACTTCACTCTACACCTATTACAAGATATGTGTATGATATTAATATTCACTGCAAATTCGATTTAGGTCACCTTCTAGTCCATTTATTGATAGTTCATATCCACTCTCAATTAATTTCAATAGTTAACAAAAACAATCAGGAGATTTTCCTTTCCACAACTCTTGTACTGACTTGTCTTTGGCCATCAAAATTTGAAATATATCAGCAAATAAGGGTTTGAGGGATTGATCAGAAATCCATTTCACTCCAAAAAAGGCACCTTGTGCCCACTTCACACTTAGAAACTACCGTTCCCCCAGGTTTGGCTATGTCCTTCCACAGACTAAACGTGCCAACTCAATATTCTATACTCACATTTGTTTTTTCATTACTTTTGTGTATGATTCGGTTCCAAATTACTTTATTGCATAAGTTAGAAAATGACTACTAAGAATCCAATTATCTTTCTTTATTGCATAAGTTAGAAAATGACTACTAAGAATCCAATTATCTTTCTTTCCTTCATTTTCCAAACTAAGGCAATAATTTTCATAAGTGGTTCATGATAGCGATATGGAGAGAGACCTTTGAAATTGTTGCTGCTTTTGTGAACCTTTGTTTATGCTTCTCTTCTGGAAGAATTTCGAACTCCCTTTAATCTCCACATGAATCTATATGTATATATGGCTTATTACAAAGATGAATCAGGCCAGCCAACAATACCCACTTCAAAATGACCGCAACAACAGCAAACCCAGTTCAACAATAATAGCTTAAAATAACAGCAATAATAACAATAACATTAAGTGTATACACGAGACCAAGTTCAAACTAACAGCAACAAACCCAGTTCAACAATCAGTTCAATAAAAAGATGAGCCAGCCAACATTCCCACAGAAAATACATTATCGAGTCGATTGAATAATTCAGTTTAAAGCAAACGTAAGTGAAGATTATTACCTACTAAACAAACGTGCAGAAGGCAAAGATCCAGAAGATACCAAGGAGCAACAGCGGAAGGAGACCACAGCGATGGTGGCTGAGTGGCCGACGTTAACGGTAGTCGGCAGCTTAGCGACGGTGGGTGAGGGTGAGTGGGACTGCGAGTGACAGAGTAAGAGGGAACCGATGTCCGTTCCTAGACAGAGAACCCTAAAATCGAACGCCAATTTGGGTCGGTCGGCCCGGTCCGAATAACTGTTAAAACCGAGCCGGCCTCTGCAGCCTTGCCTCAATTTCAAGACCGCTCCGACCGATCACCGGCATCGGAGCAGAAAACCGCCCGACTACTCAATTTCGTGCTTCTCCGGCGCAACCCTCTGTGCGTACCAATAACCTTAACCAGAGGCGATTCGGACTCGGACGTCGGCCGGACACTGGGAGCCAGGTAGTGGAGGCGAATCCGGAAGCATGAGGAGTTCACAACCTTCAACATTGAACAGGAATCGAAAGGCTGCCAAAGTTACGGGAAAATTGCTATTTTTGACTTTTTAAGTTTTCCTTTCCAACACCAAACTCTTTTTATAAAATTTACATTTTTTTTACCTCTTTTCCACTTTGTCAAATTTTAACCGGATGGCCTCACGACTACCATTTATCATTTTGTCTCACAATAAATGATATATTCAATTGCCTTCAATATGAATTTACCTAGATTACCTGACTCAACTTTTCAGACACATAATTTAAGTTAGAAACCTCAAACTTGAGTTTTATATTTTGTTTTTATCGGAAAAGCTATACTTGAGGGTCCTAATTTCATATGAACAATTTTTTTTAATGGTCTCAACTTTTGAGGAATAATTTATTTCCTTTTTGAGAATTCCAAAAGACACAAGTATGTTATTTTTTAGCTTTTGTCCTTGTATGGTAAGCCAATTTAAAAACTATTTTTTCCATAAAGTTTGCAATTTCGAACCAAAAATTTACTTTTCTAAAATAATAATCAACCAAATTCTTACTCCTTTGTCAAAGTTTTAAAGAAAAAGTAGGAGAGAAAATTCTCAATGACGTTTACTGGAACATGTATAAACTTGAAAAAAAATCATGATATTATGTGATGTTTCCCATGAAGTCAACTTTATGAGACAAACTTGACTTACTAAGATTTCTTGTAAAGTTGACTTGGTCAACATTACAGGAAAATTCACATAATATAATGTATCCAAGTCACTACAGCACCTAAACTTTCCAGGAATGATTGCTCGTAAAGTTGACTTTGTCAACATTATGGAAAAAATCACATAATACAATGTTTATTTATCCCAAGCCACTTTCTTACACCTAAATTTTCTAAGAATGATTTCTTGTAAAGTTAACTTTGTTAATATTCGGGAAAATCACATAATACAATCTTTCAATACCTAAACTTTCTAGGAATCATTTTTCATAAAGTTGACTATTCAATTTTAGGGAGAAAATCACATAATGATTCAATTTGTTCACAAGAAATTACAAACTCAAAACAACGTGTACCAGAATTTCCCGTAAAATTGACCAAGTCAAATATCTCGTAAAGTTGACTTGGTCAAGCTTATGGGAAATCTCACAGCATTTAATGTTTTTTTTTTTTTTTTGCCAATCAATTCTTTTATACGAGTTTTCTCTTCATATGCAGAATGTCTCACGTGTTTGTTTGTTATGGTGGTATTTGGAAGGAAGATGAACGAGATTACGCAGGCGGTAATTTAGGGGATTTGGATGTAAGATGTGACATTAGGTTTAAGGATGATAGATGTAAAAAAGTGTACGTTGTTTATATATAATTTGGTACTTTTCTTTAGTAAAAGTAGAAATTTATATGATATTTTAACCTCGAGATGACCTAAATTTAGTAAAATGGGCAAACACATCTCTTTAAATTGTTTAAAATTGATTTAGACTGATTTAGACTGATTTTATAGTTTTTTTTACAGAGTTTTTCACTATTTTCCAAAAATTTGTCTTGATGCAATCATAGTGGCCTGGATGATGCGCCCGACAATGCGAGCACATAAAAAATTCTAATTTTTCATATTCACGTTCGGTCAATTCTGGTTCCTATTTTCTCAGTCAAAACTATAATTCAATGCTTAAAATGATGGGAAAACATTCAGAACATGATTTTAAATCATTCCTCAACCTATTTGGGCCTATAAAAGGGGGAGAAGTCTTCCATTTCAATCACAACTCTCCATCCATAAAATTCAACCCTCCTTGGATGAATTCTCACTCTTCCCAATCAGAAAGCTTCAAGAACGAAAGTTCCTCTAAAGTTTGAGAGTCCGAGGTCATCCTTATCCCTTGAAAACATGTAGAGTGATAGGATTCATCCTTGAGAGAGGAGAATCACCCTAGGTAAAGATTAGGAGAGTGAAAGATTGCCTCAAGGCATACTATATTATATTTTCTAGCTTTTTTTTTTTTGTTTCTCATTGCATTTTTATCTTTATTTCTTTCATTCGCTGAACATTTATCTTATAATCATGATTTATGATATAATAAACTATATTCATTTGTTCTTAATTAGGAACTAAAGTCTCTAAAGGGTTCAGTTATGTGAATACCCTAGGGTTTTATGGCTTGATTAATGATTATGCTTCATACCTCTTTAACTTATGCATTTCCTTTGTTGAGTTTATGGGAAAATATTGTTAAGTTAAACTGGTTACTTAATTTAGTAATCTAGTGGAGTCGTAATGCTGAGAAGGTTAGGATATAAACTGATGTCACACGAGAGTATGGGACTAAAAGCCTAGAAATAGGATTGTCACGTCGCCTTAGAAATAAAGGACACTATATGATAAAAAATTGCATGTGAATTAATCTAAGATCCAGGTAACAATAGAAATATAGGCATTAACTGCTTAGAGCTCTTAAAGGAATTTGACACAAGATCGAATAGGAGGAGTTTTCTGTGCATAACTAAGTCATTGTCCAGGTATCATGCGACTGCATTGCCTAAGGCACACTACCCTTTTGGTAGAAATATAACTTTATCTGTGTTCAACACTCTTATTTACTGCTTTTATAAACATTAAATGTAACATCCCGAGTTTCAGTAACTTTAAATTTAATTATCTTAAATTGATTGGATTTGTGGTTATTCAATTTTGATTTTGGAGCCAAATTAGAGAAGATAATTAATTTAGATTGAGTTCATAAGAGAAATTTGGATTCCTAAATGAATTAGATTATGGAATTTCTAATTTAGTTAAATTGTGGAATTTCTAATTTAGTTAAATTGTGAATTTTCTAATTCAATTAGAAAATGGATTCTCAAATTAATTAGATTATGGGTATTCTAATTAATTAAAATATGGATTTCTTAATTAGAAAAAATGAGGGAAACGGATACTCAATTTAAAGTGAGTAAACAGAATTCCATACTCGATCTCATAGATACATATAGAATTCTGTGTCTTATTCAAAAAAGAAAATCTAATCTATCTACTACTTTAATTATTGATTTTCTATTTAATTAAAAAATAGATTTTTTAATTAGATAAAATGTCATATTCAAAAAGGAAATCTAATCTATCTACTACTTTAGTTAATCTACTACTTCAAGTTATGGAATCCCAAATAATTTAGTATTAGGATTATTTTTCCTCTATAAATACAATCATTCATTTCATTTCAAACCATTCACTTCATTCCAAAGAGAGGTCAATTAAAGAGAAAAGTCTCTTGTTACTTTCACATGTTTTGTATTGTCACGTATGTCCTTAGATATTTGAAAGTTGTTTCAGATATAACTTAATCTATCCGCTTTATGAGATAATGTGGTGCTAGGACTAAGTCGAAGGACATATATAAACACCAAGTTATAGGAACAATACAGAATAAAAGAAACATCTCGTTGGTGAAAAGATGATTCTTGTTGACATAACAATTTGAATTATATAAAATGATTCTTTATGCTAAAATGTAAGAGGATCTCCTAGACTGTCTAGGACTATGAGACATGTCTCTAGTACACTAAGGAAAATGGGAGAACATATAGGGTATAGAGTATGCCCTAAGATACATGTCTCACCGGCTTACATGTCCCTGGCTTTAGTGTAAGTGAGAGATTGTTGGGATGTATGCCCTAAAGCCACGTAGTTATATGTTAGTTGAATCAATAGTTGATTAGTTTTATGTAACTTATGCAATAATCCATAAACTAAGATCCAAGGTTATCTGATGTAACTTAAACATGTATGTGGAGATATACAGGTAGATCATGTTTAAGTGATAATCTAAATGGTTTGTAGTATATGGATAAGGTTGGGTGCCTTATCTTGGTAACATTACTGATACAACCCATTTTGTAGATGTTACATTGTTGTAAAGTGTTACAAATGATATGATCCTGATTATTCATGTGGAGACATGTGAGCAGGGGTATCCCATACAAAGTGTTTGTATAAGACCAGACTAAGAAATATTGAATCTCTCTTCATAACACCGTTACTATAAGATACTCACTTTTCACTAGAATGACCATAGGTGACTTGACCTTAATCTTGAGTGAGTTGTGAACTCCTGCCTATGAGGGCGTTCCTTTGATCTACATGGGTGAGAGTGTCCAGTTTCATCAACTCAATATGCCTACCATTTTGGGGATTTGTCTGATTGGAGAATTGGGAACACAGCTAGACAAGAAGGAACTCACTTCTTCCCTAATGTTAGGGTAAGAAAATAAATTGCTCCTTTAAGGGCTGATTCGGGGACTAACAATGAGGCGTCTCACCCTTTTCTGACCCCAGAGGGTTTAATCATAGTTGGATTATGACTAATTGTTCATTAGAAGGATTAGTAATACTTAAGGAGTTAGATGTAACTATAGGGGTAAAACGATAATTTGACCCAGCTATACTTATAAGCAATTAGTGAAAGGTCAACGCACTATTGATTGGTTATATCTTATTGACATAGAATATATCTATATTGTGAAGAATGCGGCTGTTTTCTTTAGTAAAGTAACAGGCAGTTAATGAATGTTGATTAATTTGATTAAAGAGTCTAATCAATTAGTCTCGTACCATTGGAGCTTCAATCTATAGGTTCAAGGTCCCTTCGTTAGCTTAATAAGAACTAATGAGAATCAAATTAACTTTGATTTAATTTGAAATGTTCAAATTATTTAAAGAGAATTATTTGTATAAGATACAATTAAATAATGTATATAGATACATTATAAAATATAATGTATGTCGATACATTATAATTTGATGAGAGAAATAAATATTTGAATATAATTGAAATATTAATTATAAGAATATGATTCGTATAAAAAACTATATGTTAAAATTTAATGTGAATATGATTCATACTAAATTTGTATAGTTTTATGAGAGAAATAAATATTTGAATATGATCTAAATATTATAGATACGACCCACTTTGTATTTGCTACAAACGCAATGATCTAATGCATTTTCTAGGTAATATGTGAGTGGGGTATTCTATGCAATGAGTTTGCATAAGACTGGACCACGAAATAGTAATCACTAGATGTAATAACGTTAATGTAATGAATGAAATGAATGATTCGTTGTTCGTGTATGGTCAAACAAATTATGAGGTTGCTGACATGTGCGCTTTGCGATAATGATAATATGTGATACTACGTCTAAGGTGATGCTTAGATACTTTTATAGTATGTGTTCGTGTAGTGTTCGCGTGTCACAAGTTTTCTTAAGCTGGAACCAAGTATAATTCCAACGCAAGTTTCTCAGAGTGATCTGAGGTCGAACACGGGGATTGCAGTGATTAGTACGATACTGATGTGGTATATGCGACCGGGAAAACAAAAGAATAATGAATTGGATTTGAAAAGTAAAATGCGGTAAGCAGTAAAATGCGATAATAAAAGTAAAGCGATGATAAATAAAGTGCGATAATAAATTGCGGTGATAAATAAAGTGCGGTAATAAAGTAGAATGCGACAACAAATAAATGAATCAACAATTAAATATACAAATTGAGGACTGACTGTGAAGATGTGCAAAAATATCTGATAAATGCGGTGGCAAGTCTTGTGAAATGAGTTAGAAAGAGAATGGGTTGAGGGAAAGGACATCGCAAGTTCGTCAATCTTATTGAGGACGCAACTAAGGTTCCGCTTTCCCTTGGCTTACACCTTTCAGTGATCGGCCGCATTCCCATATGTCTATGGAGAAACAGGGATGAATGTGGTGAACGCAAGGTTGTTTCCATCTCTGGAAATACTTCTCGCTTTAGTTAACGCATTCTTCCAACCTTCTTTCGAGAGGCGGAATAACATCTTCACTTATGCTCTCACAGGTGAAGATGCCGTTGAGCATGCTTTAGCTAAACTTAGCCGATTTCTTCAATAAGGATTAACTTACTCGCTTAGTCCTTCCCCTTCACCCTGAGGGATTAGTTACACATGGTGAAGGAAATGGATGATGAATGTATGGTGAAGACAGAGAGATAATGATGAATACGATAATGATATTAGAATAAAGATAAGCGTTTGTTACATATAGTGAATGAAAGATTAGAGATGAACACAGTAGATGAATAGAAAATGAGAACAAATACGGAAAGAGTGTCAATGTCTTGACACGGATCCCAATCGGAAAGGATTTGCTTGTTGGCGTGTGGTAGGAATGGAGTGGAGAACTTCCCTCTCAGGCTTATTTTCCAGGTAGAAGTGATCTTTGCACAGAGCTTTTTCTTCCGGAATGGGAATGAATTGCTTGCTCTAGAGACTTACCTTTCGGTCTTGTCTCGTCTTTCTTCCCGGATTTTCTCTAAGTTGTCTCTTCAGACCAGCCTCCTTTCTTTGAATTTAATGTAGATATTTATAGACATTGGCACCTTCTGAATCAGTGGTCCCACTCTGAAAAGCTGATTTTTCCTACCATGGCTTGGTGGAAACGTCCGCTCTGCTCCACATTTAATTTGTCAGAATCGTACAACAGAAAAGCTATACAATTTCAGAAGTCCTGCGAATGCATCGCTTTTTACATCTATGATCAATCGCCGCATGCTCGGTGTAATTGCTTTGATCGTTTTATCGATTGTCACATGCGGTACAAATGCGTTGATCATTTGCGTCCATGATCGATCATCGCATGCGCTGCAATTGCGTTGTTCTTTCTTGTTCTTGAATGATTGCCACATGCGGTGATAATGTGTTGCTCTTTTTGTCCTTGAGTTGATTGTCGCATGTGGTGACCTGTTTCCTACAAAACAAAGACTTGGACATTCCATTTTTCCATCGCAATGGAGTTAGTGGGTGTGCTTACGACACTTTACAACTTTTTCTTTTCTAAGCCAATTTCTATACGGTCGATGCAACTTTTACCTTCTTTTTGCCGCATAATCTAAATAAAAAAGTATAAATAACTTGTATTTCTACAAGTTATCACACCTCCAAATTTAGATATATGTTTGTCCTCAAGCATATCCTCGACTAAGGTAATTCAGCTCAAATCCTATCCTAACTTTGCGTTGATCGGCTACTCCGAATGCTCCACCTCTACATAATTTCTCAAACCTATAAGTTCCTTCTATCCTCTGATCATTTCTTCAACATGCTCTACTTTATTCTTACCTAAGGCAAACCTCTGCTCAAAGTTCTCTTCTTGTTTTGAAAAGAATGTTTTACCTATTCTTGTGAAAACAATGAAGTGCGCCTTTTATGCGATGGTCTGGTTTGCGTCATCTTATAGAGAACGTTGATCATGGTTACACCCTTCGTTTTTGCTTGCTCCCACGGGTGTCATGCGAGCATCTAACTTCGGTTGTGTACCAAGCTCAACTTCAACTCTTGATCCTTAGCCAAGTTTTACTTTTGCTGGTTAGTGGCGTTGTCTTTTTTATTCTTATTTTCTCTCTCTTTTTTTTTTGTATTGCGTCGATTCTGGTAACCTACCTTCGTTTTGGCTTGCTCCCATGGGTGTCATGCAAACATCCAACTACGAGTAGGTTCCTTTCACGACTTAACTCTTATCAGGTTGGGATTTTCCCTTGCGCTGACAACGGAGTTTTTTTTTTTATTTTTTTTTTTATGATGAACGCATTTGCCTAATATGACCGCATCCGCTTGATCGAATCTGCTCAGACCTTCCCCACACCCAAATTTAGAGAGTCGCAAGGTCCTCATTGCGTTGTTTTGGACAGAAAAGACCAAACACTTAGTCAAAATTTTGAAAAGAAGGTTTGAGCAGAGTCTTATAATAGAGAAGGTAAAGTAGAGCTATTGCAATGAATTGTCTAAGTGTTAGGCAGAAAATGTAATGTATAAAGAAATTTCGCTAAGGTTTCGCATTATACTCATCATGGCAGCACAAATAAACAATGCAAAATAAAAGAAAAGAATTACCGCAATAAATTGACAAAGGATGATAAAAATAAAGAGGCCAATGCATAAAGAAAGAATGATTACTCAGTTGTATAAAATTTGTCTAAGTACACAAAGAATTATAATTATTGCAACACAAAATTGTAAGCATGTACAGAAGAATACAAGGTATAGCTATCTACAAAAAAATGAATGACTGCAAAAAGAATTCAAAGTTGCGAAGGAGAAGATGGTGCACCCCTAAATTTAGATTTACAGCGGGGGCTCTTGGTGAAAAGGGTGTTGCAGAGGAGCTCTTTATGGCGCTTCTTGTAAGTGCAGAGGCTGCTGCAAATGTTGAGGCACCATGGGACCATGTAGATATGTAGTCAAGAAATTGAAGTACTCATGGTTGTGTTCGATCATCTGCCTTCGATTCAGGTGAATGGTAAAAATGTTGCCTTGACTATTGACCATCGCCTGTCGCAGCTTTGCGTTTCTCTCTCGCAATGCCGTTAATGACTAGTGGAAGAAGGATAGCTTTTGAGATAGAAAGGCCCGCATATCCTCTAAGGCAGCAGCAAGGGATACTGTGGAGGGTTATGTCGTCGATGTTTCACCAGCATCAGTTTGGGGTTGAGCGGAAGGGCTTGCTCCCAAATCGTGTGGGTCATCAACATGCGGTGATGTTGGCGGTGAAAAGTGGGGTAGAGATGGATGGCGGGTGGAAGCTGCTGGAGATGCGGGGTTGGAGTGGAGGACAAGAAAGAGATTAGTGAATTGTTTGGGAAGAGGAGAAAGGGGTTCATTTGTTGGGCTTGGTGGGCGAATGACTAAGGGCAAAGGGTCTAAGGGTAAACTGGTTTGCTTCTGCGATGAACTTCCTTGGATAATTTCCTTCCCTTTGTCATTGTGGCGCTGCTTCTTTGGTCTTGGTGGTTGCAACGCATTTAAATCAATGAGGGGCCGTTTCGGTGGAAGCTCAAGGCAATGTGGCGAATCCTTGAGAAGCATTCTCAGGATCTTCGTGTTGATGATGTCGTGCACTTCTGGCATGGGCTCTTCATCAATGCCCTCGCCCACAGATAGGCATAGGCTCGAAATTGTCCATGGGAAGAAGTACTGACATCTCACATGGCCAACAAAACCTCGGATTTGCTTCGCAAGAAGTTGGCCAACATCAATTGGAATGTTCTTATGCTGGCCAATATGAGACCATAACTCGATCCCTTGAAATGGTTTTATCATGCGATGTTGGGATGAGTCACCTTTTCACCAAATAGACCCAAAGGCGGCTTTCGGTAGTAGTTGGTTAGAGGCGAAGGTTTTTATGCTGGTTAGGGACACCGTCCACTTGGTGCCCGGTTGCGTTAATACGTTCAGCGCATCCTCCATATCCTCTTCTTCAGGATCATCAATCAGTTTGTTACCCGGTGCTTCCGGGAAATTCTTCAACTGGCAGAGTTGATTGATGTCCTCTGCGCTGAACGACACTACCCTCCCTTAGACGATCACCGCATCTTTGGTGTCATGGAGCTGGCCATGATAGAAAGCTCTCACTATCGATTGAATTATGAAGGATGGACACTGGCAGAAAACTTCCCACCCATGTTTCGCCACAACGCTGATCATGAGATCCAGTAGTGGCGCCGGTGCAGGAAAGAAGCCTATTTCCATCCATAAATCATCATTTTCCTTTTTGGTTGTTGGGCGCCTCCTAGTCGACGTAAGCTTGCTACTCTCTAATATTGCTTTGCCCTTTTCTTGAGTGGACGCATGGCAGGACTTTTGTCTTTGGATGCGTTTCCGTGCCTTGCGTTGCTCTTCTTTTTCCTTTTCCCACTCTTCCACTTTTTTCTTTTCCGCTCTCTGACGCGCTGAATATTTGCTTTGCGGCGTCTCTTCTTTTCCTCCTTTTCCTTTTTCTCCGCTTCTTCTTCTTCTCTCATTTCTTGTTCAAATTGCTCGGAGGCGAGCGCAATGCGCTGCTCATCTCGAGCCTTCTTCTTTCTTCTTCTCCCGCCTTGCGTTGTCACGGCAAACCTCCTCATCGTGAAGCTTTCTGGCCAAATTGCCTGATGCAATGATTTGGCGCACCCGTGACATCGTTTCTTCCTTCTCCTCTAATTTTCTTTTTCTTTCCTTCTTCTCCTTTTCTATGCGTTGAAAAAATGTTGGGTCACTTGTGGACCCTTGCGGCGCATTCTCTTTGCAACGCCACATTAGAGGGGAGATGTCAGGATCTTCTTTGTCGTCCAACGCAACTAATCTCACTTGCGCTGACATCCCCTCTTCCACCCTTGCAGTGGTTGATTCTCCATCGACATCTAAACTTTTCGCCCGTTTCCTCCTTTCTTCCTCTTTCTTCAGGCGCTTCTCTTCTCGCCTGCGCTATTTTCTTTCACTCCTCCTTTTTTATTTCGTCTTCTTTTCCAGCCGAACGACATCATCTTCTTCTTCCCATTTTTCTTCATCTTTTCTCTTCTTCTTCTTCTCTTCAGACTTCTCTGTCTGCTTCTTTGCCTCCAAAACCTCCAAAACAACCCTTATGGGTCCCTCATTGGAGTCTGTTGAGGCAGTCTTCTTAGGATCCGAAATGGTTAGCTCCATGCTCGGCCACTCACGGTGGGTGGATGGTATTGCGGCTACAGAGGTTTTTCGCCTGGGTTTTCTAGCGAATCTAGGGGATGGCTTTGGCTGGGCGGCGAGGCGGCGAGAAAAGCCACCTCCTGCATGGTGATGGGGGCATGGGAAAGGGACGATGGCTGGGAAGAAGAATGGGATGATTGTCCGGCCATTGGATTGGTAAAGGGAAAGAAGTTGGAGATTTTTTTATTCTTCGGAAGAAATTTTGGAAGGGGATGATGGTATGCAAACAGATTTTTGCTTAAGGTTTTTCATGAAGATATGAAAGTGAGCTCTTCGGGCTTAAGGAGGTGTGATTTATAGGTTGAGCCTTGATGGGTCCAAAGCGATTGCTGCGTGGCAAGCTTTGGTATTCCAAAAAGCCTGTCGCGCCCCTCCCATTATGACTTAGTAGGAAAGGACGTCCTTTCGTCTGCTAAGTAATAATTCCCTCGGAAGTTGAAGCAATTCGACTACCCTCTCCGCGAATATTTTATCATTTTTTTTCTTTTATTTTATAGGACGGGCGTAATGTTTATTTGTTAACGCAATGCATCCGTTACCGCAAATGCATATTTACGGAGGACGGGCACAATGTATGTATTAGCGCAGCACAACCATCAACGCAACACATTTCTGGAGGACGAGTGCAAGGGATTTCTACCAACGCTGCACATCCGTCAACATAGTGTGTATTTGCGAAGGACGGGCGCAATGTACATACGAGCGCAACTCATCCGTCAATGCAATGCATTTTTGGAGGACGGGCGCAAAGTGTATCTATTAACGCAAGATACACCCATCGTCGCAATGCATACCTGACGTTATTATATATCACCAACATCGCAAACTTATCTCAAAACCAAATTGATAAGACGTTGCGGTGTTCACTTATAACATTCATTCATCAGAAAATTAAGATCAACGCAAACTGAGACTGGAATTGGAAATAAATTCAACTAGGCAGGAAACTAAATTAATGCAAGCTGAGATAGAAATAAATTCAACTAGACAGGGAAACTAAATTACTGTAAGCAATAAACTGATTTAAATAATGCAATAACAAAGTAGTAAAGAAAGCGGTAAAGATAGATAATAGGGATGCTATTTGAAAAGGGTCTTCAGTGTTACCGCAAACGCATCCTCACAAGCGATCAGACTTGCTTGCCTAAGTCGATGGTCTCCTTACGTCGTTCCACATTGCCCTCATAGTAGGGCGCTTAATTCGTGACCATTGACTTTCAATGCGCTGTTTCCATCCTCATTTGTTAACTTCACTGCGCCATGTGGAAAGATAGTCTTGATACGGAATGGCAGACCAGCGGGACTTCAACTTTCCTGGAAACAATCGCAAATGTGCGTTATAATAAGTACCTGTGGACCCCATGAAGACGTCCTCTTGCTTATGCGGTCGTCATGCCATTCTTGGTTCGCTCTTTATAAAGTTTGGCATTTTCGTAGGCATTCATTCGCCACTTGACCAGCTCATTCAATTGCAATTCCAAATTCCCCCGCATTTGACAGAATCAAAAATCCAACTTTTTAATTGCCCACATTGCCTTGTGTTCCAGCTCGAGAGGCAGATGGAAAGCTTTTCCGAAGACCAGGGCATATGAGGACATATCGATTGGAGTTTTAAAGGCAGTTCCTGGTTGCCCATAGTGCTTCATCAAGCTTGGGTGACCAATCTTTCCTGGAGTACTGACTACCTTCTTCCAAGATGGTCTTGATTTCTCTGTTGGAGATTTCTACCTGCCCATTGGTTTGTGGGTGATACCACAGTTGCAACTCTATGGCTGACATTAAATTTGATCAACAGGTTGGTGATGATGCGGTTGATGAAATGTGTGCCTTCATCGCTAGTTAATGCACGTGGCGTTCCATATCGCGTGAAGATGTTTTTCTTGAGAAATTTCGCACCGTGGCGCGCATCGTTTTTAGCGCATGTGATGGCCTCAACCACTTCGAAATATAATCAACGGACAACCCTCTAAAGGCAGAAACAGACCCATGAAGTCGATTCCATACGTCAAACAGTTCAATTTCTAAGATCGAAGTCAAAGGCATTTCATCCCGTCTGGACATGTTCCCTATTCTCTGGCACTTGTCGCATTGCACAACATGGCGTGGATGTCTTTGAATAGCGTTGGCAAAAAATAGCCGCTCTGTAGAACTTTTGCGGCGGTTCACTGCCCCCAAAATTTCCTCCATAAGGGGACTCATGACAAAGTTCTAAAATGTGCTTGGTTTCGTGCTCAGGAATGAATCGACGCAGAATATGATTAGGTCCGAGTCGATACAAGAATGGGTCATCCTAGAAATAAAACTTGACCTCGTGTCTCAACTTCTTCTTCTACTGGTATGAATAGTCTTCGGGTACTTGGCCACAAACTATGAAGTTTACAATATCCTCATACCATGGGACGTTAACGCATACTGTCATAAGGTGCTCGTCAAGGAATCTTTCTTCAATCTCTTTCTCTTTCTTCTAAACCTCGCAATTTTCTAATCGTGATAAATGATCTGCGACTTGGTTCTCAATGCCCTTCTGGTCTTTGGTTTCTAGGTTAAATTCTTGCAGGAGTAGTACCCACCTAATCAGTCTTGGTTTTGCGTCCTTTTTTGTCATGAGGTACTTGATCGCAGAATGATCAGTATACACCACTACATTTGATCCAATCAGGTACTGTCGAAATTTTTCTAGGGCAAACACCACTACAAGCATTTCTTTTTCTGTGGTTGTATAATTTTCTTGTGAATCATTCAGCGTCTTACTGGTATAATAGATAGAATGCAGAACTCTGTCTCTTCGCTGGCTCAAGACTATGCCCACTACATATCCACTTGCATCACACATCAGCACAAACGGTTGCGTCTAGTCGTGCGCAACTAGAATTTGTGTGGTGATGAGCGCATTTCTTAGCGTGTGGAACGCTTCAGTGCATGCGTTATTAAAATCATATTCACGATTAATCTCGAGGAGCGCACTTAAGGGTCTTGCGATTTGAGAAAAGTTGCGAATGAATCTTTGATAGAGCCCCACATGTCCTAGAAAACTCCTAAGTGTTTTCACATTTACTGGTGGTGGTAACTTGGATATTGCGTCAATTTTTGCTTGGTCCACTTCCAATCCTGCCTTTGATATCTTGTGACCTAGCACTATTCCTTCTTCTACCATAAAATGTCATTTCTCCCAGTTCAAAACAAATTTGTTTCAATGCATCTCTTCAAAACTCTTTCCAGATTTGATATACACGATTCATGGGTGTTTCCAAAAACTGAAAAGTCATCCATGGACACCTCGACTGACTCCTCCAGGAAATCTGAGAAAATGGCCATCGTACGCCTTTGGAAGGTGCCTGGTGCGTTATAGAGTCCAAATGGCATGCGACGAAATGCAAATGTGCCGAATGGGCATGTGAAAGTTGTTTTGTCCTGATCTTCCAACGCAATCGCGATCTGGTTATACTCTGAATAGCCATCAAGAAATGAATGATTTGTTGTTCGTGTATGGTCAAACAACTTATGAGGTTGCTGATGTGTGTGCTTTGCGATAATGATAATATGCGATACTACGTCTAAAATGATGTATGCAGTGATGCTTAGATACTTTCGTAGTATGCGTTCTTGTAGTGTTCGCATATCACAAGTTTTCTTACGCTGGAACCAAGTATAATTCCAACACAAGTTTCTCAGAGTGATCTGAGGTCGAACACGGGGATTGCAGTGATTAGTGCGATACTGATGTGGTATATGCGATCGGGAAAACAAAAGAATCATGAATTGGATTTGAAAAGTAAAATGCGGTAAGTAGTAAAATGCGATAATAAAAGTAAAGTGATAATAAATAAAGTGCGATAATAAATTGCGGTGATAAATAAAGTGTTGTAATAAAGTAGAATGCGGCAACAAATAAATGAATAAACAATTAAATATACAAATTGAGGACTGGCTGTGAAGATGTGCAAAGGTATCTGATGAATGCAGTGGCAAGTCTTGTGAAATGAGTTAGAAAGAGAATGGGTTAAGGGAAAGGACATCGCAAGTTCGTCAATCTTATTGAGGATGCAACTAAGGTTCCACTTTACCTTGGCTTACACCTTTTAGTGATCGGTCGCGTTCCCATATGTCTATGGAGAAACAGGGATGAACGTGGTGAACGCAAGGTTGTTTCCATCTCTGGAAATACTTCTTGCTTTAGTTAACGCATTCTTCCAACCTTCTTTCGAGAGGCGGAATAACATCTTCACATATGCTCTCACAGGTGAAGATGTCGTTGAGCATGCTTTAGCTAAACTTAGCCGATTTCTTCAACAAGGATTAACTTGCTCGCTTAGTCCTTCCCCTTTACCCTAAGGGATTAGTTACACATATGGTGAAGGAAATGGATGGTGAATGTATGGTGAAGACAGAAAGATGATGATGAATACGATAATGATATTAGAATCTAAAGATAAGCTTTTGTTACAGATAGTGAATGAAAGATTAGAGATGAACACAGTAGATGAATAGAAAATGAGAATAAATACGAAAAGAGTGCCAATGTCTTGACACGGATCCCGATCGGAGACGATTTGCTTGTCGGCTTGTGGTAGGAATGGAGTGGAGAACTTCCCTCTCAGGCTTGTTTTCTAGGTAGAAGTGATCTTTGCACAGAACTTCTTCTTTGGGAATGGGAATGAATTGCTTGCTCTAAAGACTTTCCTTTCGGTCTTGTCTCGTCTTTTTTCCCGGATTTTCTCTAAGTTGTCTCTTCAGAACAGCCTTCTTTCTTTGAATTTGATGTAGCTATTTATAGACCTTGGCACTTTCTGCATCAGTGGTCCCACTCTGAAAAGCTATTTTTTCCTTCCATGGCTTGGTGGAAACGTTCGCTCTGCTCCACATTTAGTTTGCCAGAATCGTACAACAGAAAAGCTGTACAATTTCAGAAGTCCTTGCGAATGCATCACTCTTTACATCTACAATCGATCACCGCATGCAGTGTAATTGCTTTGATCGTTTTATCGATTGCCACATGTGGTACAAATGCATTCCTCGTTTGCATCCATGATCGATCGTCGCATACGTTGCAATTGCGTTGTTCTTTTTTTGTTCTTGAATGATTGCCGCATGGTGTTATAATACGTTGCTCTTTTCATCCTCGAGTGATTGTCGCATGTGGTGACCTGTTTCCTGCAAAACAAAGACTTGGACATTCCATTTTGCCATCGCAATGGGGTTAGCGGGTGTGCTTACAACACTTTACAACTTTTGCGTTTCTAAGCCAATTTCTATACGGTCGACGCAACTTTTACCTTCTTTTTTCCGCATAATCTAAATAAAACAATATATATAACTTTTATTTCTACAAGTTATCAGTTAACTAGTTAAATTCCTATTTCAATAAGATGACCTAGGCAACTTAGTCTTAATCTTGAGTATATTATGAACTCCTGTTCACGAGAGATTGTCCTTTGATTTGTATGGGTGAGGGTGGCCAGTTCACTGACTCAATACGCCTACCATTTTTGGGACAAGACTGAGTGGGGAGTTAGGAACATAATAATACAGGATGGAATTCACTCCTTCCCACCTTCAGGGTAAGTAGATAAGTGTCCTTAAGTGATGTCTCTAAGACTTGAACAAAGGGCCCTACCCTCTCATTAGCCTGAGAGAGGTTTCTATTTATTGGTTGTACCATAAACAGAGAAGCACTAGTACTTAAGCAAACCAGAGGTAACCCAAGGATAAAACGGTAATTTGACCCAGTTGGAGTTACGAACACTCGTGATGGACTAACTTACTATTATTGGTCTATATCCGTGGACACGGAAAGATATATAGTCAGAAAAGTGCAGCTATGGATCTTTAATGGTGTGTACCAACAGTTAACGAATATTGATTAAATTGATTAATGTGTTTAGCTAATTAATCTCATACCGTTGGAGCTTCTGATCTACAGGTCCACCAGGTCCCTTTGTTAGCTCACTAAAGGATATTAAAGATGAATTATTTGAATTGTTCAAATCAATTTGAGGAAACTATATATTAATATGATCAATGTGTAATTGATTATTGGTAGGATCTATAATTCAAGTTAAATTGTAAAGAAACTATCACACCCTACTCCAGATTACCCTCTTAACCTGGATGAAATGGTGACTGCAGCAGTTACCAACCCTTTTGTTGGCACTTACTGTCTATCTAACCTATTAAATTTTGCTCAAACCCTGGATACATACATATCATCAATATGCCAACATATCAACTCATAACTTAGCACATTTACATTACAGGGTTTCGCAGCATTGTTCATACATGAATATTACAACTTAGTGAGCCCTATCTAGAATACTAGTCACTAGACAGACACATGTGTACTAACTAATACAGGTCTTTAATTACACTTCCTTCAACCTGTTTCTTTGAGTGGCAGAGCGGAAGCAGAAAAGTCTTTTGGGAACTGATAGCTACCTGAAAAGGAAAACATTTGAAAACGCGAGCTAGAAGCCCAGTGAGTGACTTAATAAAAACATAAATCTCATGCTTAAACTGAAAGCTTGAAAACATAATACTGGAACTAATTATACCAAGCAAACGTGTACATAAAACCTTTAAAACCATTGTATCTGAAACCTGAATCTTAGTTGAGAATGAACATTCATCGCTCTAATTCCCAATGCCAAGCCATGGCAGATGAGACCTCTACTTCGATCTGTTCATACTGAACTATGGCTAGGAGAGATCCCTACGTCGATCTCTTTAAATATACCGATGGACATCTTAAGCAACTTCCTTTAAACATAAACATTAATAACAACTCTTAAACACCATTAAACATCATTATTCCCTAGTTGAGAACAAGCATACATCGCTCTAGCTCCCAACGTTTGTTATCGGCCAAGAGACCCATACTTAGGCCTCTCATTCAGACCTGCCTGCGTGCACATGAAGTTTTCTATGTACTGTCAACACCTTAGATACATTTATTCAGATACCTTCCTTACCTTCAGTATCTGGCTCACTTAAGCTATCAAGTTCTCAAAGAGTATTAAAAGGATAACTCTCAAATATAGCATAGAAAACTCTTTAGGATACCTTCCCTACCTTCAGTATCCTTTTTCATTATGTTTAGAAATATCAATGCTAGTACTTTGACAACCTTAGGTATTTAAAACATAGTACATCAAGCTTCATTCAACCTTAGCTTTAACCCTAACGCATGCTTCATACTTTGTGAAATAAGTTGGCTTAAAACATATTGAACTAGCTTGTAAAAACCACTAGCATGTGTTAGACATGGAAAACATACTTGGAAAACTCATACATTAGTAAACATCATGCATTGATAAACATTCATAAGCATTAGCAATTCCAAACTATCCTCCTAGCCTAGGAGAAGATATTATTTCCTTTATCCTTAGTTGAGAGTGAATTACTAGATCTAACCCTCAACGTCAACCTTAGTCGGGGAGAACCCTTTTGCTCAATCCCTCGACGTCGTATTACCTACGTGCACGTGGTTAAAACTGAGTACCGTCGTACTTTAGGTACTTAACTAGGATACCTTCTCATTGTCCTTCAGTATCCGTCATATAACTAGTCATAAACATTTAGTTGAATACTAAGGTTTATTGCTCAAATCATCATACTAGTTCATCATAAAATTGGAGTTACTTAAACATGCTGAAAGTATTTGGACAAGATAACATATTTAAATCATGTCAATTCCATGGAAAACATGCTTTACTTAGCATGAGAAACATTTTCACAAATATGTTGCTTGCCACTTCATTTAAACACTTAGCATGAGAAATATCTTCAAAGAAATCATAGTTTCTAAATCATTAAAACATTAATTCATCACATAGTCACTCACAGCTCGTTGGGGCTCTTAACGGGTTATATGCCTCTTCTAGCTCTTCTTGGCCTGAAAGGACATAATTCCCAGTTAAACTACTTAGAATTCTTAGCAAAATACCCCAAATAGTTCATTTACTAATGGAATTTTCATCAACAAAGACAGCATTACTAGCGAGATACTCATTATGAGCGAGATCCTCCTCATGAGCAAGATCCTCATGAGTGAGATCAAGATTTTCCTAGCAAACTGTCTTCCTAGCGATACTCACCTTACCAGCGAGATTTCAGCCCAATTTCTAGCGAGATTTCCTTCTAGAGCGAGATCCTCATCACAAAATTAGCGAAATTTCCTTCATTAGCGAGATCCTCATTCTCCATATCTCGCTATAACTCTCCATGGTAAGTTGTTTACTTGTTCTTCCCAAGCAGCTGTCTGCTTGTGCACAGATTCTCTGTTACAACTTCAAAAATTCATAACTCAAAATCCAGACCTCTTTTGAAGAAACTTCCTTCTATAAACATGTTTAGAATGGATTAACTTTCTTACCTTAAAATTTCAGCCAAGCATTTCTTATGGTTTAGCCTAGAGCTTCCAATCTTCACCTTAAGTCCTGATTAACCCGAGATTCTGCCTCTTCTGCGATTTCCACACTTTTTGTTCTCCTTCTCCTGCAATCTTTCTCCGAAAAGACAACCTAGAAAACTAAATTCTCCCAGCTTTCAAATGGCATCGATTTCACTAAATTTGCTCATGTAGATTGCCAAAACCAAAATTTCGGAGTTCCTCTGCCTTTTAATCTTCCTGCCGACTCCCGAGTTCAAGGATTAACCGCCACATCACCCCATATTTAATGCCTCCAGCCAAACCAATAAATGAACTTTCCCATTTAATATGTTTTTCTTTTCCTTTCTCCACAATTCCTATAAATAACATGGTTTTTCCTTATTACATATTTAATATTTCATTCCTTTGGCTAAACATGCTTGTTTAGGAAATTTAGAATCTGGGGTTTACACTTAGCTACACAGGAGCTTATTTCTTCTTGCTTCCATCTTAAAACATGGCTTCATTTAACTCATTGGAAGACATCACATTACTTACTCTTACTTAAAGTAATTAGGGTTCGGGTTTTACAGAAACCTTTGAGTAAGATTCAAATAATTAATTCAAGTGAGTTAGATTCACAAAGAATTAATTAATAGAGAGATATCACACATATACATATGATGTTTATGATAATTATATATATATATACACGTTAAATTGGATTTAATGTATAAATAGTTATTTAATTATTGTGCTAATTAATTAAATAAGTGTTATTTAATTAATGGCGCACATGGAAAAATAGGAAAAGGACTAAGAGAAGGGCTTAGCCTTTCTCTAATATAAAATCTTCCTTATGGTCCTTTTGGGGACACACACAATGCATACAATACAAGAGAATTGGAAGAATTCATTGTGCATTTTTTCCTTAAGCCACAAAAGAAAATCCTTTCTACTCTCCAAAAGTTTTTCTCCTTACACTCTTCCAATAGTTGGATACCACCTATCCTTCTATTTGAATCCTTGAGAATAACAATGTTACTCTCGTGGTCGTGTTCAAGATTGTTCGAGAAAACGTTCGTGTTCAAGATCGTTGGAGGAGTTGTTCGTTGGAACTTCATGAGGATCGTTCTTGGAGCTTGGGAATCTACAAAGGTGAGAATAGTTCTAACTTTTCCCTACAACATGCTATTTACATGTTTAATCTATGCATATTGTGTTTTAGTTTATTGTTTTATTTATGTAAAAATTGATTTGTGGGATGTAAGGTGTTCACAACGCTTCCACTATGGGATCCAATCCCTTCAATATCAAGCACCTGAAGCTTCAAAATAGCTAAAAACACGATTTTGCCTCTAGGGAGTTGGCGTCGCGCACAGTGATTTTTCCAGAAGCCGAGGAAAAGCGACAGCGCCAAGGCACTCTGAAGTTCAACGGAAAATGAGAGGATGTGCGTGCATGTGACTAGACAAGGAAGCACAGTTGCACATGTGCCCTGCACTTCATTAGTAGGGCACTAGAGGATTAAGCGTCACAATGTTGCCTCGATTTTATAAAAGAGATTTTTTCTCTTTTAGGGGCTTTTCCAAGTTGGAAAGCATGGAGGCCAAAGTTTCTCTCAAGGTTCTTCTTCTTCCCTTATATTTCTAGCTTTCTTAGGTTAGATTTTTACTTTCTTTTGGGTTGTAATTCATGGATTGGAGCTTCCCTCTTTGCTTTGTCTATGGATCGATGAGATAAGGTTTTTCTCTAGTTTTTGGGAGCAAGACCTATATTAATTTTGTGAGATTTTTTGTTGATGAACTTAATGCATTATGATTTTGTGCTTGAAGGGATTTGAATCCCGGCGGAAGCATATGTTCGCATTCTTTGATTTCTTGAACAAACTAAAAATACAAATAATCAAGAAAATGTTAAGCACCATACTTTTGCCGATCCACAAATGCAACAAAATCTTCTCCTTGACCAGTAATCATCCTTTTCCACGAGATCTTCCTTGCTATGACTCGAGCAAGGATACGACTTGTAGGAACCGCTTTTGAATGATGATAAGGAAGAAGAATTTTTAGAGAACCCTTCTCTAAAAATTGAGAGAGTTTTTTTGGGAGAGAAATCTCTGTGGAATGACTATAGAGATTATTTTGTAGATTGTAGAGTGTGTAGAAAGTGTAGATAATGTAGATAGTGAGTTCCATGAGGGCTCCCTAGGGCCTTATTTATAGAACTTTATTAGGTCATTGTTAATTCTATTAAAAGAATCCATCTATAGATATTTTAAATTAAATATTTCATAATATCTAAAAAAAAATTTCTCATTTAATATCTCATATTAAAAGGTTTAAATTATTTAAATCATGTCTAAATATTCATCTTTGGCAAATTTTCTTTAATTTGAATCTCATTAAAATTAATTTATTAATTACTTGAATCGTATTCCAATAAATTAGTTCTCTCATTATCTATTTATTTCGAATCTTATTCAAATTAAATAATTAATTATTTAAAATCATATTCAAATAAATTAATTCTTCCATTATTTAACTCGAATCTCATTCAAATTAAATAATTAATTATTTGAATCATTTCAAATAAACTGATTCTCCAAATTATAAAGTTAAAATTTAAATATCATTCAAATAAACTTTATAATAAAACATGTATTTAATTTATCTAACAAAATTATTATTTTCTCTCATAAATTTCATCATTTCAAATTTTTCTTTCAATATGTGATATCCTTGTTGGTCCATGGTGAGCTAGGAAGGGGACCTTATGGACCTATAAATTATAAACTTCAATGATCCAAGATTAATTAATTAAAATATTTAATTAAATTAACCTTCATTCATTAACTACGGGGAAAACCACTATAGATCTATAGTTGAACTATTATGCACCGTAGGACAAGTTGTCTTCATGGATATAATCAATATAAGCAAGTAGACCCTTCGCGAGTTATTCATAATTACAATTGGGTCAATGTCTGTTTTATCCTTGTAATTACATCTTTTTCTTAAGTTCTACCAATTCTTCTAATGAACAATTTGTTTATGATCTAACCATAAACTAAGTTCCTCTCGGGGCAATGAGAGTATGGAACCCCTTGTTCAAGACCTGAAATCAACACTTTAGGGGAACTACTCATCTAATTACCCTATATGGGAAGGATTGGATTTCATCTTGTGAATTTATATTCTCAACTCCCATTTAATCAAGTCCCCAAAATAGTAGGCTTTTTGAATTGGCAACTCAGGCCACTCTCACTCGTGCAAATCAAAGGATTGATCTCATAGACAAGAGTTCATAAATCACTCAATACTAAGATCGAGTCGCACATGATCATCTTATGTAATATTAATCTCATCAATAAACATATTTACAAAGAGAGATTAATTATTTCGTGATCCAATCTTATACAAACTTTTTGTATAGGATACCTCTACTCACATGTCTCCACATGAACAGTTTGGATCAAACCATTTGTAACTATTACAAAGTGGGTCGTATCCATAGTGTCACCAAGATAAGACATCTAACCTTATCCATATACTATAGACCTTAAAGTTATTTCTTGAACATGATATACCGGTATGTCAACTACATACTGTTCAAGACTACATGTAACAACCTTGAACTTTTTTAGTTAATGGATAAATTAATATTGTATAATTAATAATTAAATTAATAAACTAATTAATTACGAGGCTTTAGGACACAAATCCCAATAGTGTTTTCTTTGAATCTTCTTTAATTTCTATATGTATGTTTATGTTTGGATTGAATATTCCTTCATAGATGTGTATCGCTGTTACTAATCGATTTATAGCTCGCATGTTCTCCCCTCGATCATCTAGCTATAATCACCTAAGTAGCAAATAGTTGAACCATGTATTTTATTGCTATTTTAGAATGCATGCTTTAAATAGGTTTAAAGTTAAACTTGATTAGTTAATTAGGCTACCTAATTAATTAACCACACAACGGAATCCTTGAACGTAATGCAGATGGTTGAATTTTACACGGCCTCTATAGAACCCTATAGGACTAAAATCATTTAGTTTCATAAGATCCTTATGCTTTAATTACTATTTAGGGGCCATGCTCGGTTTAATCAAATAATTCCTACTGAGTTTCCTAGTAATGGTAAGAATTGCATTGGTGGAAAATGCATTATTTTATGCGATGAAATAATGGTAAAGATTGCATTGGTGGAAAATGCGTTGTGCAAACAAGTTTCTCAGCAGGACCCAAGTATAAAGCCTATTGAGTTTCCTGGTAAGCTCAGGGTCGAACTCAGGGACTAAGGGAAACAATATGCGGTGGTAATCTTTAGATCACTTTGCCGTAACAATTAAATCAATGGTTTGGTTGGTTTGTTGTTTACAGTATAAAAAGTATGCGGCGGATTTGAGAAAAGAGTGATTATGTGACAGATGCACTGAGTATGCAGCGGAACGGGTTGAGAAGGTTTCTAGCTAGCGTTTCTCGAGAATGCGTTCAAACTATGCGATCATGCTACACTCATGCGACAACAAATCATTTTCCAATGCAAATGCGGTGGCTCCTAAGTTTAAGACGCATGCGATGAATGCGATAATGTCTATAGAGCTTATTCCTAAGTCTCTACTTCTTGCCTATGCGATGATGCAAGATGCACACAAGGACAAGGTGACCACATACAATCATAACCTATCTCTAGGATGCATGCGATGCGTTAATAGCAAACAGAGCTTATTCCTAATCTTATATCTCTTGATTATGCATTCTAATCTGACTCTCCTGAGCCTAGATTCTAATCTGACTTTTCCAAGCCTAGATTCTATCCTTAGACTACCCTCTTGAGTATCTCTAATGGACGAATGACGCATATATAATACAAGATAATCGCATAGAATGAAGATCCCAGGTTATGCTAGCTAAGTGTTTCTCAACCCATTCGATAGATTTAGCTACTCATGCATAATGTACAGAGAGTGAACAGATATAAAGATGGAATTTTCATTTCTATAAATAAGTTTAGAGTAAAAAATGACAATGGAAAGTAAAGGTAGAGAGCCTGGTAGCAATTCCTTGCTTCCCAAGGCTTTTACAATATTATCTCTATTCTACTCAAAAGATGTTCTTGCTTCCGCAAGAATTGGCCCTCTCTCTGGTTTCAACGCTTCCGGCACTCTTCCAAGTTCATCGGAACAATCTCTTCATATAATCTCCCTTCGCTCGTTTCCACCTTCTAAGTAAAAGAAAACTATGAACAAGGCTACTTCTATCTAAAGGGAAAAATTATCTAACTGAACGAACTCTTTCACTGAAGATGGCCTTCGGTATTTATAGAGCTTTGAGGTGAAAGGCTTCTTCTCTCTGATGATTGCACTGATAGAATGGCATTAATTCTCTATCTAATGCGCTGAATATTTGTTATCAAAACGTTGAGTGTACTTGCTATAGTAGGTCGTTAACGACTTGTCAACTTAATTCGGAATCGACCGTCATCAGCTTTCTGTCACATCGTGATTTATTACGCTTTTCACCTAGATGCACCCACCATGATTCGCCGACTCTATGCGAAAACCTTCTTGAGCAGATATTCGCAAGCGCAAATGATCGCAGAGCCTTGTGTCAACACAATCTCTTAATGCGCTCGGACGTTAATTTCTTTGGATCGCATTTCCGCCTTGCGTCAATGCATTTCTGCACAAAAATACATAAGTTAACTGTTTTCATGCGATGGACGCATGCGATCGTAATGTTGTGAACTTAATGCTTTTGGACGCAATATTGTATATTTTTATCATCGCAACCCTGCATTGTTTTATAACTTTGTGCTGTAATAACGTGCATTTTTTCCTGTTATCATCTATACGATAGACAACATACCATCTCCTACTTGCTTGATCGTCTACACGATTGTTTTTCCTTCTGTCTGTTCCTCTAACTAAGTCCATACAGAGCCCACAACTCATGGATTCTCACACTTAGAATACCAAGGTAACCATTGTGGTGGTGTCCTTACTCAAATCAATTGATTTCGAGAATCTGGAGGTCGTTCGTGGTTATTGTGTTCGTTGTGTTCGTGCTGGTTATCGTGTAGCACCGGTCGTTGCGTTTGAGGGTTGTGTTGCTGTTCTTGGACGATTAAAGATTGATTGAGGGAGTCGTGAAGAATTTTTCTTCAAAGGTATGCATACTATATCCCTTGATTCTCTCTTAAAGCATGTTGTAATTTCTTGTTGTGCATGACCTATTAATTTTCGTTCTTGTACTATAATCGTTGATGTTCAATTTAGAATGGAATATGGAACGATCCTTTCGTTGCTCATGGAAATCCTCGTGCATGATTTTCTTCAAGGAGTTACCTCATTATTCTCTGGGATTCCAATGGAGAGATAGATAGTATCCAACTATTGGGAGAGAGAGAAGATTAATATTTTGGAGAGTAGTTAGAATTTATGACTTAGAGAAAATTCTGCATAATAACACTAAGCAGTTGTGTATTGTCAGAGTTTCTCTGCAACCAAAGTGTGTCTTGTGCATTACCAAAGGACCATGGGAAGGTCTTTATATAGTGAAGGGTCAAACCCATTTCCTAATATATTTTCCTTTAAAGTAATTAATTAAATAATATTTATTTAATTAATTAGTCCATTTAATTAAATAACACTTATTTAATTTTGATTTGCACAATAATTAAATAACTACTTATACATTATATCCAATTTAATGTATACATTTAATTATTTTATACATCCCATGTATATATGTAAAACCTCTTTATTAATTAATTCTTTGTGAATCTAACTCACTTGAATTGATTAATATTCAAATATTACTCTCCAATTTAATTATAGATCATATCCATAATTAATTATATATTAATCACATTAATATAGTTTCCTCAAATTAATTTGAACAATTCAAATTATCCCTCTTAAGTATCTTTTAATGAGCTAACGAGGGGACCTGGTGGACCTGTAAATCAGAAGCTACAACGATATGATATTAATTGGTTAAACTCATTAACAAGGTTAATCAATATTCGTTAACTGTGGGTACACTCCACTAAAGACCTACAACTGCACTCTTCTCACTACAAATATATTTCTGTATCTACGGATATAGACCAATACCAGCAAGTTAGTCCTTCAAGAGTGTTCTAACTTCAACTGGGTCAAATTACCATTTTATCCTTGGGTTACCTCTGGCTCCTTAAGTACCAGTGCTCCTCTAATGAACAACCTGTTTATGGTCTAACCAATAAATAGAAACCTCTATTGGGCCAGTGAGAGGGTAGGGTTCTTTGTTCAAGTCCCGGAGACACCACTTAAGGGAACACTCATCTACTTACCCTCAAGGAGGGAAGGAGTGAATTACATCTTGTATTTTTATGTTCTCAGCTCCCCACTCGGTCTTCTCCCTAAAATGGTAGGCAGATTGGGTCGGTGATCTGGCCACTCTCACAAACTCATTGGATACCCCCACCACGTGTCACCTACACAAACTCATTGGCTCATTATGTTTGTATCAAATACAAAGTGGGTCGTATCCATAGTATTACTAGGATAAGGTACCTCGATCTTATCCTATACTATAGACCCTTTAGGCTATATCTTGAACATTGATCCCTGTATGTTTTCACATACAGCTCAAGACTCATAAGACAGCCTTGGATGTTAGTTTATTGGATTTAGGGTTATTAAGACAAAATAGACAACAATACAAACAATAACATTTATTGATTTAACATCTATAACTCTTTATTGATGATGCTCAATTAATAACATTTACTATCTACGAGTTTTAGGGTGTAAAGCCCAACAGTCCCTACTGGGCTAATGAGAGTGTGAGGCCCTATTGTTCAAGAATCGAAATCAACATTTATGAGAACTACTAATCTACTTAACCTATATAGGAATGAGTGAATTCCATCTTATGAAATTGCGTTTCCAGCTTCCTATTCGGTCAAGTCCATAAAATGGTAGGGATATTAAGTCGACAACTCGAGGCACTCTCACCCATACAAATCAAAGGACGAGCCCTCGCAGGCAAGAGTTCATAGCTCACTCAAGATTAAGATCGAGTTACTTATGATCATACTGTGAAATATTAATCTTTTCAATTAGCGAATTTACAAAGAGAGATTAATTATTCTCCGGCCTCATCTTAAACAAACTCTTTATATAGGATACCCCTACTCACATGTCTCTACATGAATGATTTGGATTACACCGTTTGTAATAATTACAAAGTGGATCCTATCTATATTGTCACCAGGATAAGACACCAAATCTCATTCATATACTATAGACCCTTTAGGTTATTACTTGAACATAATTCATATGTATGTCAACCACATACTTTTCAAGATTACATATAATAACCTTGAAATTTTACTGTAATGGATAATTCATTATTGCATATTTAATAAAATAATCAAATAGTATATTAAGTAATTGATTAACAATAAGGCTTCAAGGCATAAATCCCAACACAATTAAGCTAATTAGGGAAATTCGAAATAAACTTAAGCTAGGCCTTTCATCAAAATAAATTCACAACTCTCTCTTTTTATTATTTACTTTTATGCAAATTTACTTTCTGCACATTTTAATTACGGGCAATAATAAACAAACCCCCTCTCCCAAAAGAGCCAGCACTTCAGGTCAGTCTCGTCCTTCTCAATCGTTGAGAGTGCCTCGACACAGTGGGAAGGTTGTAATACCACCTGACTGTTTCACCGATTCGAAGCTAGAACTCCATCACAAGAAACACGAACATTACAAACTCAATTATATGAAATTAAACACCCAAAACATCGGGCAATTACAACTTTAAACACCTTTAATGAAGTAAATTCTAGGCCAATTTCGAAACAATCCAATATGTAAAGCCCATACATTCAAAATGCAATATGCATCCACCAAAATTCTTAATTAAAATTCGAAAATAAAAATTGGGACGCAAACAACCGTGCTCTGATACCAATTGAAAGGATTGGAATTTCCAGTAGTAGAAGTAATTGGACGCATTAATCTCTAAATTTTGTTTTACAGAACACAGAAAATTGAGAGTAACAGGAACCATGAAAAAACATAAACCTAAGCATGCTTTCTACAGTGAAAATTAGAGAGGAAGGGATTAAGAAATCACTTACTCGTTGATGACCAATTCTTCGCGTTCCTCTCCAATTCATGTCGTCTTCTCCCAATCCCACGAACACCGTAACCGAACACCACCACGGGGTCTTTCCCTTTATTCTTAAGGATGAGAACCATGCAGAGTTGTGGACTTGCACATAAGTTTGGCCAGAGGGAAGAAGAAGAGAATTGAGAGAAAAATTCTTCTCTATAAGCAACACATAGAGAAGGAGAAGAACCAGAGAAAGTGAAAGGGAGAACACTTTCTCTCTCCTCATTTGTTACGTGAGAGAATGAGAGATTGAAGGGTAAGGGAGTTGTAATTCCCTCCCCTTTATTAAATTTGAAATAATTTGAGGGAGTCCAAGCCTTCTGGTTTCTTGGTTTCCTCTGGAATATCAGGCTTGCACTTAGCTTAGAGTTAGCTTAGAAACTCATGTTTAGGGCTAGAATAGCCTTAGAATACCTCCTTCTAAATGTAGCTTACCAACTCCAACAGACATGAAAACAGGCTTCGAATCAACTCAGGACCACTGTGGATGCATGGTAGTCTTCCTCAACATCAGTTGGATGCATGGTTGGCTCCTTAAGCCAGTTGGATGCATGGTAAACCATCTTGAACGCATGAGATATCTTCCTAACTCATCACAGACCCAAATGGACACCTAGACTACTTCATGGACGCATGGCTGGTCCACTCCAACGCATGGATTTCCCCCAGAACCCTAATTCTCTCCAACACTCCCCCTTTTGAGTCCTCTTTGGGAGGACTTTGAGTTGGGATAGGAAATGAGGCTCCCTTAGGGTATTTATAGGCCTTAGAAAAACATCCTCATCATCCCCTCATGCTACAAACGTATGACACCTCCTACTTCATGAAAATTCTAAGTGTCAGCACCATGCAAAGTCTAGCACCAAGATCTTTACACCTCTTACTTCCATGAAAAGTTTAGGTATCTTCACTTCCCATAGGCCAATGCATGCTACCCTTTGAAGTGTCATTCCAACACTTTGCATGCTCCTCATGGTACCTTGGGTGTCCACCTTATGTTATGACACTTAGTCAAATTCATGTCATGCTGCCATTTAACTTCCTAAGGTGTCCACCTTCAAGTTAGCCACCTCCTCCTTAGAAATTCGGTCCAATTAGTGTATGCATGGTAGAGTCAAAGTTTACTGTTGCCTGTAAACCCATGCTACACAAGTAATATTTATAAATCACCAAACGAACTACTTATAATAACTGGTGGTACAAGTAGCAAGTCCGGGGTCGAACCTCAAGGAAGCGCGAAAGATTAGTTCAATGAAGCGCATTTTTAGTTAAAGAGATAAATTAGGGGGTTTGGTGTGGATTGATAATTGAAAGTGCATAAAATAAAGTGCAAGAAAAGTAAAGATAGNATAATTAAAAGTGCATGAAAATAAAATGCAAGAAAATAAAAGATAGAAATGCAATTAAAGGAAATGACCTAGCTTAAGGGAATTAGAATTGGCCAACGCAATTTTAGTTTCTTGACTATACCTAGCCCAATTGATTGGAATCCCAATCAATGGTCCTAATTACCTAATTAATCAACATGCATAGAAAACAAATCCACTCTATGTAAATTAACGAATCATATTAAGTTCTAGGGATAACATTAGGATTAGTGTTCGACTTCCAATGTCTAATCAAACATTCAATACGATTTCTCTCTAGGTTGATAGGAGTAATACTATTCTTTTTAGGCAACATATCTCAGGCTTAATGAATCGCAAGCCTAACTAACCTACTGCTTCCATTGGGATTAACCTATAATTAAATGTCACATATTACAAGCCAATCTCCAAGCATTAGAATCACACAACAAAATCATTGGTTGTCAATCAATAATAAAATCATGCAATTCATAAAACACAAAATTCATATTGAAACCCATAAACAAGAACAAAAAGATTACATTCAAACAAAACTCCCAAAAATTACATTTCTCCTAAACTAGAAAATAGCTAGAACTTACCTTCCCATGAAGATGGAGAAGACAAATCCCAACATCGTTCCATTAGTTACATGAGATGGGGAGAAAAGAGGAGAAAAATACAAGTGGAGAGGTGAGAAAGGGAGAAAATCGACTTAGGAGTCGATTAGGGGTCGGTCCCTCTACCCTAAATCGAAGACAGATATATATAGCAGTTGTCACAGTGTCGCGACACTACAACGTAGCGTTGCAATGCTGCGAGCCTCGTGCACACATTCGTCAATCATAATCCGGAGCATTACGACGGTGTCTATAGCATCGCGACGCTACTCTGCGCTCCAGCAACGATCAGCTATTGCCTTGTAGCATTGCGCAACGCTTGTTTGAGCGTTGCGACGCTTCGTCCAGGGGCATTTTCATCTGTTCACATCCTTTTGAAATTCGGTTGCTCAATTAACTCCTAATTGCTCCAAATTAACTACGAATAGCTCGTAATGATGGATTCTACTCCAAGATGCTTGATACCTATAAAATCACTAAATAAATACATTAAACATAATAACAACCTAGAATTAAGAAGAGGAAAATAGCATATTTTCGATGCTATCAATGCATAACCTAAATTTTCACCTATTATGCATCCAAATGTGTCCATTTCCCAAGGCATGCATCCAACACTCCATTTTCCACACCCTAGGTGTCCAACATGCCCCTACTATGGTATGTTGATAACGGGCAGAAATGCACGTTATTACAGTACTAAGTTATTAAATAATGAAGGATTGCATTGATAAAATATGTTAGATTGCGTCCAAAAAGCATTAAGTTCATAATATTGCGGTCGCATACGTTCATACAATTAGAACAATTAACTTTGGTGTTTTTGTGCAGAATATGCGTTAACGCAGGGCGAAAAGCGCGATCACAAGAAATCAATGGTCGAGCGCAGCATTACTGCAAAGCTTTGCGGTGATTTGTGTTCACAAACATCTTCCCAAGAAGGATTGCCGCATAGAGCCAACGCAACTTGGTGGGTGCATCTGGGTGAAAAGCATAATTAATTAGGATGGGACAGAAAGCTGATAACGGTTGAATCTGAATTAAGTTGACAAGCCGTTAACGATAACAAGTACACTCAGCTTTTCGGTGACAAATATTCGGTGCATCAGTCAGAGAACTAAAGCCATCCCATATGTGCAATCATAAGAGAAAAGCCGTCTTTCACCCTGAAGCTCAATAAATACCAAAGGCATCCTTCAAAAAAAGGGTTCGCTTCAGCCGTTCAGCAGTTCAGCAAGTTTTTATTCATAGTTCAACCTTGTCCATAGTTTTCTTTTATTTTTAAGAAGGCGGAGCGAGAGAAGAGAAGAGACGTTGGAAGATCATTCAGGGCAACTCGAGAGAGAACCCGGAGGGTAGAAAGCAGAGAGCAGGCTGACTCTCGCGAGAACGAGATTATCTTTTGAACAAGAGTAGAAAAGACAGTGTAAAAGCCTAGGAGCAAGATATTGCTACCAGACTCTTTATTCTCTTCTTGCATTGTTATTTTGTACTTCAACTTTATATTTATACAATGGAAGTTCTTATTCTACATCTATTCACTCTCTTAACATGCATGAGTAGCTAAACTTGTCGAATGGGTTGAGAAGAACTAAGCTAACATGACCTAGGATCTTCATTGCTTGCGATTATCTTGTTTTATGCTGTGCCCAACATCCCTTTAGAGCTACTCGAGAGAGAGTCTAAAGAAAGAACCTAAGACTTGAGAGAGCTAGGTTAGAATCTAGACTTGAGAGAGCAAGATTAGATCTGCATAAAAAAGAGATAAGGACTTAAAGATAAGCTCTGTTTGTCAACATGCATCGTATACACCCTAAAGTAGGTTATGATATTATGTGGTCGCCTTATTTTTTTGTATGTGTGTCATCTTGTCATCGCATGGATAAGAATAGAGGCTTATGTAGAGGTCCTATAGACTCATCACATATATCTCATGCGTTCTAGCAATAGAAGCCGTAGTTCGCGTCGAGAGATGGTTTGTTATTGTATGTGTGTTGCATGGTCGCATAACATGAACGCATCCTATGATGTGTTAGCCGAACCCTTCTCAACCCGTTCACCGTATACTTATAGCATCTCCCGTTTTATCAACTATTTTCGAAACTCCACTGTATTTGTTTATTTTTATTACCGCAAACAACAATCCAAACAACCACTTGATTTATTTGGTGACCGCAAAGTCTTCTGAGAAATTACCACCGCATATTGTTTTCCCAAGTCCCTGAGTTCGACCCTAGACTTACCAGGAAACTCAATGGGGTTTACACTTGGATTCCACTGAGAAAACTTGATTGCTCAATGCATTTTCATCATCGCATTTCATCCATAATTCCACATCATAAAATAACACATCAAGTTGTTGGCGCTGTTGTCGGGGACTTCAGCAAATCAGTGTACTAACAGTGATTTTTCTGATTTCTTTGCAGCTCAATCTCTTGCGAATTATGACCCGAAGATTGAAAGATCATTTAACGATGATTAAAAGACAACCGCCAACAACAAGATAGAACCCCAAGAATGGTTGAACAACCGACAGAAAGGGTCGTGAATGCGAACAATATAATGGCCAACCCCATCCTTCTAGCAAACGATCGTAATAGGCTCATTAGGGACTATGCATCGCCCAACCTCTACGATTTCTCTCCAGGAATCATGAGGCCAGCTTTCGACGGATCGAGGTTTGAAATAAAGTCGGTAATGTTGCAGATGATCTAGGATGTTGGGCAGTTTGGAGTGAGGCGTGGCGAAGACCTGCACGCCCACCTCCGGAGCTTCATAGAAATCTGCAACACTTTTGTGTTCTCGAATATCTCTACTGAAGAAGTTCAACTAACTCTATTTCCATTTTCTTTGTGTGATCAGGCAAGAAAATGGGCATATTCTCTCGAACCAGGAGAGATAACCTCGTGGGAACAAGTCGTCTAAAAGTTTATGAAGAAGTATTTCCCACCAACCGAGAATGCCAGGAGAAGGAAATAAATAACAAATTTTGAACAAGAAAATGACGAATCGCTCAGCGATGCTTGGGCGAGGTTTAGGCAGCTGGTAAGAGACTGACCACATAATGGATTACCAGACTGCCTGCAGATGGAGATTTTTTTACCAATGACTGAACCCTGCTTCGCAGACCGCTGCCAATGCGGCAGCAGTCGGTGGTCTGCTTGACAAAACATATGAGGAGGCCAAGAGTATACTTGATCGCATTTCCAAAAATCACGAAGATTGGTGGAAAAGAAATCAAAGATTAAGAATTAAAGATAATGACGTAAACAACGGGACCATCGCATCCCTGCAGAGCCAGATGACTGCGATGATGAGTTTGATTCAAGGCATCACAATTAATAACACGGGAGAAAAGAAAGGGCAGGTCAACACAATTGCTCAAACGACCGCAAGTTGTGTCATTTGCAGAGATGCTCATTCGATGGAGGAATGCCCAGAAAATCTGCAGTTGGTATGTTTCATGAAAACTAATCCCTACTCTGATACATACAACCCCAGGTGGAGAAACCACCCAAATTTTGTGTGGAAAAATCAACAACAAAGCTTTCAACCTGTGGCACAAAAAGAAGGGCCACCCGGATTTTTCCCGCGAAATGACGGTCAGACGAACAATCATGCCCAGTAGTTCGCAACCACCGAAATCTTCATCCTTAGAGAGCTTGCTGAAGCAGTACATTGAGAAAAACGAATCAGTGCTTCAGAATCAAGCAATATCCATTCAAAATCTCGAAATTCAGCTGGGACAAATTGCGGGCGAGCTAAAAAATAGACAGCAAAAGGCGTTGCCAAGCTCAACTGAGCTTTCTCGCAACACTGGGGGTACCGGGAAGGAACAATGCTTAGCAGTCTCCTTGCTAAGCGACAAAATGATTGCGAAAGTAAGGGAGGAGCCCATCGCAACCAACTTGAATGCGGTGACACCCAAGGACCCGTTGACTTATAATTCGGAAAATCCCGAGAAAATGTACCCCGATGTTGCGTCCAAGCCTTCAGAACATGAGACAGAAGAATTCCAGCTACTACCAGCTCCGTTAAGATTGAAAGAAAAGCAAAATGATGAAGACAAGATCAAAACAATGGCAATAACGCAAAATGATATGATCCCACAAAAAATGTGCGACTCAAGAATCTTCACGATACCATGCTCTATTAGCGGGGTCTACAGTGGCCAAGCATTGTGTGATTTTGGGGCGAGTATAAACGTAATGCCACTATCAATCTTCAAACAATTGAATATTGGCACACTTAAGCCCACGACAGAGACTCTCTTACTTGCAGACAGATCTCGAATACATCCTGAAAGAGAGCTGAAAAATGCCGCAATCTCAATTGATAAATTCATCTTGCCGGCAGACTTCCTCAGTTTGGATTATAAAGCAGATGAAGATGTGCCCATCATACTGGGACGACCGTTCCTCTCGATCGGTCACACCCAAATTGATGTGCACAAAGGGGAGATTGTGATGAACATTAACAGGGAAAAGCTTCGGATTAAGACAGTCAAGATTCTAGAGGAAAGAAAAGAAGAAAAAGCCGTCGTGGACGTGAAAAGCCCAACTTGGAATAAGCGGTCCCTAAGTTAATATATGACTCAACCTCATCAGGGACGCAATCCTTTTGAATATCCTTTTTCCTGCATCAATACTTCATGAACTTTCGTCATCTTATCTATTATAGCATATCTACTTTCTTGTCTAAAAAAAAAAAGAGAGAGAGAGAGAGAAGAAGGCGAGAAAAATTTTGTCAACTTTTTTTTATTATCATTTGACACTCTTAATGTTTTCTTTGCAAACGATCAATGTACACGATTGTGGAGGCGTTGCATGAAGATGTAACAACTTTATTCCGACACCGCAATCCAAAGAAGATAGATTGCAACAAAGCAGGATGCGTCAACAAACAATGCAGGCAACAACGCAAATTTGGGGGTTGTATTTTTCCTTCATTTTATTCCAAATTTTTCACTATCGCATCACATTTTTAACTTTGAAAATTTTATCACCGCATCTTCTGTGATTACCGTAACCATTTAATATTGATAAGCTTAGTAAGTCTCTGCATGATTTCTCTTTGCCAATTATGATTTCAATGATGAAACACATGCTTCCATTTTTTCGTATATACTAGAGTCAACTTAATCTTAGAAAAGTCACCTCATGAAATATTTGTAGAAGTTAATGGTCTGCTAGCTTTCTTTCAAACTGACCCTTTACCAGACTTCCTAAGAACATCGCATGACTTCTTTCAATCTTTTGGCAATAAGGACATTGCCGCATTTTAAATTTGGGGGTGAGGTATTTATTTTCGACCTTGCTATTTTTAGCTCTATGAAAAAAAATGAAAAAGAGGAAAATTTTGAATAAAAACTCCAATGTCAATGCAATGGGAAAACCCATGTTGATAAGGGCACTTACCCGTAGTTGGATGTCCGCATGACACACGTGGGGACAAGCCAAAATGAAAGTACGTCGCCAGGATCAACGCATAAATAAATGACCGCAACTTCGCTGCTAAGTAGGTGAGTTTAGTCTGAGGAAGAGCACCTTGCTCATAGTTGGATGTTCGCATGACACACGTGGGGGCAAGCCAAAACGAAGGTGAGGCACTTGGATCAGCACAAGGTCAAAAAAAAAAATAACAATGTCAAAAATATGCAAGGATAAAAATCATTTAGCACCCCAGTGAAAAAGTTTTTTTTTTCGAAATAAATCATGCGATGTCCTGGAAGCTAGTAAAGTCCTTTTGAAGGTTAAGCTTGCGGTCCCTAGGTCTTAGAAATATTTTAAGAGGAGACTTGAATGAGAATTGAGGAAATTTTGGTATATAGGATTTGAATGAAGTATCCTTGAGAAATCTAGGAAAAGAGATTCACGGTCGACTTTCTAAAGGAAATATTTAGCTTATGCTTGAGGACAAGCATTGTTTAAATTTGGGGGTGTGATAACGGGCAGAAATGCACGTTATTATAGTACTAAGTTATTAAACAATAAAGGTTTGTGTTGATAAAATATGTTAGATTGCGTCCAAAAAGCATTAAGTTCATAATATTGTGATCGCATGCGTTCATCGCATTAGAACAGTTAACTTTGGTATTTTTATGCAGAATATGCATTAACGCAGGGCGCAAAGCGTGATCACAAGAAATCAATGGTCGAGTGCAGCATTACTGCAAGGCTTTACGGTGATTTTTGTTCACAAACATCTGCCCAAGAAGAATTTTCGCATAGAGCCGGTGCAACTCGGTGGGCGCATCTGGGTGAAAAGCATAATTAATCACGATGGGACAGAAAGCTGATGACGGTCGAATCCGAATTAAGTTGATAAGCCGCTAATGATAACAAGTACATTCAGCTTTTCTGTGACAAATATTTGGCGCATCAGTCAGAGAATTAAAGTCATCTCATCTGTGCAATCATAAGAGAGAAGCCGCCTTTCACCTCAAAGCTCTATAAATACCGAAGGCATCCTTCAGAAAAGGGGTTCGGTTCAGCTGTTCAGCAAGTTTTTGTTCATAGTTCAGCCTTGTCCATAGTTTTCTTTTATTTTTAAGAAGGCGAAGGGAGAGAAGAGAAGAGACGTCGGAAGATCGTTCAGGGTAACTCGAGAGAGAACCTGGAGGCCTAGAAAGTAGAGAGCAGGCCGACTCTCGCAAAAGTGAGATTATCTTTTGAACAAGAGTAGAAAATACAGTGTAAAAGCCTGGGAAGCAAGAGATTACTACCAAGCTCTTTATTCTCTTCTTGCATTATTATTTTGTACTTCAACTTTATATTTATACAATGAAAGTTCTTATTCTACATTTGTTCACTCTCTTAGCACACATGAGTAGCTAAACTTGTCGAATGGGTTGAGAAGAACTAAGCTAACATGACCTAGGATCTTCATTGCTTGTGATTATCTTGTTTTATGTTGTGCCCAACATCCCTTTAGAGCTACTCGAGAGAGAGTCTAAAGAAAGAACCTAAAACTTAAGAGAGCTAAGTTAGAATCTAGACTCGAGAGAGCAAGATTAGATCTGCATAAACAAGAGATAGGGACTTACAGATAAGCTCTATTTGCCAACATGCATCGCATGCACCCTAGAGATAAGTTATGATATTATGTGGTTGCCTTATTTGTGTGTGTGCGTGTGTCATCTTGTCATCGCATGGATAAGAATAGAGGCTTATGTGTAGGTCCTATAGACTCATCGCATATATCACATGTCTTCTAGCAATAAAAGTCGTAGCATTCGCGTTGAGAGATGGTTTGTTATTGTATGTGTGTTGCATGGTCGCATAACATGAACGCATCCTAGGAAGTGTTAGCCGAACCCTTCTAAACCCATTCACCGCATACTCATCGCATCTCTCGTTTTATCAACTCTTTTCGAAACTCCGCTACATTTGTTTATTTTTATTACCGAAAACAACAATCCAAACAACCACTTGATTTATTTGGTGACCGCAAAGTCTTCTGAGAAATTACCACTGCATATTGTTTTCCTAAGTCCCTAAGTTCGACCTTGGACTTACCAGGAAACTCAGTGGGGTTTACACTTGGATTCCACTGAGAAAACTTGATTGCTCAACGCATTTTTATCATCGCATTTCATCCATAATTTCACCTCATAAAATAACGCATCATGTGTGTTCAATAAGCTATCCAACACTTATTCAAATTTCCAAACCTAATTGTCCCATGCGTTCCATTCCTCCTTAACTTTTGCACGCCTAATTTCACCACTTGAAGGTTCTCCTAAGTCTCTCAGCTCCCTTTAAAGCATAGTCTAAACACTTAGTCACATTTCCACTTCCCTAGTGGTCATGCGTCCAACTATCACTTCCAATACTTAGCCAAATTCTCAATCTGGAACACACCATATGTGTGCCATCCATATACTAGGCATCCAACCTTATTTTCTCACTTTGGTTATGCCAAGTTCAGTGCACGGTTGTGCAATACTGAACTAATTCTTCCCTCTATGGACTAAATTATGTGTCCAACTCCTGCCTCTAACACTTAGCCAACTTTCAAACCATGCTATGAGTTCAAACTTCCCCTCTGAAGATTCAAACGCATGGCTCCTTTTTCTCCTAAGTGTTTAAGCACATTTATCCCTCCTAAATGCTCAAATATGCTTCCAATCTTCATTTCTAATACTTAGCTAATTTTTTTTCTTTTAGGTCAACTCATACCCTTAAGCTTTTCTAGGCCCAAAACATAGTTTGAACACTTAGCCAAAATTCTGACTCCAACCTACTATGTTTCCAACTCTTGAATCCCATCCTTTTTCTCCTAATACTTGACCAAACTTTTCTTTTCCTCTTCTTGCATACTTCACTCCTAACCACATGTTCCAACACTAGAAAGTTTTCTAAGTGCCAATGCTTCCTCCATACCATGGTTCAGACACTTCGTCAAAATTTTACCCTCCAAATTTCCAGCTTAGGTTCCCATCAAGTATTCTTAACTCCAAGGCATAGTTTAGGGACTTAGCCAAACTTTTTCCTTCCAAGGCTTTAATTTTGAGTCCAATCCTGCAAGGGCCTTGGTGTTACAAAATGTAAGTCTCTTCTAGCAACGACGTTATAAAGAGAGACTTAACATTTTGTGGTCCGATCATTATACAAACTCTTTTGTATAAGATACCTTACTTACATGTCTCCACAAAAATGATCAAGATCAAATCATTTGTAGTACTTTACAACAATTGTAACAATTATAAAGCGGGTCGTATCAGTAGTGTTACCAGGATAAGGCACCCAATCTTATCCATATACTACAGACCATTTAGGTTATCACTTAAATATGATCCACTTGTATGTCTCCACATACATGTTTAAGTTACATCAAATAACCTTGGATCTTAGGTTAATGGATTATTGCACGAGTTGTTGGGATTGATGTCCTAAATCTCTCTTATATTCTTGTAGTTTGTAAACATTGTATAAACAAATTATTATTAATAAAATAATTATTATTTTATGAGGGTACACTCAATCCAATAAACTAAGATTCTAGGTTATTTTATGTAATTTAAACATGTATGTAGAGACATACAGCTGGATCATGTTTAAATGATAACCTAAACAGTTTGTAGTAGATGGATAAGGCTAGGTACTTTATCCTGGTGACATTACGGGTACAACCCACGTTGTAGATGTTATAAGTGTTATAAAGTACTACAAATGATCTTTTCCTGATCATTCATGTGGAGATATGTGAGCGGGGGTATCCTATACAAAGAGTTTATATAAGACTAGACGACGAAATGATTAGTCTCATTATATAATACCGTTAATAATAAAGACTTACATTTCATCAGGATGACCATAGGTGGCATGACTTGAATCCTGAGTGAGTTGTGAACTCCTATCTATGAAGGCGATCCTTTGATTTGTATGAGTAAGAGTGGCCAAATCGCCGACTCAATATGTCTACCATTTTGGAGATTCGTCTAATTGGAGATTTGGGAATACAGCTACATAAGTCAGAATTCACTCTTTCCCTGATGTCAGGGTAAGTAGATAAAGAGTTATTCCCTTGAAGGCTGATTCCGAGGCTTGAACAATGTGGCCACACCCTCTTTTGGCCTGAGAGGGACTTGGTCAGGATTGGACTCTGACTTATTATTCATTAGAGGGATTAGTGGTACTTAAGGAGTTAGATGTAATTACAAGGACAAAACGGTAATTTTAGCCCAATTGTACTTACGAGCAATTTGTGAAAGATCATCGCATTATTGACTGGTTATATCTAATGGACATAGAAATATATCTGTAGTGCGAAGAGTGCAGTTGTCGGTCTTTAGTGGAGTGACCAACAGTTAATGGGTGTTGGGTAATTTAATTAAAGAGTTTAATTAATTACCCAAGTGCTATTGTAGCTTCAAATTACAAGTCCATAAGATCCCTTCTGTAGCTCAACGGGGATTATTGAGAATTAATTTTGGATTAATTTGAATTGTTCAAATTAATTTAGGGGATTAATTATACATAATATAATTAATTAAATTAATTATATGTGATATAATTAATATAATGTATTTGATACATTATAATACAAAGTTTATTTTGAGAAAAATTAAATATTTGAATTTGATTCAAATACTAATTATATGGATGAGATTCATATAATTTAGTATAAATGTGATTTATACTAAAAACTATGATTAATTGAGAGAAATACAAACTATAGGTTATATTGTATTTGATACAATATAAAAGCTATAGATTATATGTTATATTTGATACAACATATAGTTATATATACATATAATAAGTTAGTTATATGGGGAACGTGAGATTGGTCTCTCACTGGCAATTTTGATGGTTTAATTAAATTAAAAATAACACCCTCCCTACTTTTCCTCTCCATCAATCGTGGTGTTGAATGGGGAATGTGAGATTGGTCTCTCACTAGCAATTTTGATGCGGAAGTCAATGAGAGTTCTCTGGAAAAATCCCAAGAATTTACAGAGAATAAAAGTATGTTTCTTCTCCCCCTCATCCTTTCCTCCCTCTTCCCAAAATTTAGAGCTTACAACTTCTGAATTCTCAAAACTTAACAGAGAATACAGGAGGTTCCATTTGTGGTGGTGGCCATTTGGGATTTCGATTTTGGAGATCCTTTTGTCCTGATTGAAGTGTTCATGATCGGATCAAGGGAATTCGCGAAGAAGATAGGCTACTAGGGTAAGCGTTCTTCATCCCTAAAATCTTCATGAATTTGCTTGTTGTAAATTTTATTGAATGCATAATTTTTCTATTTTTTAAAAATTGGGGTTCTATGAAAATTGTAACATTGGGATCGATCCCCTTCCACTGTGAACCTTCACCGATTCCCTTTAATTGGTATCAGAGACAAGTTTTGGTCCCAATTTTTTTAAAATTTCTATAATTGAATTACAGTAATGGTAGGTTTTGCATTTTGTGCTCATATGATGAATGTGTATGGAATGTGATGAATGTTTAGAATTATTGGATGTTTTTGGAATTGTTTTTTTTTTTTTAGTTTTATTGCTTTTCATTTACAATTTGGTTTGTAAGGGCTCGTGTTTGGGCATAAATTTTATGATAGAGTCTGTATTCCTATAGTTTTGAGTGGCTCGTGATGTTCTCGGTGAATTTCTGGAGAAATCAAAGCCCAAATTAGAGTTGAAATGAATGAATTTGAATCTGTATAGTAGGCGACTGTATAGTAGCGTCGCGACGCTCTGATGCAGCGAATGGAGTTCTTTTCTATAGCATTGTGACACTAGGGCACAACGTCATGACTCTCCAAGATGGAGAAGAAGCGTGGTTCAACGTCTGGTTTGTGTGCGGTTCGTGGAGTGATGTTCCGATTCGATTCGTGGGTTCTTTGGTTCGGTTGGTTTGGGTTCTTCTGGGCCGATTCGTGGCTGGTTCAAGTTGTTCCTAGTCCGGTTCGAGCGGTTCAAGGGCCAGTTCACTTGTTTCGAACTGGTTTGACCATTAATTTGTAATAGTTAGTTTATATCTTGTTAATTAAATTAATATTAATGTTATATTAATTTAATTAATGGGTTTTGAGTCCAATCTCGGTCCAATAATTGTTTTAAATTATGCATATGATGTATGATTTAAGTTATTTATATATGTTAAAATGCATGCCATATAGTAAAAAAACCCACCATAGGTTATGCATTATTCATGCATCATTTATATTATAAGTGTTATAATATGTAGTTGCATGATTTTAATTTTATAGCATGTTCATGCATCATATAATTAAATGTTATACTATATGCTTGCATGCATTGATAACATAGTCATGCAACATTTATATTATAAGAGTTATAATATATAGTTGAATGTATGGATGCAATGTATGTTATTAATTATTTTATTACTTTAATATATAAGTGTTATGTATGTTTAGTAATGAAATGGGAATTGCATTATGCATGATATTACTGAAGGAAATCGAACACGAGGATTTCCATGAGCAGCGGAAGGATCATTCCAATTTACAATCATATATGAACTTTACAATTACAATCACAAATGGAAACAAATGGTTATGTGAAAATAGAAATTACAGCATGCTATACAAATGATCAAGGACAAGAGTAACCCACTTTTGCAAACTCATCACAAAGCTCCTTGATCACGAACGCTCAATCACAGCTATATAGCAACACACGAATGATCGTCCAACACGACTGCTACACTGCACGAACACCGCGCACTCGAACTAAACGATCACCAAGGTCACGAACACCCCGAACTTCCACGAACAACCTCCACAAAACCTTGACAGAGTCGAGTTGAGTATGACACCACCAAGAAGGATACCTTGGTATTCTCGGTGTGAGAATCCAGAGGGTGGGCTCTGTGTGGACTTGGTTTGAGGCAAAAAGCAGGAGGAAACACAATCATGTAAATGATTGAGCAAGTGGGAGATGGACGAACCTATCGTATAGGTCGATACCCAATCGTTTAGGAAAAGCTATGCGATCATTTATCTCATCGCTTAGCTGAGTGTCTATCGCCTAAGAACACTCACGATCGTTTAGCTAACTCCAAGCTACACTTAGTAAATCTAATTTACTTTACAACTTCCCGTGAGAATTTTTCGAGATTGGAAATCTCAAATTCACTTATTTCTAAAATTAGGAAAACATTTTTCCTTTTTATCTCACGGTTACCATGAAACCACCAATAACCTCGCACTCAATTGGTTATTAGAGAAAAAGAGATAATTATCCAATAATTAATATTATTATAAATATAAATGATAACTAACTTACCATAATATATTTATAACCTATAGTTTTAATATTTCATCTCATGAAATATATAAACCATAGCTCTTTTCTATTCCATGGTACTTAATGTAAATCTCATTTACATTAATTCTCCATTTGATGTATCTCATACACCATGCCGATCATATCACATATAATCGAATTACCTTTTGTCAATTTGAACATTTCAAATCAACACCAAGAACTTATCCTCAACTTGAATCCACTGAGCTACCAAGGGGACCTTATGGACCTGTAGCTCAAAGCTCCAATGGTACGTGAATAACTAACTAAACTCTTTAGTCACAGGATACACCATCCATTAACTTCCAAGCACTCCACTAAAGACCGACAACTGAACTCTCCTTATCACAGATATATTATGTGTCCATCTTAACCAATCAATAGTGCGACAACCCTTCACAGATCGCTCGTAAGTAAGCTGGGACAATAACCGTTATGCCTCTGTAGTTACATCTAACTCCTTAAGTACCAATGAATTCTCTAATGAACATAAGTCATGGTCCTACTATGTCTGGGTCCTCTCTTCCAAAGAGAAGTTGTGGCCACTATGTTCAAACCCCGGAATCAGCCCTTAAGGGAGCAATCTCTTTACTTAACCCTGCTTCGGGGGAAGGAGTGAATTCCATCTTGTGTATTGAGTTCCCAACTCCCAAATCAAACAAGTCCCCAAAAAGGTAGGCATGTTGAGTTGGCAATCTGGCCACTCTCACCCATACTAATCAAAGGACCGCCCTCAAAGGCAGGAGTTCCCAAAACACTCAGGATTGAGGTCGTGTCACCAGTGGTCGTTTAGGTGAGATGTAAATCTCTAGTATCAACGGCGTTATATACAGAGTCTAGTCATCTCATGGTCCGGTCTTATACAAACTCTTTGTATAGGACACCTCCACTCGCATGTCTTCGCATGAATGGTCAGGATCTACCATCTGTAGTAGTTTACAACACTTGCAAACCTCTACAAAGCGGGTCGTATCCGTAGTGTCACCAAGATCAGGTATCCCACCTTAATCCTTATACTACAGACCTATTTAGGTTATCATTTAAGGAATGATCCACTTGTATATCACATATACATACTTAAGTTTACATAAGATAACCATGGAGCTTTGTTTATTGGATATGAGTAAACGCCAGAATGAAATAGCAGTTATTTTATTCATAAAACAATGTGTATCATTACAAACAACGAGACTCCGGGAGAATTAGGACACCAATCCCAACAATTACTTTAGATAATTTTATTAAGTATGTCATTCGATGCAATGTATGGTTTAATTTATTTCATTTATTTTATAATCATTATAACTAAATGAAACTAGAAATTAAAATCAATAATTCAGAATTGCATGTAAACTTAGGTAAAATATTTTTTAAAAAAATAGTTTTAAAATACGATTCACATAAACCTGAGATCACAAATTTCTAATGAGATTAGAAATTAGTTTAATCTTTTAATCAGTTTAATAGGATTAAATTGGTTTTACTAAAAGATTAAAGTTGTAACAAACGTATATATAAAGGAGCTTTTGTCTAAGGCTAGTTCTTCTAGGCTAGGGTATTTAATTTGATGGAAACGGAATGCCCCTACCTGGGAACTGACCTAGAAAGATTAATTAGATAGATTTGCTACAAGCATGCAATGTTTTATTAAAGTTTGTTAAAGTGTTTAACGAACATCAATCAAAATTGTTTAAATATCCAAAGTATTTCTATTGGGCAAACTTAAACAACCACTTAGTGAAAATAATTAGCCATATTTTTTCTAAGTTAATTAAACCCTATTTTTTAAAAAATACTCAGTGGGAATAAAAAGATGTATATGATACGTCAATTTTTCACTCATGTTTCTCCCTTAATATTTACACTGTGAGACTCATGCTTGGCCTTGAGGTGCCCTGAGAGTGTTCCCCTTCTAATAATGTTTACATGGGTCCATATCAAGGTGAATGGAGGGAGTATTTATTGTAAGTGGGAGAGGGATGTGTGTCATCATGTCTTATGATCTTCTTCATTAGTTTGCATCGTGAGATCTTCTTGCATGCCCTCGAGACACCCTAGGAGCGTCCCACTTCGGATGGTTTGAGCATTAAGTCAATATTAAGACGAGCTCCAAAAATGGGTAGGATTGCTTTAGTTCTTGCCCCAATCGATTTTTCCCTTCAGTTGGCTCATTGGAGCGGAACTCTAAAGTCTAAAATGAAGGGTCACACTTATGAGAAATTGTTAAGCTAGTTAATGATTTCTTGACCAAATCAATGATGACTTATTGTTATAGGAATAAGAGTTATTCTAGTGTAATAATTGGTTGAGAATGTCTCAATTCAGTAAATGGATAATTGACTACCCTTCGATGGATTTTGTCCTAAATCACTAAAGGGTCCTTGCAAAAATTAGATGTTAAATGGGGTTCACATAGTTTTTGCTAAAATTGATTGGATGTTTTAGAGTTATGCTAAAATCTAATGTAGATCAATTTGTTTGTTTTCAGCAAAAATATCAAACTGTCTTTTTCCATTATTTGCCTCCAATAATTTGACCGGTTTTAACTATACAACTTGTAAAGATTCAATTAAAACTTTTTTCGTGATTAAAGACCTCAACATCGTCTTGATAGAAGATTGTCCTCAAGTCCCAACCCATGATGCAACACGAAATATTTGTGATGCATACAAAATGTGGATGAAGGCTAATAATAAGGCCTGAGTCTACATTTTGGCAAGCATACCTAATGCCTTAGCAAAAAGATTTGAGAGTATGGTCACTATACATCAGATCATGCAATCAATGCAAGAATTGTTTGTGCAAAAGTTCTCACAATTCAAGCAAAATTGGGTTGATAAGATGAAATCAGTATTGTCAGCTCCCTAGATAAACTCCAGTCCATATTGAATATCAAGGGACAAATAGAAAATACAAATGTTGCTATATCTAGTGAAGTTAATCAACGAGGATTGTCCTCTAAGATGAAACTTGGAGTTTATGATATGGGTTATGGAGCTGATCCCACTACTCTTTAGAAAAGAAAGAACTCCAAAGAAAATAAATCTAATTTATTTGTCTTGGAGACGTGCTTAGTAGAGAATGATAATTCTGCCTAAATAGTTGATTCAGGAGCTACTAATCACATATGTCTTTCCTATCAGGGATTTAATTCCTGGAGACAATTAGTAGCTGAAGAGATGACTCTCAGAATCAGTACTGGTGAGGTCGTTTCAGTTGTTGCTGTTGGCAGGCTTAAGTTATTTTTGGACAAAAAACAATATATATTATTAGATGACGTATATGTAGTTTTTCATATCAAGAGAAACTTAATTTATGTTTCTTGTCTGATTGAACAAAAGTATTCCCTATCCTTCTTTGAAAATAAATTGTTTATTTTTAAGAATGAAATGGAACTATGCTTTGATTCAATGGAAAGTAACATATATGTATTAAGGCCGTAGTTATAAAACTCATGCTAAATACTAAACTGTTCAAAACGGCAACAACTATTAAAAGACCGAGAGTATCTCCTAAAGAAAATGTCCATCTTTGCCATCAAAAGCTAGGTCATATTAATCTCAATAGGGTTGAGAGATTGGTGAAAAATGGACTTCTAAATGGTTTAGAAGAAAACTCTTTACTTGTATGTGAGTAATGCCTTGAAGGAAAAATGACAAAACGACCTTTTGCTGGAAAAGGTTATAGAGCCAAAGAGACCTTAGAGCTTATACATTCAGATCTCTGCGGTCCGATGAATATAAGAGCACAAAGAGGATATGAGTATTTCATCTCTTTCATAGATGATTATTCTAGATATGGATATCTATACCTAATGCAATATAAGTTCGAAGCACTTGAAAAGTTCAAGAAGTATAATATTGAAGTTGAAAACTTGTTAGGTAAAAAAAAAGTTAAAAACACCACGATCTGATCGTGGTGGAGAGTATATGGACTTAAGATTCCAAAACTATATGATAGAACATGGAATTACGTCCCAACTCTCAACCCCTGGTACACCTCAATAGAATGGTGTATCAGAAAGGAGAAACAGAACCCTGTTGGACATGGTTCGGTCTATGATGAGTTATGCTCAACTTCCTGACTCGTTTTGGGGATATGCAGTAAAGACTATTGTTTATATTTTGAATAACATTCCCCCAAAGAATGTTTCCGAAACACCTTTTGAGTTATGGAGAGGTCGTAAAGGTAGTTTATGCCACTTTAGAATTTGGTGATGTCCAACCTATGCGCTAATGACAAATCCCAAAAAGTTGGAACCTTGTTCAAAAGTATGCCTATTTGTAGGCTACCCCAAGGAAACGAGAGGTGGGTACTTTTTTTGTCCAAGTGAGAAAAAACTGTTTGTATCAACAAACGCTATTTTCTTGGAAGAAAACCACAAAAGGGATCATAAACCACGAAGCAAAATTATTTTAAGTGAAATTTCTAATGAATCTACTGAGACTCCAACAAGGGTTGTTGAAGGGGCCGATACATCAACAAAGGTTGCTGATATTAGTTCATCTAGTCATTCACATCCATCTCAAAAGTTGAGATTTCTTCAACGTAGTAGAAGGGTTATGAACCCACCTATACGCTACATGGGTTTAACAGAAGCCCAAGACATCACAGCTGATGATGGTCTTGAGGATCCATTGTCTATAAACAAACAATGGAAGATGTTGACAAGGATGAATGGATTAAAGCCACGAATAAAGAAATGGAGTCTATGTACTTCAATTCTGTTTGGGAGCTTGTAGATCAACCTGATGGGGTAAAACCTATAGGTTATAAATGGATCTATAAGAGAAAAAGAGGTATAGATGGAAAGGTACAAACCTTTAAAGCTAGACTTATGCCAAAGAGTTACCATGTTAAGGGAGTGGACTATGAAGAAATTTTCTCATCTGTTGTCAAGTTAAAGTTTATTAGAATTCTCTTGTCCATAGCCACATATTATGACTATGAAATATGAAAAATGGACGTCAAGATTGCCTTTTAAAATGACAATCTTAAAGGGACCATCTATATGAATCAATCAAAAGGATTCATTGAACAAGATCAAGAGCAAAAAGTTTGCAAGCTTACGGTCCATTTATGGACTGAAACAAGCATCTTGATCTTGGAATATAAGATTTGATACTGCATTCAAATCTTATGGTTTTGATCAGAATGTTGATGAGCCTTGTGTTTAAAGAAAATCATCAACAACTCAGTAGTTTTCCTCGTGTTGTATGTGGATGATATCCTACTCATTGGGAATAATGTAGGTTTTCTGACTGATGTAAAGAAATGGTTGGCCGCCCAATTCCAAATTAAAGATTTAGGAGAGACGTAGCTTGTTCTAAGGATCCAGATCATTAGGGATCATAAGAGCAAAAGGTTGGCCTTGTCTCAAACATCATATATTGACAAGATGCTTGTCAGATATTCAATGTACAATTCCAAGAATGGTTTATTACCTTTCAGGCATGGACATGTATTGTCTAAGGAGCGGTGTCCTAAGACTCCTCAAAAGGCTAAGGCAATGAGATGAATTCCCTATGCATCGGGTGTTGGTAGCCTTCTGTATGCAATGTTATGTACTAGACTTGAAATTTGCTATGCAGTACGGATTGTCAGTAAATATCAATCCAATCCAGGATTAGATCACTAGACAACAGTCAAAATAATCCTCAAGTACCTAGAGAATGAGAGACTATATGCTTGTGTATGGAGATAAGGATTTAATCCTTATAGGATATACGAACTCCGACTTTCATACTGATCGAGATTCTCAGAAATTCACATCAGGGTCAGTGTTTACTCTTAATGAAGGAGCTATAATTTGGCAAAGCATTAAACAATGATGCATCGTAGACTCCACTATGGAAGCTGAATACGTAGCTGCTTGTAAAGCTGTTAAAGAGGCTGTTTGACTTAAGAAGTTCCTTACTGATCTGAAAGTTGTTCCAAATATGTCTTTGCCCATCACACTTTATTGTGATAACAGTGATGTTGTGGCAAATTCTAAGAACCAAGAAGTCATCGAAAAGGCAAGCACATAGAGCGAAAATATCACTTGATTCGAGAGATTGTGCATCGACGTGATGTGATTGTCATGAAGATTGCTTCAGAGCACAATGTTGTTGATCCATTTACAAAGGCTCTCGCGGCTAAAGTGTTCAAGGGTCATCTAGAAAGTCTGGGTCTATGGGACATGCAGTATATTATCTAGGGCAAGTGAGAGATGCTACTGAGGTATAGTGTATGCCCTAGTTTTTTGTATTTTGTACTTTATTTGTAATGTACATTTAGCTCCCTTAAGCTTTAGGACATGTCGGAGATTGTTGGAATTGGTGTCCTAAATCTCTCCCATATTCTCGTAGTTTTTAAACATTGTATAAATAAATTGTTATTTTATGAGCATACACTCAATCCAATAAACTAAGATCCTAGATTATTTTATGTAATTTAAACATGTATGTAGATACTAAAGGGAAACCATTGACGATTTCATAGTGGAAGCGGGGATCAATCCCATTTTTAATCTTTTACAGAATTTCAGAAATTACAGAATAAAACTTTGCATTATTAAACCATATTTTACAACATGCATTTGAGGGAAATTAGGGAAGAAACATACATACCCTTGAAGCCAATTTCTTCACGTTTCGCTCGATGTAGATCATGATCGCTTCTCCGATCAGGACACCATCACAACAGGAACATTTTGTATTCTCTAGGATTGAGAATTGGTAGGAATTGTGGGCTCTGCCCAATATTTGGAAGAGGGAAGAAGATGATGAGAGGGAGAGAAGAAGATTTTCTTCTCTGTGATTTTTCTGCAGAGAGTACTCTTTTCCCAAAAAACGAAGGAGAAAGATGATCTGGTGAATCGTTCAACCATAACCAATTTCCACTACATGTAATGGGTGAGAGAAATTAGGTGGAGGGAGTTGTAATTCCCTCGTTTTAATTAAATTAAAATTAATTCAATTAAATTCAATTAATAATAGTAATTATACATACATACATATATATACACATATATATATACACACACACACACACACACACACACACACATATATATATATATGTATGTACATACATATATATATATATACAGATACATATATATACATATACATATACATACATGTGTACATATACATATAGATATATATATACATATACATATGTGGTATAATACATATGTATATCTATACATATGTATATATACATATCTATACGATACTATATATATATATATATTATTACATACATACATACATATATATATACATACATACATACATATATATATATACATACATACATACATATATATATATACATACATACATACATATATATATATATACACACACACACACACACACACACATATATATATATATATAGCATATAAGCTATATTTTTATATTGTATCAAATACAATATAACCTACAGTTTTATTTTCTCTCAACAATGTATGACATTTAATATAAATCACACTTATACTAAATTCGATTATATGAATCTCATCCATATAATTAATATTGGAATCATATTCAAATATTTAATTCCTCTAAACTATTTATGGTATTCAATGTAAATCATATTTATATTAAATTTAATTATATGAATCTCATTCATATAATTAGTATTTGAATCATATTCCAATTCCTTCAAAATTCTTTATATTATAATGTATCAAATACATTATATTAATTATATCGCATATAATTAATTCCCTCAGTTAATTTGAACACTTCAAATTAATCCAAAATTAATTCTCAAGTAAATCCCTGTTGAGCTAACGAAGAGGACCTTATGGACCTGTAGATTGAAGTCCAATGGTGCTTAGATAATTAATTAAACTCTTTAATTAAATTACCCAACATCTATTAACTGTCAATCATTTCAGTAAAGACCGACAACTGCACTCTTCACACTACAAATATATTTCTGTGTTCATTGGATGAACAGGGCAATGACCCTTCACAAATTGCTCGTAAGTACAGCTGGGCCAAAATTATTGTCTCGCCCCTGTAGTTATATCTAACTCCTTAAGTACCATTAATTCCTCTAATAGACAATAAGTCATAGTCCAACTATGACCAAGTCCCTCTTGGGCTAAGAGAGGGTGTGGCCACATTGTTCAAGCCTCGAAATTAGTCCTTAAGGGAGTAATTTATCTACTTACCTCGACATTGGGGAAGGAGTGAATTCCATCTTGTGTAGCTGTGTTCTTAATCAGACGAATCCCCAAAATGGTAGGCTTATTGAGTTGGAAATCTGGCCACTCTCACCCGTACAAATAAAAGGAATGCCTTCATGAGCAGGAGTTCACAACTCACTCAAGATTCAGGTTATGTCACTTATGGTCATCCTGGTGAAATGTAAGTCTCTATATTACCGGTGTTACATAATGAGACTAATCATTTCATGGTCCGGTCTTATACAAAATCTTTGTATAGGATATCCCCGTTCACATGTCTCCACATGAATGATCAGGATCAGATTATATGTAGCACTTTACAGCACTTGTAACATTTACAAGGTAGGTCTTATCCGTAGTGTCACCAGGATAAGGTACCCAACCTTCTCCATCTACTACAGACCGTTTAGGTTATTATTTAAACAAGATCATCTGTATGTCTCTACATGCTTGTTTAAATTACATAAAATAACTTAGGATCTTAGTTTATTGGATTTAAGTGTATGCTCATAAAATAACAATTATTTTATTAATATGAATTTCTTTATATATTTTTTTTACAACTACGAGAATACAAGAGATTTAAGGACACTAATCTCAACAATCTCCCACTTGTCCTAAAGCTTAGGGAGCCTAATGTTACAATACAAATAATGTGCAAAATACAATCAACTAGGGCATACACTATACCCTAATAACAGCTCCAACTTGCCCTAAACAATATGTTGTATATCTCGTAGACCCAGACTTTCTAGATGACCCTCGAACACTTTAGCCATGAGAGCCTTTGTAAACGGATCAACAACATTGTGCTCCGAAGCAATCTTCATGATAGCCACATCACCTTGATGCACAATCTCCCGAATCAAGTGATATTTCCGTTCAATATGTTTCCCTCTACGATGATTCCTAGGTTCCTTTGAATTTTCCACAACACCACTGTTATCACAATAAAATGTGATGGGCAAAGATATATTTGGAACAACTTCCAAATCAGTAAGGAACTTCTTAAGCCAAGCAGCCTCTTTAGCAACTTCACAAGTAGCTATGTATTCAACTTCCATAGTGGAGTCTGCGATGCATCCTTGCTTGATGCTTCGTCATACTATGGCTCCTCCATTCAGAGTAAACATTGACCCTGATATGGATTTCTAAAAATCTTGATCAGTCTGAAAGTCAAAGTCCGTGTATCCTGTAATGATCAAATCCTTATCTCCATACACAAGTATATATTCTCTCATTCTCCGAAGATACTTGAGGATTGTTTTGGCTACTGTCCAATGATCTAATCCTGGATTGGATTGATATCGACTGACAATCTCTACTGCATAGAAAATGTCAGATTTGGTATATAACATTGCATACATAAGGCTACCAATAGCCGATGCATAGGGAATTTGTCTCATTACCTCAACCTCTTAAGGAGTCTAAGGACACTGTTCCTTAGACAATACAAATCCATGCCTGAAAGGTAATAAACCCTTTTTGGAATTGTGCATCGAATATCTGACAAGCATCTTATCAATATACGATGTCGAGACAATGCCAACCTTTTGTTCTTACAATCCTTGATAATCTGGATCCCTAGAACAAACTGCTCCTCTCCCAAATCATTCATTTAGAATTGGGCAGCCAACTATTTCTTTACATCAGTCAGAAAACATACACCATTTCCAATGAGTAGGATATCATCCACATACAGCACGAGGAAAGCTACTGACTTGTTGATGATTTTCTTATAAACACAAGGTTCATCAACATTCTGATCAAAACCATAAGATTTGATCGTAGTATCAAATCTTATATTCCAAGATCGAGATGCTTGTTTCAGTCCATAAATGGATCAATTAAGCTTGCAAACCTTTTGCTATTAATCTTGTTCAATGAATCCTTTTGGTTGATTCATGCAGATGGTTTCTTCAAGATTACCATTCAAAAAGGCAGTTAACTTGATTTCCATTTGCCATATTTCATAGTCATAATATATGGCTATGGACAAGAGAATTCTGATACACTTTAACATGACAATAGGTCAGAAAGTTGCTTTATAGTTCACTCCCTCAACCTGGGTATAACCCTTTGCCACAAATCTAGCTTTAAAAGTCTGTACCTTTCCATCTACATCTCTTTTTCTCTCGTAGATTCATTTACAACCTCATTAGGTTTTACCTGATCAAGTTGATTCACAAGCTCCCAGACAGAATTGAAGTACATGGACTCCATTTCTTGATTCATGGCTTTAATCCATTCATCCTTGTCAACATCTTCCATTGCTTGTTTATAAGACAATGGATCCTCAACTCCATCATCAGCTATAATGTCTTGCTTCTATTAAACCCATGTAGCATATAGGTGGGTTCATTACCCTTCCACTACGTCGAAATAATCTCAACTCTTAAGATGGATGTGTATGACTAGATGAACCCACATCAATAACTCTTGTTGAAGTATCAGCCTCTTCAACCACCCTTGTTAAAGTCTCAGTAGATTCATTAGAAATTTCAATTAAAACAATTTTGGTTATTGGCTTATGATCCTGCATGTGGTCTTTTTCCAAGAAGGTAGCGTTTGTCAACACAAACACTTTAGTCTCACTTGGATCAAATAATTATCCACCTCTTGTTTCCTTGGGTAGTGTTGTCAATAAAAGATGCGATGATTTCAGAGTTCAGATTTATTGTGATATCGAGTCTTATGTGCTCAAATGTAATGAACATACACCAGTCACAAGTTTTCTCGAACACAGGCCAAGTGAAACCTGGTTCCAAGTGTCTTAGTGAAACCTAAGGTCGAACTCGGGGATTTGAAGTGATTATGCTAAATAATTGTGAGATGTTGCAATGAAAATCGATTTTTCTCCGGTTACATCAATACTAAATGAGATGTTGTAATGATAACCTAAATAACCAAAAACCGCTTGAAAGTTTCAAGTGTGATGATGGATAACACAACAAACTTAATGGGGAAAATATTGGGAATGATGTCCTAAATCTCGTTATAATCTCGTAGTTTGTAAACTTTGTATAAACTTTGTAAACTTTATTAGCATATACTCAATCCAATAAACTAAGATCTGAGGTTAATTCATCTAATTTAAACAAGTATGTAGAAACATACAAGTGGATCTTGTTTAAATAATAACCTAAATGGTTTGTAGTAGATGGATAAAGCTAGGTACCTTATCCTTGTGACACCACGGATACAACCCGCTTTGTAGGTGTTACAAGTGTTAAAAGTGCTACAAATGATCTAATCCTGATCATTCATGTGGAGACATACGAGCGGGGGTATCCTATACAAAGAGTTTGTATAAGACCGGACCACGAAATGATTAGTCTCTTTATATAACGTCGTCAATAAGAGAGATTTACATTTCACTAGGATGACCATAGGTGACGTGACTTGAATCCTGAGTGAGTTATGAACTTCTGCTCATGAAGGCGGTCCTTTGATTTGTATGGTAAGAGTGGCCAGATTACCAACTCAATAAGATTACCATTTTGGGGATTCGTCTGACTGGGGAGTTGGGAACACAGCTACACAAGACAGAATTCACTCATTTCCCGTTGTAGGGGCAAGTAGATAAGTTGTTCCTTTAAGGGCTGATTCCAAGTCTTGAACATAGTGGCCACACCCTCTCCTGGCCTGAGAGGGACTTGGTCATAATGGGACTATGACTTATTACTCATTAGAGGAATCAGTGGTACTTAAGAAGTTAGATGTAATTGTAGGGGAAAAACGGTATTTTGACCCAGTTGTACTTACGAGCAATTTATGAAGGGTCATCGCACTGCTGATTGGTTATATTCAATGGACAAAAAAATTTATCTGTAGTGCGAAGAGTGCAACTATTCGTCTTTAGTGGAGTGACCAGTAGTTAACGGATGTTGGGTAATTTAAATAAAGAGTTTAATTAATTATTCGAGTACTGTTGGAACTTCAATCTACAGGTCCATAAGGTCCCTTCTGTAGCTCAACAGGGATTTAATCTTTGGATTAATTTGAAGTGTTCAAATTAATTGAGGGAATTAATTATATATGATATAATTAATTATAATGTATTTGATACATTATAATTGAGAGGAATTTGAATATGATTCAAATACCGTTATCTGAATAAGATTCATGTAATTAAATATAAATATGATTTATATTGAGAGGAATTAAATATTTGGATATGATCCAAATATCATTTATATGGATGAGATTCATATAAGTGGATTTAATATAAATGTGATTATATTAAATGCCATGTATAGTTAAGAGAGAATAAAATCTATAGTTTATGTTGCATTATAACATATAGAGTATATATATAATAAAGTAGTTATTATATATATCTTTTTATTTTCTTAATTTATTTGAAATTAATAAAAAGGGAAGGAGTTATAACTCTCTCCCTCTATTCTCTCAAGTTAACAAACGCGGGATTCAAGAAGTTGAATGGATGTTTCTACTTCCTATTGGCTCAAGAGAGAAGAGTTCTCTCCAAGAGAAAAGTTCTCTGTAGAAACTCCTCTATCTTCTTCTCCATCTCCTTTCCCTCTTCCAAGGATCTAAGCAAAGCCCACAACTCTTGCTTGAATCCTTTATCCCAAGAAAATACAGAGGGTTCTCGAGTGGTGTTGTATCACACCCCCTCTCGAGCCTACCTTCATAAACCAAAAGGAGGCGTGAGGACAACAGATACCACCTTTTTGTGATACCTACTACCCATTTGAACCTTTTTCACTCATTAACCTTTAAACCAGGGATATAAACAACAATTATTTGGCTAAACTCATTTTATTGCAAACAATATATCGTTTTTACATTTCCCAGACTTAACTACAAAGCTTACAACAAGAACTTAAAACCGAAAGTGTGGTTGTGGCATGGCAGACTTTGACCTTAGCAGCACCTGGAACTCTTCATCCTTCACTACCTAGGAAAGAAAACATTAAAGAAAAGAATGAGCTTCAAGAAACTCAATGAATGGTAAACAACTTATAGAGTCTCTTTCAACTCATAACAATATAAGCATATCACAAGTACGAGGTTAACATCCAAACCTCAATTTCAAATGAGTATGTTCTCAACCATACCTACACACACGGTAGATAATTAAACTGATACTAATCAACATCCAAACCTCAGTCTCGAATGAGTATGTTTTTAACCCTACCTACACACACGGTAGATAATTAAACTAATACTAATCATAAATGCATACTATCCTGTGTTCCCTATGTGCACATAGATCCCTGCTTATGGGCTCAAAAGCTAGGCCCGTCGGCCCTCTAACCATCCCATACGAGGTTCCTTCCACAGGCTCAGGAACAAGGCCTCATGGCCCCCTGACCATCCTGTGAGATTCTGCTCCGGGCTCAGGAACTAGGTCTGCTGACCCCTTGACCATCCTGGCCACATATTCTCATGCTCGTCTCGACTACTCATTCATAACATAAACTCAAACATGAAAGATATGCTTAAGACCTTATAAGAAATACCACTCACCTTGATTAGTAGGAACCTCTTTGATTCCAAGTTCCTTGGTCTCCCTCGGCTTCCGTTTGAACCCTAAATTCCAAATCCATTTCGAAGCTCAGATTACTCATCATTCTAGACCTTATTTTGAGACATTTCCTTCTACAAATAGGTTTAGAAATGTCTTAACTTACTTACCTTAAAATTGTAGCCCATAACTTCACGTGGTTTGGCTAAAATCCTAAAATCATCAAGACTGGCCTAAACTTAGCCGGGAGCTCGAACCTTTTATCTTTACTTCAATCTCCAGCCTGATTCCTTGGAGCTTCTTCTCTGCCAGCCCTACCTTCAAAACTAGACACTTAGAGCTTTCAAATGGCTTTGGAATCACCCAAGGAAGCATTCCCCGTCTGAACTTGGGTTACAGTCTGTCCCCAACGCCTAGACAACACTGCACCTTCTGCCTTCTTGATCAACGCATGGTTTTGCTATCAATGTATACTTTTCATGATCAATGCAAAGCTTCTTCTAAATCTGCCCTCAAACCCTCTTCCTATTGTCCTTTGAAGAGAATTTGTGTTATGAACTGAAGAGAAGCCTTATGGTGGTATTTATAGGCCTTAGCAATCGATCCTCATCATCTCTTAAGGCTTCAACGTATGACACCTTCTACTTAAAAGCTTTTGAGTGTCTGCACCTTGTTTTGCCACCACCTACTTCCATGCCACTTCCTACTTGCATGAAGTTGCATTGTCTTCTTCATGCATAAGTCTCCTTTGCATGAAACCCTATTTGTCCACCTTCTTCTAACTTAAGCTCAAACTCTTCTTGGTTCAGCCACTTGTCCATCAGCCCATAGCTCTTCTTATTATCGCATACCCTTTATGGCCGCATGCTTACTTGATCATCGCATCACCCTCCTTTATGCCACACTAACCGCAAGTCATTTCAAGTCCTTACTTGGCCGCATACTCCTTTCCATGGCTCACCCTTGGCGCCACCTATCTCTTTGTTGGCCACATCCTTGGTCATCACTCAACCATCGCTCGGCCTATTGTCCACGCATGACACCATTGCATGCCAAACCTTGGGTCAAGCTAGGTCTCAAGCCACCACCTCATGGTTTATCTTATCATTGCCTAGCCTCATGCTAACGCATACTCTCATGACCAATGCAAGCATGCCCTTGTTTCTTGCCAACGCCCATAGCCACGTGCTGAAGACCAACGCACTCACCAACTAACCTCACAAGTCTTGTGTGCTGCAAGCCCCATCAACGTATAGACACTACCCTATGCGCCCATCATGGCTTGGCCCATCGCATAGCTTCATCGTGTAGCTCTTGCACGCATCAAATGCTCATCATCGCATACCTCAACGCACGCTGCCTTGTTCCATCGCATAGCTTCATTGTGTAGCTCTTGCACGCGTCGAATGCTCATCATCACATACCTCAACGCATGCTACCTTGTTCCATCGCATAGCTCCAACACACATCGAGTAGCCAGCGCCTTGTGCTTATCGCCATACACTGAACCATGCGTGCCCAGCCTCAATCGCTTAGCTTTGCACTCATCGTCTAGCACCTATGCTCATTGTCTAGTGCTACCATCTGGTGCTATCGTGCAACCTCACAAGTTGCTATGCGATCACCCTCATGTAACGCAACAACGCCCAGCCCCCACACTTGCGCGCAACCAAATACGTCCTACTCGCGCCTGGACCATCCTTGTCCCTCGATGGCTCTTCCTCGCTACTTCGTTGCCTCTTATCAACCCAGCGCATGAGCAGCCCATGTCACGCCAACGCTTAGGCAGCGCCTCATGCCAACGCTCGGCCAACATGAGTCCATCATGGTTTGACCCATTGCTTGGTGTCTTGGCTGCACACCCTATACCCTGTCTCTTATACACATCTAGATGTGTATAAGAGACAGCGCTTAGGCAGCGCCTCATGCCAACGCTCGGCCAACATGCGTCCATCATGGTTTGACCCATTGCTTGGTGTCTTGGCTGCACACCCTATACCAATGCATAGTCCTTCATGCGTCCACTACTTACCCAACATGCCACCTCCAATGTCAAGACCAACGCATAGGCAACTTTCACCATGCACCTATGCCTCACAAGCCTCAATGCATGGTTGTCCTAGGCTTCAACACTTAGCCAAATTTCCACCTATTGAGCTCCAACTCAAAGCTACTCAAACATTTACTCCAATACTTAGAATTTTTCCTTCCCTTCAACATAAGATTTAAGTTATACTTGGTTAATTACTCTAATTACTTGCTTAAGTAGGGAAATTAGGAACCGAGTTTCACAATTACTTCCGCCTTAAGAAAAATTCGTCCTTGAAATTTGCTCGGACCTACTTCGATTTAAGGTTTTACAACAACCTTTGTCCCAAACCTTTATAACCTTGTCTATAACTACGTTTCTGCTGCGCTAATCTGATATTAACTTCCTTAGTTTGTCCAACGATACTTCTCCTAGCCATCTCTTAGCTAGTCGTCGAACCAAACTATCTACAAATAACTTTTCTATCTCAAACTCTAATTGAGAATAACTTAATTCATTCTTACCTTCCCCGACGGATCTTCAGGTAGCGTTGTGAGTTTCAGCTCAGGTTGTCTGCTAGGTCCGCCACTTTCGCTATTCCTCTTAGTCTCACTTTGACTAATTCCTAGGTTTCTCTTTAAACCTATGGAATCTGCTCTACCACACATCCCTCTGATTTTCCTGAACATAAACCTCAGGTTTTTCAAAACTTATGCGCTGATACCAACTTGTCACACCCCCTCCCGAGCCTAACTCTAAAACCTAAAAGGAGGCATGAGGATGGCAGATACCACCCTTTTGTGATACCTATTACCCATCTGAAACTTTTTTACTCATTAACCTTTAAACCATGGATATAAACAACAACTGTTTGGCTAAACTCATTTTACTACAAACAGTATATCGTTTTTATATTTCCCAGAATTATCTACAAAGTTTACAACAACAACTTAAAACCAAAAGTGTGGTTGTGGCGTGGCAGACTTTGACCTTAGCAGCACCCTGGAACTCTTCATCCTTTGCTACTAAGGAAAGAAAACATGAAAGAAAAGAATGTGCTTCAAGAAGCTCAGTGAGTGGTAAACAGCTTATAGAGTCTCTTTCAACTCATAAAAATACTAGCATATCACAAATACAAGGTTAACATCCAAACCTCAGTCTAGTATGAGTCTGTTCTCAACCCTACCTACACACACGGTAGATAGTTAAACTGATACTAATCATAATGCATACCATCTTGTGTTCCCTATGTGCACATAGATCCCTGCTTATGAGCTCAGAAGCTAGGCCCGTCGACCCTCTGACCATCCTATACGAGGTTCCTCCCACAGGCTCAGGAACTAGGCCTCATGGCCCCCTGACCATCCTATGAGATTCTGCTCCGGGCTCAGGAATTAGGTCTGCTGACCCCCTAACCATCCCAACCACATATTCTCATGTTCTTTTCGGCTACTCATTCACAACATGAACTCAAACATGAAATATATGCTTAAGACCTTAAAGGAAATACCACTCACTTTGATTTGTAGGAACCTCTCTCATATCAAGTTCCTTGGTCTCCCTTGGCTTCCTTTTGAATCCTAAATTCCGGATTCATTTCGAAGCTCAAATTACTCATCATTCCAGACCTTATTTTGAGACACTTCCTTCTACAAATAGGTCTAGAAATGTCTTTACCTTAATATCTCAGCCCATAAATCTTCGTGGTTTGGCCGGAATTTTCAAATCATCAAGACTGGCCCAAGCTTACCCAAGAGTTCGACCCTTCTGTTTTTTCTTCAGTCTCCAGCCTGATTCCTTTGAGCTTCTTCCATGGCAGCCATGCCTTCAAAACTAAATAATCGTAGCTTTCAAGTGGTTTTAAAATCACCTAAAACGCACGAGTAGTTTGGGAGCACTCCTCGTCTAAACTTGGGTTACAGTTTGTTCCCAACCCCTGGACAGCACCTGCACCTTCTGCCTTCTTGATCAACGCATTACTCACTACCTCTAGTAAGTCTCGTAGGACCCATACCTTTGGTGAACCCCGAAGGAGACACCACCTCTAATGAATCCTGAAAGAAACACAACCTTTGGTGAATCCCGAAGGAAACACAACCTCTGGTGAATCCTGAAGGAAAGCACCACCTCTAATGAATCCCGAAGGAAACACAACCTTTGGTGGATCCCGAAGGAAACCACCGCCTCTAGTGAGTCCCGAAGGACACAAAACCTTTGGTGAATTCCGAAGGAAAGCACCACCTCTAGTGAATCTCGAAGAACACACAATCTCTAGTGGGCATCTAACTAATTAGTGAGGATACTATCACAATCTCAACATCATAAGTATCATAACATGGTTCTATAACATACATATACATCTCATCATCATGGTTCTGTAACATACATATACATTTCGCCAGCCTAGTCCCATAACATGCATATACATCTCATCATCCTCAAATCAAATAGAAACTCATAAAACAAAAATATACTCAAATCATGCTAGCATTTGAATATCTTTAATGCATCTAGTCTTTTAAATCCTCATATCAGCAAGGCATACATAAACATCAAACCATCATCAAATCCTCAGTAAATCATAACTACATTGTCTGGCACATGGGCAGTTCCAGTAGTAAGATTACTAACTTCGATACAAGATTCAGATATCTATCCAAGCGGCAGTCTTCAATAATCAATCTTTGAATTCGATTCCCCAACGAAGCCTGAGCAACAACCACCCTCAAGATTCCAATCTCCAAAATCTTCCTTCAATCAGATCTTACTTCCAACTTTTAATCCTTTTCTCCATTAAAATTATCAATTCACAAAGAATTTAATTAACCACCTCCACGATGAAATTAATTATTGAAATTAATATCAAATTAAATTTGTGTGACATAACCTGCTTCCAAAATGAAATTAATTATTGACATTAATTTCAAATTAAATTTGTGTGACATAACTCAAACTAGATCTGAGTTGGAACTGGAAGCCGGGCTATGAGAGCTTAAGGCTACTTGGACTTCGAAAGAGGAGCCTTACACCTCAGGTGACGAACAGAGGAGTCATACCTTGAGGGGAGACATTGAACAAAGGAGTCATGTCTTAATCCTGGGAGCCACACTTCAGGTGTTGAACGGAGCGTCACACTTGAGGAAGGTGTTGGACAGAGAAGGCACACCTTAACCCTAAGATTGGTTGAGTAGGTCTAGGTGAGGGTAGTGGACGAAGGCATCGCATCTTAACCTAGGGATTGCTTAGAAGGTTGGAGCGAAGGTTTCCTTCCTTGGCCATACAGTGAACCAGTAGGGCTGGAATAGAGAATACAGCTTATGAGCCACTCTCATATGAGAAATAGCCAGTTATATTCTAGTGCGAATACATTGTGATGTATTATGTGACGATAATGTTTATGTGAATGTTATTTATGTTTTCAGCTAAAGCTTTCAGTATTGATTTCTAGTTTTAATGCATAGTTTATGTTTTTAAAAGCTAGTCATTCATTGGGCTTCTAGCTCATGTTTTCAAATGTTTCCCCCCACCTCCAGGTAGCAGTCACTTCCCAGAAGACATCTTTGTTGTTGCTCTGCCGCTAAAAGACTTAGGTTGATGGAAGACAGAACTGTTATTTTACTTTATGTTTGTACACATGTGTGGGTGTTCAGGGACTAGGACATGTTCTTGGGCTCATTGTGTAAAAGTTTGTATGTTGTAATGTAAATAGTCCTGTAAACCTTGTGTTATGTTAATATAATAAAATTGTGGTTAAACTGTGCTTTGAATGTTGTGATTGTATGTATTCAGGTTTGAATCAAGTTAAGAGGTTAAGTTAGACAGTAAGTGCCGGTGCTAGGCTGGTAACTGCTGCCGTCACATCTCCTTTCCAGGTTGAAAGGGTAACTGGGACAGGGTGTGACAAGTTGGTATTAGAGCGTAAGATTTTGGGAAGAAAGGGAAAATTTATGTATAAGTTTGAGTCCTTAGTGTGAGTCCCCGACATGTGTACTTCATAATCAGGTTAAAGATGCCGAGGAAAAGTGGCAGGCAGGGTGAGCAAACAGAGGAGGGGAATGCTGACCCTACCATTAGAAGTCTTGAAGGTGGAAAAAGACCAGAGTCATCAAGGAAAAGAGTTAGGAAACTGATAGCGGTCGAAACGACTACTGAAGAGGAGTTGAGTATTTCGCAAGCAAGGATAGACCCTCAGTTAGAAAATCAGGTATTTAACAGGATGGCCCAAAGGTTGGTTGCCAGTATGAGTTCAGCACAGTCAAACCTAGAGAAAAGGTACAGTATTGAAAGGCTCAAAGCTCTAGAAGCCACTACGTTTGAAGGTACCACCGACCCGGTAGATGCCAAGATATGGTTAAGTTTGATTGAAAAGTGTTTTGATGTGATGGAATGCCCTGAAGACCAGAAGGTTCGGTTTGCAACATTTCTGTTTCAGAAGGAAGCGGAGAAGTGGTGGAGAGTGATAGCCGCCAGGAGAAACAGTTCAGAAATTTTGTTGTGGTCTGAGTTCAGAAAACTCTTTGAGGATAAGTATTATCCTAGCTCATACAAAGAATCTAAGAGGGAGGAGTTTCTCAAGTTAGTTCAAGGGTCAACGATAGTAGCTGAATATGAGCAAAAGTATACAGAATTATCCCAATATGCCCTTCCTATTATAACAGATGAGAAAGATCGGTGTAGAAAGTTTGAGAACGGACTCAGGAAGGAAATCCGTACTCCAGTCACCTTAATAGCTAACTGGATGGATTTCAATCAGTTAGTGGAAATAGCTATGAGAGTTGAGAAAAGTTTAACTGAAAAAGCACAGGAAAGAAAGATGAACGAGGGACAACAATGACGAAGGTGCATAAAGAGGAAAAAGAAAGGGTAGATGGCGTAGTTGAGGAAGCTGAGAAACCCTTATGCTCGAATTGTGATAAGCATCATTGGGGAATATGTTACTAATAACTTGTAGAAATACAAGTTATTGTCTATCAAAAGTTGAAACAATTAAGGTTTTCAATGATAAAATCTCATCATTCTTAGAGAAAACGCATGGAATTACTCAAACACTACTAAACTTGTGTAAAAGAATGTTTATTTCTGAAAGCTACGTCACTAACGCATATTATTGCAGGATTTCAACAAAGATTCTAAGTGTCGTAGGTGAAGCTAATGCATGCACATGCGTCGGAGGGATTTCACGCAATAAAGGTTCCTTGACTTAAGCTGTTTGTGTCAAATCACCACTTGCAAGCATAGACATCTGACTGACGGCGTCTGAAAAGTGTCTGAATGTCAGGCGACTGACCAGGGTATGGAATTTAATGCTGCCCCATCATCAAATTGGTGAAAAGCAACGCCTATAAATAGATGAAATCCCACCAGAAGAAGGGTAATCAGCTCATTGTATATAATTTTGAAAACCAGAAATACTCAAAGCTTTGTTGCTGCTACAAGAAGAACACAAAGGGAAAAGATCCATCTCCACCATTGATCAAGGAGTGAAGGAGACCTAGCTCGAGAGAGAACTTTCCTCTATTTCTTCCACAATTTGGTTGTACACGAATTTAAATTGAGCCAAAGAGGACAAGAGATTATACTCTGTGGCTTGATTCTTTTCTTTTCATCTCAATTCTACTCTCTTCATCTCATTCGATTAAGTATTGACATTGTAAAGACAATCTGGCTCTTTATGAATTCACATTTTTGATCAATTACACTTTACTACTATTTATTTCTTGCTATATGTTAAATGCATCCATGACTTCATGCAAGTTCAATTTCCAAATGCTTAAGCCAACATAATTACTTGGTAAAAGTTATTTTAGCTTGAATTATTCGAGAGAACATCTAGAGATAGAGGTACTAGTGTTTCATTACATTTTGTGATTAACGCATGCATCCTAGAGATAGGAATTTGTGTGGCATTCGCATTGAGAAGTGCTGAATAGAAGTTAAGCAGAAACCTAACGCATTAACGCATACTTGAATTATAAGCAAGCAAAGTTCATTTTCATCCACACCACATTCTTGCACGTGTACATCTCACTTAGATCAACGCATACCATTTTCACTGCACCATTTTCATATGAACCCTGTTTTCCACTTGACCTTTTGCATCTTCTTGTACGCACGCAGCTACTTAGTGTAGATAAAAACTCATTCAACATTTACTTTGGATTCTTCTACATTAGCTACAACATAAGCCCAGCGTTAGCTCTGATTTAAATCCCTGAGTTTGACCCTGAACTTACTAGGAACCTAAATTAGATTTATACTTAGATCCGATTCAGGAAAACTTGAACGCATAAAGAGGAGTGTCACACATCCCTGCACGCATCACTAACACATCATCAACACATCATTTACACTTCACCCTATTTTCCCACTTTCCTCACACAATGAACTCCTAAGTTCGCATCATGAGGAACACGAACAAGTTTTTGGCGTCGTTGCTGGAGATTTAGCAATAAAAGTAACCAGAAATTTTGCTTGTATCTTTTGTAAGAAACTTAAAAATGAGGGAGTATTACAAGCTAAGTCGAAGCTTCTAAATGTTTTATGAGAAGGGAAAACACTCCTGAACTCATATACGACCCCGAAGTTGAAAGGACCTTCCGACGAAGAAACCAAACTAATCATCGTCATAGGTTAAGGCAACAACAATTCAGATAGAAAATCAGGCAACAACAAATGATGGACGAGCAACTAAACCATAACTTAGCTCAATGGCTAGCCAATGCTGCTCAAAATTCAATCATAATGGCGAATAGTAGTACGCGTCCCATGCGGGAGTATGCGTCTCCTGTTGTATGATTTCTCACCAGGGATTATATATCCAATGCCGAATGGGACAAGATTTGAGATGAAATCTGTAATGCTACAAATGCTTCAAACAGCTGACCAGTTTGGAGGTGCTCGTGGAGAAGACCCTCACGCCCACATGAAATGCTTCCTAGAGACGTGCAATTCGTTTTTGATTCCTGGAATCACCCCAGAAGCTATCAGGCTATCCTTATTTCCATATTCTCTGCGTGATGACGCAAAGAAATGGGCGAGTTCTTTGGAGCCTTGGGAGATAACAACTTGGGAAAAGTTAGTGGAAAAATTTATTCAAAAATGTTTCCCACCCACCACTAACGCAAAAAGGCGGAGAGAAATAATGAACTTTAAGCAAGAAGAATTTCAAACTTTGAGTGCCGCGTGAGAGCACTTCAAAGGAATGGTCAAGATCTATCCCAATCACGGATTACCTTTAATTGTCCAGATGGAAACCTTTTATGGAGGATTGAATAGAGCATCTTAAATGGCAGCCACGAAGCTGCAACTTACAGTATCATGGATAAATCTTACAACGAAGCTAAGGAAATACTAGACCGCATCGCCAAGCATAATATGGAATGGGTAGATGATACTTATGACGCAAGAGCAGATAGGAGAAGACGCTCTTAGAATGTAAACTCTATTGATTCTAATGCAATAGCCATGCTTTCTGCACAAATGGCTACTATGACAAACCTTTTACAAAATATATCACCGGGGAACGCATCAAACACACAAAAGGTAAATCAAGTGGAAACATTCGTACAGCCCATGGTTAGCTGTGTGGGTTATGGAGATCCTCATTCCTACACCAACTACCTGCAGAATCCGCAGTCAGTCTACTTTATTAAAAACAACCCATTCTCGAACACCTATAATCTCGGATGGAGGAACCATCCAAATTTTTCTTGAGGAGGTCACCAACAGGAGCAACACCAGCTAGGGGTAAATCAGTAGCATAGGCATGGACCACCACCCAGATTCCAGCCATCTCAGCAGCTTCACCAACAATCTTTCAATAGAAGAGGTCATGCGTCGAGTTCAACTTCTCCCCTTGAAAACCTCTTAAAGGAATATATCGCACAGAATGACGCATTGTTAAAAAGCCAAGCGTCATCCATTAGAAATCTGGAGATACAAGTGGGGCAAATTGCTAGTGAGCTAAAGAATCGGCCGCCAAAGGTCCTACCCAGCAATACAGAAACTCCGGGAAATAGTAACAGAAAAGAGCAATGTCATGCGGTGACATTACGAAGTGGCAAATCTCTTGTGAAAAGAACAGTGAACCCAAGAAATAATAATCCTTCAACTAAGCACACAACGCGTCCAAAGGCATTTGAAGATCAAGAAGAACGAACGTCTGACTCCACAAGTCATCCCAATCCGAGCACGTCAAATGCAGGAGCACTTGCGGTGCAGCTAAAAGCACCATTTCCCATACGCTTGCTGAAGAAGAATGATGAGCAGCAGTTCAAGCGTTTTCTTGAACTTATAAGGAACATGCGCATTAACATCCCACTTATAGAGGTCTTGGAACAAATGCTCAAGTATGTAAAATTTCTAAAGGATATTTTGACGAAGAAAAGAAGAGTTAGTGAGACAAAAGTAATTGCTCTAATGCAAGAGTGCAATGCATTAGTCGGCAACAACTTACCCAAGAAACAGAAGGATCCGGGAAGCTTCACAGTCCCGTACTCAATCGAAGGATTAGATGTGGGACATGCCTTGTATGATCTGGGAGCCAGCATCAAATTCATACACCTCTCAATTTTCAAGAAATTAGGAACTGGTGAAGCACAACCCACTTCTGTAATGTTTCAACTCGCTGATAGAACAATCACATATCCTGAAGGAAAGATTGAAGATGTTCTAGTGAAAGTTGACAAGTTCATATTCCCAGCGGATTTCATTACCATTGATTATGAAGCAGACAGGGATGTGCCAATCATTCTTGGATGCCCTTTTCTTGCCACTAGGAAAATGCTAATAGACGTGCATAAGGGAGAACAAACCATGCACGTAGATAACCAAGAAATGAAATTTAATGTGTTAAAAGCATTAAAATTTTCGGATGATGAACAATGTCAACTTAGCAACTCAATAGAATTGCCTGAAGAAGAATAAGCGAACCAAGTTTGTGAGGTCCTTACGTTGGGAGAAACCATGAAGAAATTCGGGCCGCTAAGTCTGAGTGAGTGGCAGACTAAGCCAATGCGTCCATCATTGGAGGAACCACCAGAACTAGAATTGAAACCTTTACCTGACCATCTTAAATATGCTTTTGAGTGGCAGACTAAGCCAATGCGTCCATCATTGGAGGAACCACCAGAACTAGAATTGAAACCTTTACCTGACCATCTTAAATATGCTTTGGATTATAAGCCAGCAAATCTGATAGCATTCTTGTGAGAATCACGCGAGAAATTCCAATATAGCCTAAAACGCGAAATGTCACAAAATCTCAAAGTTTTTTTTTTAATTATGGAAAGATGTAAAGACAATTTCTTTTTCTAATTTTTCTAGCAAGTATACTAAAATATGAAGGAAATAAAAGAATATGAAAGGTCACAAGAAAACAATAAGACACTTTTCTTTTCTTTTTTCACAGACTTTTTTTTTCAGCAAGCTTAGTGTATAAAGTAAGAAAACTAAATGAGAAGATGAAAAGACACAAGAAAAAATGGAAACGAATGAAATGATTTAAAGAAAGAAAGAAGATAGCATGGAAAGGATAACAAGAAAAGATATAATTTATTTAGAGCGAAAGCTCTGATACCAAATGATAAAAGGAACTACCTCAATCACATTTGAGAACTCCCCTCTAAGCAAGGTGAACCCCCACAATAGTAATAAGAATAACCCCGATTAACTATTTAGTAAGCAACCCCAAGAAAGTTAAACAGATTTGGGCTTGAAGATTGATCGATAATCAAGAAGAAAGTAGAACTTGTTCCTAACTTCAAGATTTCGAACTCTCCACAATCTAATCGATCAAACTAGATTGAAAGTTCTAATACATGCATTCTAAACACAAGAATACAAAGAAAAGCATAAATCTTGAGAGAATAAACTCTAAGGAGGTTTCATTCAAATTCAAAGTCTTGTTCTCTAAATGACAAAGTACATAGGTATTTATACTAATTGAAAAGACAACTTGAAAGGACACAACTTTTCACCTAATTGACTAGGTTCAACAAAAACTCTTCAACTACATACATGAACCTCCATAAATGTAAATACATTATTATAAATTGATACATTAAATTTTAAATATGTGAATGAATATGAATTTTTAGATTCATTATGACTTTTAGTGGCTTTGATTCTTGAAGGGTTGTAACTCTTCATATTTGGAAGCTTAACTTGGAAGCAACCTTTTAATACTCTAACTTCTAATCATTGCCAATTATTTGCTTATCATTCTCCTCTTCTTCAAGAAGATTCGTTCTCGAATCTTAAATGACCTTGTAACGCAACTTTGTAATCATCTTCTCGAACTTTGGAAAGAAGTTTTAAAGTCTCGTCTCCTCCAAAATCAAATGTGAAATTTCTTTGTAGCGCACTCCACCCCAATCATCTTTGATGAAAATTTTCAAACTTGGCCATCCCCCGTCGTGCCTTCGATGCAGTATATAAAACACAAGGAAAATAATAGGAAAGAACATCAGTTGGAAAACTACTCCCATGATTTTTCTCACATGAATATTTTCCTTCACCTCCACTCTTAATCACACTCTCTTTTTTTTCTTTCGACTCTAATGTCTCGCTTTTTTATATTTTCTCAATTTTCACACTGCCCCCACTTTTCTCTAGAGAATTTGTTATGGTCTCATTCATAACACATACTTCAAATTTCTCCACGCTTTCTATAACTACTTTACCTTTTAATTCATCTCTGAAACTTTGATAATCATCGTCATTCATTTCAATAACATCACCAATGGAATCTTCCTTTTTGACATGTGGATGAACTCCATCATTAGGAATTGGTTGATCAATTTCTGGCAATTAACTATCTTCTTGATTTTTAATGGCTCGTGCGGCATGATTCTTTCTTGCTAGCTTTTGCAACTTCAATGTTTCATTCAATTAGCCTATGTAATCAATGGATTGGTGTAACTCAACCAAACTTTCTCTAAGATTCTTCCAAAAATTATCATCATTGTTGTAAGTCGCATGACAATTTCTTCTTTGATGAGACATGTCATAAGACTTCTACTATCTCAATTTCAGCAAATCTGGTAGTATTCTTGTGAGAATCATGCGAGAAATTCCAATGTAGCCTAGAATGCGAAAAGTCACGAAATCTCAAAGTTTTTTTTTTAATTATGGAAAGATGCAAAGACAATTTCTTTTTCTAATTTTTTTAGCAAGTATAATATGCAAGAAATAAAAGAAAATGAAAGGTCACAAGAAAACAATAAGACACTTTTCTTTTCTTTTTTTTTCATAAACTTTTTTTTTCCAACAAGCTTAGTGTATGAAGTAAGAAAACTAAATGAGAAGATGAAAAGACACAAGAAAAATTGGAAACGGATGAAATGATTTAAAGAAAGAAAGAAGATAGCATGGAAAGGATAACAAGAAAAGATATAATCTGTTTAGAGCGAAAGCTTTGATACGAAATGATAAAAGGAACTACCTAAATCACATTTGAGAACTCTCCTCTAAGGTGAACCCCCACAACAATAATAAGAATAACCCCGATTAACTATTTAGTAAGCAACTCAAAGAAAGCTAAACAGATTTGGGCTTGTAAGATTGATCGATGATCAAGAAGAAAGGAGAACTTGTTCCTAACTTTAAGATTTCAAACTCTCCACAATCTAATTGATCAAACTAGATTGAAAGTTCTAATACATGCATTCTAAACACAAGAATAAAAAGAAAAGCATAAAGCTTGAGAGAATAAACTCTAAGGAGATTTCATTCAAATTCAAAGTTTTGTCCAAATGACAAAAGTACATAGATATTTATACTAATTGAAAAGACAACTTGAAAAGACACAACCTTTAACCTAATTGACTATGTTCAACAAAAACTCTTCAACTATCGGCTTCTGGATATGCTTCTGCTTTTACTGATGCATAAATGTAAATACATTATTATAAATTGATACATTAAATATTAAATATGTGAATGAATATGAATTTCCAGATTCATTATGACTTTTAGTGGCTTTGATTCTTGAAGGGTTGCAACTCTTCATATTTGGAAGCTTAACTTGGAAGCAAACCTTCTAATTCTCTAGCTCCTAATCATTGCCAATTATTTGCTTATCATTAGAGACGATTGATGATAGGATCCTAGTTACGTACACGTAGGGCCAGTGGGGCTAGGAAGGTGATGGACAGAGGAGCCATATCCCAGGAGATGAACTCAAGTTTTAGTAAAACTTGTTAATGAAGAATGTTATGCGTTGAGTTGGTTCCGCATTAGCAAGAACTATGAAGAATGATAAACTATGCGATTTCAATGATAATTGTTGATAAGTTTATATGTTTTCAAGCAATTAAGTTTCATGAGATTGCTTAGCATTTTCCTAAAGTATGTACTTGTTTTATCGCATGCCAAGGTGATATGTTAATCTTATTTCAGATTAAGTATTCTATGTTGAAGCATGCGTTCTAAAGACTATAGCTAAGTTTCCACAAATGCTAAGCTTAAAGTTACGTTTTGAAAGATTCATAATATACATGATTTTAAAGCATGATACAGTAAGCCGGATACTGAAAGCATGGAAGGTGTTCAGGAAGTACCTAAGGTGTTGACGGTACTTAGTAACTCCACGAGCACGTAGAAAGTTCTGAATGAGAGGCCGAAGTATGGGTCTCCTAGGCCATATTTGAGAGGCCAAAGTATAGGTCTACTAGGCCATATTTCGGTAACCTGAGGCCGAAGTATGGGTCTCTTGGCCTGATACAGACGTTAGGAACTTGAGCGATGAATGCTCATTCTCAACTAAGTTTCAGGAAGTATTCACATAATGTTATTATGTTTTATACTTCATGTTTTATGGAAGCTGTACAATGAGTGGTGATAGATAACTTGAAAGCGCAATTGTGATGCATGTCTTAGGTTATGTGTTCATTCTCATGCGTTGATGATCATGGTTGGAATGGAAAGTATGCGTTAATCTTATATGCAATGACCATGCGTTCCTGTCACAAGTTTTCTTGCGCTCTCGCCAAGTGTAACGAGATCGCAAGTTTCTCGGGTGATCCGAGGTCGAACTCAGGGACTTGTAGCTAGATGTTTAAATGTAATACAATACAAGGATAAAAGAGATATGGAGAAACGGATGGAAGCAATGTCTTTCTTCCATCAGATGTGTGTCAAGGCTGCCAGTGGTGCCATGGATGGGCAGTGGAGTAGACTCTCTCGAGCTCTAACTCCAGCAAAGGCTCCGGTCGTCACTTGGAATGGTTGAGGGTATGAAGAACTCTCAAGACTATCTTCTCACGCTTTGGTCTGGACCACAAAGATCCACCCGAAGGTAGAAACTTGGATAATTTGAAGTTTTGCTCAACGGCTTTTATTTATAAAGCTTGATCGCCGAATCATTAACGGTTCTTCTCTGAAATTCTGTAGCTAACGGCGTGATGGATGTGATGGACCTGCTCTGAATCTCTGCTGCTAACGGCGTGGTAGGTGAAATGTCAACATCACCTTTTGATACTCCCGAGGTATGCATTCATGCTTGGTTTCTGGAGTATCAATGCATTCCACCACCCTTACGGTCATCCCTCTATTACAGTTATATTCTACAGCCGCAACTTCTATGTGATGGATGCATGTGGTTAATGGCCGCAACATCCATGGGTCATACGTATGCGTTCGCCTTTGCTATGGAAAGATTCCCTGCATGCGGTCCTCTTCATGATAGCCTGGTTTCCGCGCATGCGATCAATTTCTGCATTTGCTACAAAAATAAACAATTGAATGCATAATAACGCATAATAGTGGGTTAGCCGAGATTCTTAATGCCGATCAACGTATGCTCGTTTTCTCATGAATTCTTAATATAATTGCCGCATCTTCTACTTAATAGCCCTCATAATTTTAAATAAAAGGCTTATAACGATGTGCATTTCTGGCCGTCATCAATGAGTTACAGTTAAAGACATAAGTAATGGTCAAAAGTGACACACCTTGACTAAGGTTATTGTGAAAGTTGGACCGGAGGGTCCCTCCCCCAACCAAGTTTTAGTTCAGTTAGGTTATGCTCAAGTGCGAACCAGAGGAGTCGCTTTCTTGTAAACGAATTTAATGTGGAAGCTAAGGCCTAAGGGCCTCCCAAAGCTGATGTCTATGATGCCTATGTTATGTTTGGTTACTAGTAGAGAAGTTTTATGTAAATACTTGCTTGACTAATTTCTCAGTTTTCAGCTACGGTTTTCAGTTCATGATCTCTTTGTTAAGCATGATTGATATGTATGTCTTTTATGTTTCAAAGGTTACACTCACTAGGGTTCTAGCTCACTGTTAGCTCTAAAAAATAGCTATATTCCTAGCTAAATTCGGGCTTGTTAATGTATTTTACGTGTTTATTTCCCTATTTTGTAGGTATTGAGCGATCAAGAGGTAGAATTAATCATTTGGTGAAGAACGGGGTTAATTTAAAGCAATTTGGAGTTAATTGGAACATCCGGGCTTCAAAGGAGATGAAAAGACCAAAATGCCATCGAGTTCCACTGAGTTTGAGGCAGCCATCGAGCATCATCAAGTGCCATAGAGTAAAAGGCTATCGAGTAATCAAAGAAATGCTACAGAGTGAATGAGGATTGAGTATCGAGTCATCGAGCATCGAGTAGCGAGTTTCTGGCAGTGGATGCAATGTTGCAACGCTACTCCAAGCGTCGCGACGCTTCAAAGCTTTTCACTGCCAGTGTCCCAACGCATCCTGACGCTTCACTCCAATGCTTGAAGGCAGAAGCATCAATGTTGCAATGTTATTCCAGGCATTGCAACACCGCGATAATTAACGGACATGGAGCCGCGTGCACAACCGAGTGTTGGACTTTTTGTCTGACGCTTCCCTCTCACTACATCAGCGTTGCAATGCCATTCCAAGCATTGCAATGCTGCGATGGATTCCTATTTACACCTCTCATCGGCCCTAGGTCAAGATATGCTGGATTTTGGGGGTATAGACCGAATTTGGGAGTTGAACGCATGGAGGCCGAAGTCAGACTTCCTTCTTCTTCTATTCCCTTCAATTTTTAGTATCTTTAGGTTAGGTTTTATTTTATTTTTGGATTATGAATTTGTATTGAATTATATCCCATCGATTTGTCCATGAATCGATGAGGTAATCTTTCATTTAGTTTTTGGATCGAACGTTCTTGTATTTTTATGAGTTTTCTGTTCAATCTTTGTGCTTTAATTCAAAATTATGTTTTTCTTCAATCTTGTTTAATTTAGACTTGCTTTTATGTGTTGGATTGACGCCCCTATCATGAACACATGTCTTTGCTAGTTAAATTCTATTGGGTTTTATGTCCTAAAACTCGCAATTTGTAAATGATAAACATTTTCTATAGTCAATAAACTTATTATTGTTTTTAAATTATATATACGAAAGTTTAAATCCAATAAACTAAGACCCATGACTATTTCATGAGTACTTGAACTTTATGTGGAGACATAAAAATGGATCAAATTCGAGTAAATAGTCAAAATGATCTATAGTATATGAATAAGGTTGGGTGCCTTATTCTGGTAACACTATTGGATGCAGCCTACTCTGTAGTTGTTACAAAGAGTTGTAAAGTGCTACATACGAAGTGATCCTAATTCGTAAATGTTATGACATGAGGAGTGGAGACGTCCTATGCAATGAGTTTGCATAAGATCGGACCAAGAAATAAGTCACTCTTACTTTATAACGTTGTTTACTTTATAAGACTGACTATTTCACTTAGATGACCTAGGTAACTCGATCTTAATCCTGAGCTAACTATGAACTCCTATTTATTCGGGATTATCCTTAGATTTGCATAGGTGAGGGTTGGCTCAACAGCGCCGGCTCAATAAGCCTCCCATTTACGGGGTAAGACCTAATAGATAGCTTACGACATAGGGTGCAAGATGAAGTTCACGCATACCCGATTTAGGTATAGAAGAAAGGTTGTTCTCTCAAGTACTGAATCCAGGTCTTGAACAAGAGGCCACATCCTCTCAGTGAGAGGGTTTTGGTTTAGTGATTGGACCACAAACCAGTTGTTCATTAGAGGATCAGTAGAAACTTAAGGAACAAGAAGTAATCTCAGGGGTAAAACAGATATTTGACCCAACCATTATTATGAACAACTTGTGAAGGGTCGACTTACTAATTATGGTTAAATCATGTGGACATAATATCTCTACAGTGAGGGGAGTTCAACTATGGACTTTAATGGAGTGAGCCATTAGTTAATGAATGGGGGTTAATTTGATCTAATGAGTTTAGCCAATTAATCTCGGATTGTTGGAGTCCATGATCTGTAGGTCTGCGAGGTCCCCCTACTAGCTCGTAAATGGATTAGCTTTAAAATAGCGTGATAAGTTAATTTAAAACGTTCAAATTAGAATCAAGGGAATTAGTAATTATATGAGATATAATTACATGGTTAATTTTAATAATTAAACGAAATAGGAGAATTTATATTTAAATATGATTTAAATATATGAAGGTGGATTTATGCAAAAATTAATTTAATATTTGATATTAAATTAATTAGAATTATTTAAATTGTTTAAATAATTATTTATTAATTTTATTAGAAAAAATAATTTATGAAATAAATTTTGTAAAATTAATAAAATTTTCCAATTTCATAACTGAAATTGAATTTTGAAATCAATTTGGAAAAATTGAAAAAGATGAAAAACCCATAAATGGAATTTGTGTTTATTCCATCATCACCTTTGAAGTTGCTCACACAAAACCCATCTTAGGAAGTTGTTTATAGTAAATGAGTGAAGGATATGTGTCAATATATCCTGCAGTCTCTTCTGTTAGTTTGGACCGTGAGATTTCTATGTTGCACCTGCTAGTTTGCTTTAGGCGGCCCTTTCTAGTCGTTTAACGATGACTATCCCCTCGGAGGGTTGTAACATAGGATTCGGAACAACTCAAACTCCAGAAATGGATAGTATTGCTTAGGTCCATTCCCAACCTTGACTCTCCATTTTGGTAGCATAGTTGGGGCCGACCTCTAAAGTCTAAAAACAGAGGGTTACACTTAAAGAATTATTAAGAGTGTTAGTAATTTCTAACCAAAAGCGGTAGCTAAATTACTATCGGAATATGAGTTATTCTGGAGATAGTATTTAGTCAAGAATGTCTTGTTGTAGTATTGTTGCAAATAAATAATGGTTATGGGTACATTATTACTATTTTTTTGGCTAAAACTTGATTTTGGATTTAGTTACAATTTATTAATTAGAATTTATTTAAATTTTATCAACATGTCGAGTTCTTCTAGAATACTCATCCGAATTAGATAACATTAAAATCAAATCAACAAAGAAATTACTAGCAGTTGATAACATCAAAAGAGTTTTAATAGAAGATTGTCCTCTATCTCCCAACTCATCTAAAATTTTGAATAATATAGATGAGAATGCAAAATCCGAACAACAAGATAAATATGATTTACTTGTTATCGAAGCATGTTTAGTGGAAAACGATAAAATCTGGATAATTGATTTGGGTGCCACTAATCATGTTTGTACTTTCTCACAGGAAACAAGTTCCTGGAGACAGTTGACAGAGGGCAAAACAATCTTTAAGGTAGGGACTGGGGAGGTTGTTTCTGCTAAAGCAGTGGGAGATATGAAGTTATTTATAGGAGATAGTACATTTATCTGAAAAATGTGTATTACATTCCTTTTATGAAAAGGAATCTAATATCTATCTCTTGTTTGCTAGAACAAAATTATAAAGTTTATTTCAAAAATGATGAAGTGTTCATCAATACAAGAAGTAAACAAATTTGTTCTGCAAAATTAGAAAATAACTTGTATATGTTAAAACCGACTGAGGTTAAAGCCGTATTGAACATAGAAATGTTTAAAACTGCTGAGACTCATAAGAAAAGGAAAATTTCTCCAAATGCCTATCTTTGGCACTTGAGACTGGGTCACATAAATCTTAACAGGATTGAGAGACTGGTTAAGAACGATCATCTAAATAAGTTAGAAGACAGTACATTACCACCTTGTGAATCCTGTCTTGAGGGTAAAATGACAAAAAGATCTTTTTCTAGAAAAGGTCTTAGAGCCAAAGAACCCCTAGAGCTGATACACTCAGACCTTTGTGGCCCTCTAAATGTTAGAGCGAGAAAAGGGTATGAATATTTCATCAGCTTTATAGATGATATGAATATTTCATCAGCTTTATGGATGATTATTTCAGGTATGAGCATATTTACCTAATGCACTAAAAGTCTGAAACTTTTGAAAAGTTCAAAGAGTATAAGGCTAAGGTTGAAAACCAATTAGGTAAAAAGATTAAAACACTTCGATCAGATCAAGGTAGTGAGTATATGGACTTAGAATACCAGAACTATTTGATAGCACATGGAATCCAGTCTCAACTCACATCCCCTAGCACACCTCAGCAAACGGTGTGGCAGAAAGGAGAAATAGAACCTTGTTAAACATGGTTCGTTCCATGATGAGTTACGCTCATTTACCAAATTCTTTCTGGGGACATGCACTTGAAACTGCAGTGTATATTTTGAACATACTTCCCTCGAAAAATGTTTCTGAAATACCATACAAGCTATGGAGAGGATGTAAAGGAAATTTACGTCACTTCAGAATTTGGGGTTGCCCAACACATGTGTTGGTGCAAAATCCTAAAATGTTGGAACGTCGTTCAAAAGTATGCCTATTTGTAGGCTACCCAAAAGAAACGAAAGGTGGTTTATTTTACGATCCTCAGGAAGACAAGGTATTTGTATCGACAAATGCAACCTTCCTAGAGGAAGATCATATGAAGAATCATCAACCTCGCAATAAGTTAGTAATAGAAAAAATGTCTAGAGAAACGAAAAATGTATCAGCAAGAGTTGTTGGTAGAGTAGGTCCATCAACAAGAGTAGAAATTGGTACTTCACACCCTTCTCAAGAGTTGAGAATGCCTTGTCGTAGTTGAAGGGTTGTGCAACAGCCTGACTAGTACATGGGTTTAACTGAAGCTCAAGTCATCGTACCAGATGATGGTTTAGAGGATCCATTGCCTTTCAACCAAGCAATGAATGATGTGGATAAAGACCAATGGATTAAAGCCATGGACCTTGAAATGGAATCTATGTATTTAAATTTTGTCTGGGATCTTGTAGATCAAACTGAAGGGGTAAAACCCATTGGTTGCAAATGGATCTACAAGAGAAAATGAGACCAAGTTGATAAGGTACAAACCTACAAAGCAAGACTTGTGGCAAAAAGGTTTACCCAAAAGAGAGGGTAGACTATAAAGAAACTTTCTCTCTGGTTGCCATGATAAAGTCAATTAGAATAATATTATCCATAGCTAAGTTTTATGATTATGAAATATGGTAAATGGATGTCAAGACAACTTTTCTGAATGGCTATCTTGAAAAGAGTATCTATATGTCTCAACCAAAAAGGTTTATTCAACAGGGTTAAGAGCAAAAAGTTTTCAAACTTAATCAATCTATTTATGGGTTGAAACAAGCATCTAGATCCTGAAATATGAGATTTGACACTACGATCAAATCTTATGATTTTGAATAAAATGTTGACGAACCTTGTGTATACAAGAAAATCGTTAACAAAACTGTCGTTTTTCTGGTGTTGTATGTTGATGATATTCTACTCATTAGGAACGAAGTAGAATTTCTTGCTGACATTAAGAGATGGCTGGCTTCGCAATTCCAGATGAAAGATTTGGGAGAAGCACATTATATTCTTGGGATCCAAATAGTTCGAAATCGCAAGAATAGAACATTAACATTATCTCAAGCATCTTATATAGATAAGATGTTGTCTAGGTATAGAATGCAAAATTCAAAGAAAGAATTGTTACCTTTCAGACATGGAATTCACCTGTCTAAGGAACAAAGTCCTAAGACACCTCAAGAAGTTGAGGAGATGAATCGAATTCCATATGCATCAACAGTAGGGAGTTTAATGTATGCAATGTTGTGTACTCGTCCCGATATATGCTATGTCGTAGGATTAGTCAGAAGATTTCAATCCAATCCTAGATATGATCATTGGATTGCTGTTAAGAACATTCTCAAGTATCTTTAGAGAACGAGAGATTATATGCTTGTGTATGGTGCTAAGGATCTGATCCTTACTGGATGCACTGATTCTGACTTCCAAACCGATATTGATTCAAGGATGACCTAGGTAACTCGATCTTAGATGACCTAGGTAACTCGATCTTAATCCTGAGCTAACTATGAACTCCTGTTTATTCGGGATTATCCTTAGATTTGCATAGGTGAGGGTTGGCTCAGCACCGACTCAATAAGCCTCCCATTTCAGGGGTAAGACCTAATAAATAGCTGGGGACATAGGGTGTAAGACGGAGTTCACGCCTACCCGATTTAAAGGTTATTCTCTCAAGTACTGAAGGTAATGAAGCTCCATCCTCTCAGTGAGAGGGTTTTGGTTAAAGTGACTAGATCAAAAACCAGTTGTTCATTAGAAGATCAGTAGGAACTTGAGGAACAAGAAGTAATCCTCAGATAGACCTAGCCATTAATGAACAACCTGTGAATGGATACTATAATATAGTAATCATGTGAACATAATATATACCTACAGTGAGAGGAGTCAAATCACACAAAATGACCATTAGTTACGAATGGGGGTTAATTTGGTCTAATGTGAAGCCAATTAACTTCAAATCGTTGGAGCACCTGATCGTAGATCTGTGAGATCCCCAACTAGCTCGTAAATGGATTAGCTTTAGAATAGTGAAAACGTTAAAAAATTAAAAGAATGATTAGTATTAATAGATATAATTACACTGTTTAATTTTAATAATTAACAGAAGAAGATTTGAAATATATTTAATATTTATAAATATAAAAGGGGTTTGTGAAAAATTAATTTAATATTTGATATTAAATTAATAGAATTATTTAAATTATTTAAATAATATTTAATTTTAATTTAGAAAAAATTAATTTATGAATTAAATTTTTAAAATTAATAATTTTCCACAATTTCATAAGTGAAATTGAATTTTGAATCACAATTTAAAAATTGAAAAAGACAATCACAAACACAACAAAACACACACATCATATAATAGAATTTTCCCATTACATCCATATTAAGTTGCTCACATATCAAACCCATCTCATTAGGCTGTCAAATTATGCTCAGACATGATGCATCTCATGCCATCTCTTGTATGATGGGTCTACATATATTGAGATTTAAGATAATTTGAGGCTGCAATTAAAGATTTTGTGAAAATCGTGGTGAAAGAAGTGTTTTGTCACACTGAATTGCTGCTGTTGTGAGCACTTCTCACAATTCTTGATTCAAGCTTGTTTTGAGTTCACAACTTAAATTAGACGCACACAGAGAAATAGTGGGGAAGATCTTGAGGTGGTCTACTAACAAGATTTGGGGAAGTTTGGTAGCTGGAGATCGAAGCTTTGAAGAAGTTCCTACTAACTTGCATAAACGGAATGTCTTTGTTTTTAACAACGTGCGCCTCTATGCTCATACAGATGCTACTCTCATTGTGCCGGTCATTCAAAAGCAAACTGGAACGGGAACCCCAAAAATCCGTCAGCTTGAATTGTAAGATATTGTTCAAACAAACAACGGAAGCAAAATGATCATTAGGCACTCTAACTAATTTAACTTCTGGTTTAGATTATCTTATATAGTTGACTAATGCATGCTTTTTGTAAAAACAGACAATGCATTCTTATCAAATATGCTAAGTGGGTTTCCAAGACCATACCTTTGCTAGAAACTTCTATCAATCGCTGACTCCCAGCTACAATTCAACTATCATAATCGAATAGAAGTGCCTGAATATCCTTCCTTGCACTTCCGCATTCTGTTGTTGATACAATTCAACATTCGAAGCTGGCACGTACTTTGTATCGTCCAATGCTTGGAATTTACGTTTGAGCGACAGATTAGATGAGCAATTAGCTAGTTTTTTTTATGGCTGTCCATGAATCATTGCTCGCACATTTAATCTAGATTTAAAAATAAGTTGATATTACTCAACATAGTTGAATCACTCCCAACTTATGTCAATGTGTTTCTAGTTTTTTTATGGCGTTAATGGACCAATTGCACATCTAGGACCATGTATTAGTTAGGGCACAACTTCAGCTCGTCTTATTCCTGTTGTTTGTAGCTCGTTCTGTGCGTCCCTGATCTGGCCGCATTAATCTAGATTTAAAAAAAATAAGTTGATATTAATCAACAAGTTGAAATCCTGAATCTTAATGCATGTGTTTCTAGTTTTTTATGGCGTTAAGGACCAATTGCATCTAGGAGCATGTAGGTTAGTTAGGGAACAACTTTCCAGCCTTTATTAGAATTAGGATGCTCGCTCGGTTCGGATTAATTGATTTTTGGTTTATAGAGATTTGTTAATTCGCATCGATTGGTAGCTATGCATGCATAATTCAGATATATGATATGTTGGCTGAAAAACATGATTTATTTACATTGAATGACTACTTGATCGAGAATGAAATGAATCCATTACCGTTTCATTAATCCATTGCACTTTATTTTAATTCACGCATCTATCTCTTCCACACCGAAACCCCCCATTTATTGCTCTGGTTAGAAAATTAACTTAATGAAACCAATCGCGCTTCTTTGTGGATCGACTCAGACTTACCACTGTTACTACATCTTTGTAGTAATAGGAGTAGTTCGGTATTTACAAATTTTCTTTTGCTTCGATTTGGAGTCTAATTAACGACATCGATTCTCGACCTAAACACTCACTGTCACACTCCCTCCTAGTTTACCCTCTAAATCGGAAGAGGATATGACGGCAGTAGTTACCGACCTAGGTGCCAGCACTTACTGCCTAACTTAATGAACCTGCTTAAACCTGATTATGCAATGACTTGGCATAAAATACAATCCATGAAATTAAAATAGTTTAAGTCTTAATTACAGTTCCAAAACACAAATATATGTCCAACGAAATAAGATGACAAAAATATACATGTGTCCCAAAAGAAAATAAGTTTCATCACAGTCCTCGACTCCTTTCCAAATGTGCGTACAAAAACAAGTTTAACCTAAGCTTCTTCCTAAGGTCACCAAACTTTGGGTGGCAAGTTGCAGTGGATTTCACCGCGAGGGAACTGACCGCTACCTGGGAAAAGGAAACATTTAAAACTGTGAGCTGGTTGCCCAGTGAGTGACACATAGAATACATTTCTTCTCAAATCTTTCATATGTTTAATGTAAATAAATAACATGCCGGAAAAATAACCTCAAGCAACTTGCATAATATCATACATTAATCATAGCGTATAATCAATCATGCTACCAAACCTTAGTTGAGAACGAGCATTCATACTCAAGCTCCCAATGTCCATTCAAGGCATAAGACCATACTTGGTCCCTTAATAAAAATTGTAGCCAGGAGATCCAACTTGCCTCTCATAAAGAACTACCTACGTGTACTGGAGTATACTAAGTATTGTCAACACCTTAGGTACTCTCGATACCTTTTATACCTTCGGTACCCGGTATATTAGAAACAGAACATCCATGGAAGATTTGAGCATCATTATTAGTCAACATCCATGCTTCACAATTAATAACATGTAGTTGCATTACTTTTCTTACACTCAACATATGCTAGGATTAACAAACTCAATTTAAAACACAAGAATAAACTTTAGTTGCTTGGAAAATCCATGAACGTTAGCATGAATTCATTTGAAACGCATGTCCCTTTTGTGAACATATTTGAAAACATTTAGTCTCACACAAATCCTTGGTCTGGTTCTTCATCAGCTTGTAGGCCTCCTCAATGGACGTAGCTCCTACATATAAATGAATAGAGTTTTAGTTGCTATTTGGGCTCCCTTTCAAGACCTACTTTTTTAATTAAGCTCATACTTGGCAAGGGGTTGCATAATCATCCAACATTTTCAGATTCAACTTCTAACATAAATAACTTGAAAACTAATAACCCATTTTAAGAAAGTTCCTTCTCCAAACATGTTCAGAATTCGTTACACAATGTTACATCAAAGTCTAGAATGAAACTCCTTGTGGTTTAACCTGGACCCTTGAATCTTTCCTGATAGCCCTAACCACATCCCTGCTTGAGTGAAGATTCTAGGGTTAATTTCCCAAAATAAATAACTCGAACCATAGACCTTTTCTTTCCAAGGTTTCTTCTACAAATCACTTGAAATGGTGTCTATGAGAATACCTTAAAGTCTTGGTTTGAAAACCCAAGTGGTTCGGTCTAGATTTATGTTTCTTCATCGAGTGCCTGAAAATGCCCGAAATGAACCTTCAACTATTCCTCCTTTTTCGGCCCTCTTTCTAGTGATATCTTTCTTTCAAAGGCTCAATTTTAGAAACTAAACTCGAAGAACTTTCCAGTGGTACCAATTTCGTCTGTTTTGCTCGAGCAAATCGTCTAAAAACGAGCCCTTGAAGTTCTCTTCCTTTTTATATTACTGTCTAGCCTTTACATGAAATCTCCTTAGCTACCTCACCCACTAGTGGAGAAAGGGTCGAGATTAAGCCATTTGTCTAGGTTACTAAAAAGAGAAGTCTAAAATTGAGCGTTTTGAGCTAGTCGCTAGAAAAACTCGATGGAGAGAGGTCCTTACTCGACGAAGAATTTCAAGACTCTCTGTTAAATACTCGATGGGAGGACTCACTACTCGATGTGGAAAGTCGACGCTGGGAGCTCGCTCGACACATGCTCCTCACTCGACACGCAAGCCTTCCTTGCTTACCCTTGACACTTGCCTCCTTCCTCGCTCACTTATACTTAACACTCGACAGCCTTTACTCAGTGCCGACACTTCTCAATTACCTATACTCGATGCTCGCCTCCTTCCTCTCTCACTTATACTCGACGCTCGACAGCATTTACTCGATGCTCGCCTGACGCTTACTCGATGTTCACGTATCCTTTAGTACGATCAACACTTAACCAAAATTTCTTTTGTAAAGCCAGATTAGTATGTACTGAGAGCTAAGCTTCCTTACTTAACCATTGTTCCTTCCTTAAACTCATCTTTTACTTCAAGGTGCACAAATCCAACCCAACTTAGATATTAACCCAACATTTTTGGTTAACTTAAACAATAAACATAATTAAAAGGGAAAAGTAAGGGGTTAATTTGAAATGTTTAAATTAACAAGAGGGAATTTGATTATATATGATATAAATGATATAATATATTTGATACATTATTTTTTAATTGGAGGAACTAATATTTGAATATGATTCAAATATTTTTTCTATGGATGAGATTCATAGTTATAAAATTTAATATAAATATGATTTATATTAAATGCCATAAAATAGAGAAAAAGAACTATGGTTTATATATTGTATATGATGCAATATTAAAACTATAGATTATAAATATAATATGATAAGTTAGTTATCATATTTATTAATTATTTGATAATTAAATTTTTTTTTTCTCAATAACCACCCATAGAGGGCAGTTATTCGGTTTTATGGCAAATTGGGATAAATGAAATTGTTTTAATTATTCCAAGGACAAGTGAACGAGAGACAAGGATTAACAATCGAGTGTCTATACGATTGCATGAGATACTATACGATAGCCTTATTATCTACACGATCGAGAGACTTGTCTATGCGATAGACTTATTCATTTACACGATAGTGTTGTTCGTCTACTTGATCGTCTTCTTCCTCCACACCAAACTTCCCCTCTAACCAAAATTAGCCAAAGCCCACCACTCCTGGATTCTCACACCAAGAATACCAAGGTCACCAAGTGTTAGTGTCCCGTTTGGTTCGAGGATCGAGTTTTTACTTGCTGCTTGTTCGAGGGTGTTCGAGTTGTTTGACGCGTTAGTGAACGAGTTCGTTTGAGGGATTTACTTGAAGAATCGTTCTTCAAAGGTATAGTCTCTTGATCCTTTTTTTTTATTTCAAAACATGTTGTAATTTAGATTTATGCATAACCTATTCTTGTATAACTATAAATGTACGCGTTTTCACAATGAGATTTGGACGATCTGCTTTCGCTCAAAGGTTCTCTGTAAAATAGAGTTTCTTCAATAATGTCCCAAAATAAGGAGTGTACTTGTCACCACCGAGTCTGACTTTTCTACCTCACGCTGAGTCGTGGCATAAACTCGACCCTGCTATTGCTTTCGATTTGAACTTTCCTGTTGTGAATTTGGGGGCTAACCCCTCGTACTTCCAGAACCACTACTAGGGCATTGATCATGTTGGGTTTTATTTCCTAAAAGTCGTGGTTTGTAAACAATAAAACTTATTCTGGAAATTCAATAAGTTGTTATTGAATATATATATTGCTTATTTCATTTTAGAAATCCAATAAACTAAAAGAACCATGACTATTACATGAGTACTTGAACTTTATGTGGAGACATAAAAGTGGATCAGGTTCGAGTAAATAGTCAAAATGATCTATAGTATATGAATGAGATTGGGTGCCTTATTCTGGTAATACTATCGGATGCGACCTAATCTGTAGCTGTTACAAAGAGTTATAAAGTGCTACAAACAATGTGATCCTAATTTGTACATGTTATGACATGAGAAGTAGGGGCATCCTGTGCAATGAGTTTGTACAAGATCGAACCATGAAATCACCTTACTTTATAACGTTGTTTACTGTTTAAGAATGACTATTTCAAAACGATGACCTAGGTAACTTGACCTTAATTCTGAGCTAACTATGAACTCCTGTTTATTCTGGATTATCATTAGATTTGCATAGGTGAGGGTGACTCAACAAAGCCGACTCAATAAACCTCTATTTCAGGGGTAAGACCAGGTAGATTGCTGGGGACATAGGGTGCAAGATGGAATTCACTCCTACCCGCTTTTAGGGATAGTAGAGAGGTTGTTCTCTTAAGTCCTGACTCCAAGTCTTGAACAAGAGGCCCCACCCTCTCATTAGCTCGAGAGGGACTCTGTTTGTTGATCAGATCACAAATAATTATTCATTAGAGGATCAGTGAGACTTAAGGAACAAGAGGTAATCTTGGGGTAAAACAGACATTTGACCTAGCCGTTATTGCGAACAATCTATGAAGGGTTAATTTACTAATCATGGTTATATTGAATGGACATAATATATCTATAGTGAGGGGAGTGCAACTATGGGCTTTAGTGGAGTAACCCATTAGTTAACGAATGGGGGTTAATTAAGTGTAATGAGTTTAGCCAATTAATCTCGGATCGTTGGAGCCCATGATCTGTAGATCCACGAGGTCCCCCTACTAGCTCGTAAATGGATTAGCTTTAGAGTAATGTGTTAAGTTAATTTGAAACGTTCAAATTAGAATTAAGGGAATTAGTAATTATATGAGATGTAATTACGCATTTAATTTTAGAATTAAACGGAATTGGAGAATTAATAATATTTAAATATGATTTAAATATTAAATTCATGAAGGTTGAATTTGTGTAAAATTAATTTAATATTTGATATTAAATTAATTAGAATTAATTAAATTGTTTAATTAATTATTTATTATTAATTTTATAGAAAATTAATTTATGAAATTAATTTTGTAAAATTAATAAATATTTTCATTTTTGAAATCAAATTGGTTTTAGAAATAAATTTGAAATTAGAAATTTGGAAAACACAAACTTTTGGAAATTTGGTTTTCTCCACTATCATGAAGTTGCTCTCTCAAAACCCACTTGACTCAAGCTTCAATATTCCAAGAATGAGTTGCATCTCATGCAACCATCTTCTTTGCATGAAGGTCATGCAATAAATAGAGAAGGTGGGAGTGGAATTGAGGCATGCATCAATTGAGTTTTTTGCTAAAAAAATTCGGGTTGAAGAATCCAAAGTGGATGGTGTAGTGAGTTCTTCTCCACGTTCCCTTCATTCAAGCTTATCTTGAGTCCCACAACTCAATCTAAAACTCCAAAAGAATAGTGGAGAAGATCTTGAGGTGGTTCACAATGAGATTTGGAGAAGATTTGTAGCTGATTTCGTGAATAAAGAAGTTCTACAAAGGTATTACTTGAAACCCTCTTGTTATTATATGAGCATACTTTTGTTACAGCCAAAATTAATTAATTAGAATGCTTATTGATCCTTGTTGCTTCCACTGAATTCTGATATCTCCTACAGGTTGGCCTTAATGTCCTACCTGCTTACACCTAAAGCAATTCCCTGTACCAATCAGACAACGTCCCAAATTATGCTTCCTACATAACTTGCAAACAAGCCTATCTCTCCAGACTTCTCCTGAATTAGCAGCTTGCTGCTTGACGTGCCCTAATGATCTGTCTATGTTCTGAACCTTATGTGGAGGATCCAATGCTTTCTGATCAGATTTCCTCTTCTGCCATGAGGTGGGTTCTATTATCTAGGACTTCAAAAACTCTAGCCTTAACAAACAACCTACTCGTACTACCGCTTGGAACACTGCTGCATAAGTGGTAGGCTCAAATGCTTGCACAATGCCTCATACCTTGTCTCGAAGCCCCTGAACAAATCTTTCAACTCTCTTCACTTCAATGGACACCAGGTTAGGGGCAAAGCAAGACAGCCTATCAAACTCCTCCTCATACTCTTCCACTGTCATGGTCCCCTACTTCAGGTTCATAAACTCGGCCTGTTTGTTATACCTCACGTGGGTAAAGAAGTACTTTTCGTAGAATCGCTCTTTCAATTGGTCCCACGTTGTCTAGCCCCCATTAGCTTCTATCATCCTCCCTACTGAGCGCCACCAACATTTGGCATTCGACGAGTACAAAGGTAGCACAATTCAACTTCTGCTTTTCTAGGCACTTCATGTACTGAAAAATCCCTTCCACGGTAGACAACCATAACTCTACTTTAGTGGGGTCCTTCAAGGACTCGTTAAACGTTGAGGGATCATATTTCTTGAAGTCCCGTAAATACCTGGCATTCAGAGAAGAACTTGCCATAGCCTGATTTGGTACCCGGTCTTGGTTGTGAACTTATGGTGTCAAGGCCAGCAGAGGTGGCATTTGCTAGGACTGCACATGCTAAGCTATTTATTCGGCCACAATGTCCCTTAACTACCCTACCACAGCCTTTGTAACGACATTTTCAATTGTTGTAGCCATGGTAGTGTACTCTGTCAAAATCTCTTAGGTGTTGGTTCTTGTAGGGGTGCGGATAGATTTCAAGGCCCACTTTTTGTTCTAACCCTTTGTTAGGTTGACCCAGAAGGGTCAAGATGCGGCAGTCCCACGTTTCTAGGCTTTGCACATCAAGGTCTTATACTTCAAGGTCCTGTTCCCTACTAACATTCTTACCTCGATTGCCCCTTCCTCTAGTCCATGGTGCTATATCCTGATAACCACACGTAATCACTTTAACAGAAGCTCTAACAAGAAAAACCCGTCAATTACGACTATAGTTCAGGTAAAGTTTCATGCATAAAATCCTAGATGGCTTTCTTTTAAGGGATATACCTGGTGATGATGAAGGATCTGTTTATCGCCAACAGGACAACTTGGACTTACCTAGTAAGTCAGTCTACAGAGCCTAAAACTTAGGCTCTGATACCAATTGTAATGACCCAATTTTCTACTATATTACCAGAACGCTACTATATGTATGCATAAGCTTGGCAATGTGTATTTCTCAAATAAAATTTTAATAAAAGGGCAAGACCTTTATTTCGTAATAATATCATAAAAACATGTTCGGGGTACCCCTAACCCTACTTTAAAACAACTTAAATAAATTAATAAGCTAGGAACAAATAAACAAATACCAAAAGTTTTGAATGCTAGATGCCTAACCTAAATCATGCCAAAATAAAATAAAATAAAGTGCGGAAGCAACCTCATGTCCCAACGACTAAGTTACAGATGCCTTTTGTCATTCGTCAGTCTATTTTTACCTTTATCTGAAAAACATGAAGAGAAAGGAATGAAAATATAAATATACCCAGTAAGTGACCCACTACAGGGCCCACTATATAAGCTGATAGCATTCCTATCTAGACTCAAGTGCACATTTCGTATCGTAGATATAGGTATAGGCATAAGCATAAGAGGCAAACCCGAAGGCACGCTTTCATAGGTAATGGCCCCAGAGGGTCACAATTATAGGCATAAGGTGTGAACCTGAAGGCTCACAACATAGGAGGTGTACAACCCAATAGAAATGCTAACAGTCACTATCAGTCCAGCATAGTCATAAGCATACAATCATAGTTTTAATCATGCCTGAAAAGGGCAAACAATCTCAAAATACATCCAGTCAAATACTATAATATTCACATACAACACAATTTTCATGGCGTAAGCATACGCCTCCATAACCCCCTCCCCCCCAATCGTTAAACATAGCTAGTCATAAAGTAAGTCATAACAATGCAACCTAACACATAGAACATGCCTTCAGTACAATCTCATAATGTATACCATATGCTGGATGTGTTTCAGTGCCCTATGCTGTTGCGCCTTGCCGTAGTGCCAGGCTACACTTCAGAGAAAAAGCCAGAGAGCAGAGATGCTCTTTAACAGTGCCACTATGCTCCAAAAATGCACGTGCGTGTCCTGATGTGCTCGTGGTCGTGGGTTCGATACCTTGAGTAGTTTTGCAGCAGTTTTTTACATGCTTTTTTTAATATTCCATATATTTTTTGTTTTCTAATTAAATTAATATAAATGTTATATTAATTTAATTAACTTTTTAGGAGTGCCAAAATCTGGTCTAGTTTTGCTGTTTATTTAATCTTACATGTGATGTATGATTATTTTTATATATTACATAATGTATGCTGTATAGTTTTTAAAAAATCTCACCACAAGATAAACATTTATCATGCATCATATTAATACAATTGTTATATTATATAGTTGCATGATATTATAGGCATGATCATGCATCATATTGAATATAAATGTTATACTATATGATAGCATGTATCATTATGCATATCTATGCATCATAATGTAGTATAAATGTTATATTATACAGTTGAATGATGGTTATGTCTTAATTTTCATTAGATTATAATATAATTGTTATATTATATAACAAAAATGGAATTACATTGAGCATGACATTATTTAGTAAATATAAATACTATATTTAATTAATGTCATTAGATGCATGATTATAGGTCTTAATATTTCATTAATTTATAAATGTTATAAAATTAGTGAATTAGAATTAAAATCTATAATCAAGTATTGCATGCAAACATAGGTTTTAATTAATTTTAAATGGTTCAAAATTAATTTCACCAAGACCTGTATTAAAGTATTTCTAATACGATTAGCAATAGGCTAATCTTTTATTTTCTTAATAGGATTAAATTGGAAATAATAAAATATTATATTTATAAATAATTATCTATAAAGAACCTTTGTTTAATGAAGGTTCTGTCTAAGGTTGGGATATTTAAGCTGACGAAAACGGAACACCCCTACTTGGGAACCGACCTGGAAGATGAATTAGACAAATATTTTATAAGCATGCAATACATAATTTCGTTTATTAAAGAGTTTAATGAACTAAATCATATATTGTTAAACTATCCAATATAAGGGAGTGTTTGGCTCACCAACATGAGTTGAGTTGAGTTGGTATAATATACCAACTCATTGTTTGGCCCACCAATTTAAAAGTTGGTGGAGTTGAGTTGGTATATTTTATCAACTCACCCCAATTCACCCCAACTATCCCTTCTTCCAATGTTTTTAATGGTTTCATCCATCTGTCACTGCCACACTCCGGGAATTAACTCTAGGCTTCGACACCACCTCTGATGAAAACTTCGGCGACCAACTCTGATGACAACTCCGACGATGAAACTCGGGCTCCGACAACCACCTCTGATGATAACTCCAATGACCAACTCTAGGCTTCAACAACCTTCGTGTGACCAACTCTGATGATCAATTTCGAGCTCTGGCAACCAACTCTGATGACTCAACTCCAACGATCACCTTTGCCCTACCAACTCCGATGACCAATTTCAGGCTTTGACAACAAACTCCGATGACCAACTCCAACAACCACCTTCGTAAGCTCCGACAACTACCTTCAACTACAAAACTTCGATGAAAAACACATTCAATGACCACCTTTAAGCGAGCATCTTCGGCGACTAACTCGGGGCTTCGACAACCATCTCCGACGACAAACCCCGAAAACCAACTCTAATACCACCTTCATGTGATTATCACTCGGGCTCCAGTAGCCACTTCCGACTATAATCTCTGACAAAAATCATCTTTGATGATCAACTTCGACGATCACTTTCGCCCAACCAACTCCGGGATTTGAAAACCACTTCCGATGACAAACTTCGACAACCAACTCCAATACCACCTTCATGCGACCAACTTCAGGCTCCGACAACCATCTCCGACTACAAACTCTAGTGAAAGCATCTTCGATAATCAACGTCGACAACTATAAGACTGATGACTATTAAAGTATGTTGTAGGATTGTTGATTATATATAAAAAAATATTATTTTGTCTACGTTAAATGCAATATTTATACGTAAAAAATGTAAAAAAATATTTTTAGTTGATTGAATTCACATTTCAAATGAGTGTTAAGAATATTTAGATCAAAAGTAAGTATGTAGTTGAAAAGTATATAGCATATAGAAAAAACATAAAATGAATTTTTTTTTCTTGGAATATTATCCAACAAGAATTAGTGAAAAATAAAGATTTGATCTCTAATGATCCTCCAAATTTAAAGGAATTGAAAGTGAAAATTGTTGAAGAAATGTGGTGACATTCCATTGGCAGCTAAGATGATGAGAGAGAATTAATTAAAAAAAAATCATTACATAGTAAAATATATAGTGCAACAACAGAAGAAGAAAAAAAAAAAGAAGATGATAATGAAATTCTTGGAGAAAAATTAGGAATCAAAAGTTTTGATTTCTCTTTGGTTTCTCATATCTAATCATATTTCTACAAAAAAAAAAAAATATAATGAGTTAATTGTTGTTCATTGCCCAAAAAAGAAAGAAAGAAAAGTTTTAACAATTAAAAGAAAAAAATGCAATTCATATTTTATTCAAACAAAGATGGATACAATTACTGAATTAAAAAGTTACAAAATAAAAATAATAAAAACATATTATTTAGAGTTCAAAAACTGCAACACATATCCCAAACATATGAACTCAACCTTGCATCCCAAACACAAACATATGAACTTAGATCAAATAATTTTACTCAAAATACGGACATATGAACTCCATAGAATATATGAACTCCACATAACTTTACCAATATATGAACTTTATACATTCTATCTCAACTTAGCACTCCAAACCCGCTCTAAAATCCAACCATGTGGCACGAATTTTTTTTAAAAAACCACAAAACAAAGAATCAAATACGAGACTATTATCAAACTAGGTAATTTGAGAAACCAACTCCCACAGTATTTTTGTTTCGACTTTTGAGGAAACCCCGCGAAAGTATGGTAGAAGTCAGCTTACTTCGTCGTTGATTCTCCATTGATCGGTCATTGAAGACTTTCTCATTCAAGCAGAATTAAGGAGAGGAACCAATCGCACCCAGTCTCCGAAGTTTGTATCAACGCTATGGATCTAACCAAACCACTCCGCTGCATCGTGAAACTGGGTCTGAACTTGTAGCTCAAGAACATCGATTTTCAATTGTTTTGCTTAGTTTAATCTTTTCTTATTAGCATTGTAGTCCGAGCTCTGTGCCTGCAGTAATGTGCATCGCATTAATACTTTTCATGGTGATCCAGGGGGTGCGGCCATTACTTGCAAAAATGAATTGGAAACGATACACGAAGAAAATTTGGCCACGGTTTCGTCTCATCTGAGGAAAACTATGGTTAGTGGCTCTTCTTTTGAAGGTATTATTGGAATGGATTGGAGCAAGCAGCCTGGAAAATCCGACATTGCATGTACTGCAGATGATTTCAGAGAACATGAAGTTGGCCTTGCGAGTCCCTTTATAGTTGTTCACGGAGCTGGTAAGTTCTATGGTCATTCCCCAGATACTTATTTTAGAAAAAGTGAATATCAATTTTACCCTCAATTCGGGCTGGTCTACTATCAGTCTTCACTTGCATTAATTATGCACTATCAATGAACAAATCGACTATTAAATATCTTTCCCAATGCCCAATGTGATGAAAATGAAGATGGAAGTTTTAAGTAAAAATAGTTAATAATATTCTAGTAAATTCACGCAAAAGATTTTTTGTGGAACTAGCTTGTAAGGATGAGAACTGAAGGTAAGGATCAAGATATAAAATCATGAAGCTGTAAAGATGATAACTGTGTAGTTCTACTACAAACACAACGATGAGGGGCATGGTTTTGTATGGTTGCTTCAGGTTCTTTTGGGCATTTTCAGGCAAGTAAATCAGGGGTTCATAAAGGAGGACTTGATAGATCCTTAGTGAAGGCTGGATTTGTTGCCACACGTATATCCGTAAGTTAACACTTATCGTGCATTTCTTTAATTAGCTTTTCTACTTTCATATTCTTGTTTTGGCAATCAAATGTGCTCATTTCGTATAGTAGTGCTGTCCCAACAAAGTACTGTATGTAATTCTCACTATGGCATTTGAGTACTTGAACCTGTATCAGTTCATGCATCACTTCTGCGGGCTGAAAGAAACTATATATCATGTTGATGAAATTATGTACAGTTTTTGTTGTCATACTGTTCCAACTGCATATTGTTTCCTTATACTTCCCCATTTAAAACTTTGGCCACGAACCTCCCCATGGCCACCTTGGGATGGAATATGGATAGAAAGAAAGAACAGACAACTTAAAAGGTGGCCTGCTGGTGAACGAATAATGTACAATTTGGTTATTCAAAAACAAAAGAAAGGGTAGTCTATTTTAAAATTTAGTTGATTGATGTCTTCTAGTGTCTTTAAATTCTATTTTTGAATGATTTCCTAAGTCTTAATACACTGGGGGTTCTTAGCAGACTTAGTCCTACCCAGGATGAATGACAATTTACTGCTAGTCTAATGTTTTCAAGTTGAGGAGAGATTGTGCAACAAGAAAGACAAAAAAAGTGAAAATAAAGAAAATTTTTGTCCAACCAAGTGGTTGCAAGTGCTTCATCTCCTCTGGATAAGTTTCTATTTGCAGCTTTGTGGAAATCTAAGTGCCCCAAGAAGATCAACATTCTCATCTTGATTATGCTTAATGGCAACATTAGTTCATCTTGAATTTTGCAAAAGGAAGATTCCTAATTAGTTTATTCTTCCTTCGATTGGTTTTTTATGTTATGTGGCAGGGGAATCTCTCAACCACCTTTTCTGTAGGTGTTCTTATGCTTATTTCTACTGCTGCAAGCTGCCCAGTGTATTCAACTTTCTGTGGGTATTATACTATTATCAAATAATTTGGAAGAAAATGTCTTTCAAATTCTTATTGGTCCCTTCTTGGCTCTAAAAGAAAATCCTTTTTGGATTAATGCAATTAAAGCTCTCCTATCAGAATTATGGTTGGAGAGAAATAAATAAAATTTCCAGGCTTTTTTTTAAAAAAATTTAAATTTAATTATTATTTTAATGATAGATTTGATTCAGTTTGCCTCATATCTTTTTGTTGGTGTTCTCTTTCAATGATCTGTGATCTGTGGTGGGTTTTTAGTTTAAGACATTTGTCAAAGCTGGGACGTTTTTATGTCACAAATTTAAATGTTTTGTTACTTATTTCCTACAATTGGTTTGTTTTGTTTTGTTTTTTTGTTTTTTTGTTTTTTTTTAAAAAAGAATTATCTTGTACTAAGGTTTTCTGTTTCAGTTTGTTTCCTACTTTTAGTTTGTATCTTTGGGCATTAGTCTTTTTTCATTTCCTTACTGAAAAAAATAGTAAGAGGAGATATCGACGGATCAATTGTGGGATGATATTTTCTTTTCATATCTTTTGTTGGGCTCTTCTGTTCAAATACTTCTGTAATTACTCATCAACTCACTCCTACTTTTGTGGATCGGAGACCCTTTGTTTAACTTCGTGGACATTTGTACACCATTTATCTTCATGAAATTTGTTGTAAAATAAAACAGAGTGAACTCTAATTTTTATTTTTGGGTATGAAGCTAAATCTTTAATATTACCCTTTTGCTTCTATTTTATATAGGATTACTTCTTATGTTTCTTATATATCAGGTTACTTCGCTCAATCTCCAAATTGTTAGATCACTTGCAAGAGGTATTTTTCGGTCTATGTCTTTACTTGCATCTGATTATTCATTTACACCTCTAATTCGTTTTGGTTTTCACTACATACAACATGTTCATGTATGCTATAATCATATCATTTGGGCATCTTATGTAACAACCCATCTTTGTTGACCTTTGTTATTAGAAACAATTCTATGGAAGCAAAAGAAATTATATTTTATTTTAAAATGAAATCATTGTCCAAATAAATTTTTGTGAGGATTAGGGTGGGGATTCCTCATGGGGATTAGGTTCCTTTTATCATTTCATACATCAAAGAATCATGTTGCTTGATGTAATATTCTATGAGCTTTCTTGGCAACCAAATATAGTAGGGTTAGGTAGTTCTCACATGAGATTAATCGTGATGTGCACAAGCTAGTTTGGACACATGCATATAAAAATATCAATGAAATATGTTTCTGTACTAAAAAGAAAAAAATGAATTGATCATTAGATTGAAAAGTTCAAGATATTGGGATATGACAGATTCGAGCTTTTAATATTCGTTAACAATTCTCTGTGTGTGGGCTTGGATATTTGCACAAAACTCCACTCATGGATGATAATATGAAATGTGGAGGTATTGACCTTGCCTAAAAGTTTAAGCTAATAGGTTAGGGTCGAGGCCCAAAAGTTAACTATTAGTATCAATGAGGGAGAAATGATATTATTGGAGTTTGAGCGTAGGACTTTTTGCTCTGATACCATTTAAATGACAACTAAATTCAAAAGCTTAAGCTAATTGTCTTCTTTTCTTTTCTCTCATACAGCCACTCCACTGTTGGCTTCCTCTTATTTTCTCCCTGCGTCACATTCACATAAGTAGGCGTTTATTTCTTACATCCTTTTGCTGCACACCACCGGTTCCTCCTTTTTTCTTTTTGCTTGAAGATGTTTTTTTTCCCCAACTAATCCCTAATGGGCTTTTGGATGGGAGATGTGAGGCAGGACCCAACGGGAGGAATCTAACAAACATGGAAGCAATGATTTAATCAAATAAAATAAGAAAAGCTTTTTGGGTTCATTGTATGTAGATCAACAAACACACACATACACGGATGTAGATATGTGTATGTTTATCGGTTTGTTCAACTGAATGCCTAAACTTATCTGTTTGTTGAATTCAACGCCATACATGGAAATTAAGTCAAATATTTTTGTGAACCTTGTTTGGGTTTTCTTTGCAGAGGGTATTCCATCCGTTGGAATGTCTCCATTTTCATGTGGATGGTCCACTTGTGAAAGAAATGTTAGAGAGCCATTTTAGAAGACTGTATTCTTGAAATTTAACTTTTCAATCTTTTTCCATTCTCTTAAATAATCCTTTGTTTATCATTCAATTTATGGTTGAATGTTCTTTTTCTTCCAGATGGATGCAGTTGATTTATGTGGGGTTTCTAAAGCTATTAACTCCGGATTTGTTCCTGTAAGATTCATATTTTAACATTGGTGTTTTATGATTGACGTTAGATTTCCATTGTTCATTGTTTCTTATGGTTCTTTCTCTCACTCTGTATTAATTTTTTTTTTTTTCATTTTTTCTTTGATACGTTACAATTTCATTGATGAAATGAAATGCCATTTTTTCTCATCTTCAAGTACTTATTATTTGATTCAATTTGATGCCTTCAAAACAGAATATGTTCTTAAATGGGATTTGTTTTTGTTACGATAATGTGAAAGAATGGGAGAATACATTGTACCATTCCATATCTATTTACATATATATACCATATCACTCCCTCTCATATTGGAGTATATCCTCTATATTTTTTTTTTTTGCTTTTTTGTTTTGTTTTGTTTTTTTTTTTTAAATAACAAGAAACAAACTTTTCATTATAATAGATGAAAAGAGGGAAAAAATGAAAAACATTCAAGGGTGTGCGGTAGGATTATCTAGTCAAATCTTTAATTGATTAAGATTATAATTAGTTTCCTTGATTGATTAGGACTAGGATTAATTGTCTTGGTTTATAAAGATTAGGATTAGTTTCTTTGGTTTATTAGGATTAGGATTAGTTTCTTTGGTTAATTAAGAATGAGATTAGTTTGCTTTCCAATTATCTATAAATAGAGGAATAGTCTTCTTGTATTGATAACTTTTGATTCATAATAAAGTCTTGAAAAAGAAAAATTTTGATTTATAATAAAGACTTTAATTTTATTATTGGAGATTTTTCTCCTTTTATCCTTTAGGCTACACCAATTTGGTAATAGAATGTACGTCTGGGCCAACAATGGCTGTCATCAGTGGAAGATCGAGAAACTCTTGGTGCAGTAGATTGCAAGAGTGAGCTTTGTGAGTTGTGCTAATTGCCAAACAATATACACCTAATTTGTGTGATCCCTTTAAATTTTAGAAGAGCAAGAAGAAATTTGAAGAATCGCTGAAGCATGGTGTTCGATGATATAGAAGAATATTCAAGTCTAGAAAATACTCTTGGTTATGAAAAATGACCAAGAAATGTGGAAGCCTATTCAAGAACACTTGTCAAAGTTGCATAACCTATATTTGGACGAAATCACGAGCAAGAAATGAGAAGATGGGATAATGGCACCTAAAACCCTATTTGCAGTCCTTGGTAATACCCATCCAACCCGACCCAACTTCTTTTGGTATTTTTTCAACCCGCCATCTACTCATTCCAACCCAACTCCCTTCATTTTGGCCCTATGAATTGTGCAGTCTGTGGGCTTTCTTCATTTTTTTTCCCTTAATCCAACCAAGCCCGATTACAAACCAACAAAGATTATTCTTTGTATACAATTAACTCACCCCATTTTCAACTTTAGACGTATGCGAGCTTTTGTTCAAGTGAGCAATTTTCTCCTCAAGACACTATTATTTGCGTTCCCTTGGTTTGGAAGATGAATTTCTTTATGTTTTACGTGTTTTGATGTCAAGGATGTTTATTTGTTTTTTCATAGTATTCATTTTCTTTTTAAAACTCGAGGACGAGTTTTTTTGGGAGGGATAGAATGATGTAGTAGGATTAGTGTAAATTAGGTATTTGAGTCAAATCCTTAATTAATTGATTAACATTAGGATTGGTTTTCTTGATTGATTAGTATTAGGATTAGTTTTCTTGTTAGGATTAGGATTAGTTTCTTTGATTAATAAGGATTAGGATCAATTTACTTTCCTATTCTCCATAAATAGAGGATTGAAAAGTTTAGTCTTCTTGTATTTGATAATTTTTTATTCATAATAAAGACTTTGATTTTATTATTGGAGATTTCTCTCCTTTTATCCTTTCGGCTATATTAGGATATAAACTTAAAAAGGGAGTGAAATGGGGTTTAAACAGCCAAATAATGAACAATTCTCCAAATAGTAGTAGAGCCTACAGTAAAACATAAAAAAGTACGCCATGCCAAAGAACCCGAACCACTCCCTTCAAGCTGCATTAGCTGCACAAAGCTACCATTAGAAGAAAAGAACATCTAGAAGCCTTTGGTGAGAGTAAAAAATCGAAGAAGATGCCCAACTTCAGAATGCAAGATCACTCTTATTTAATGAAACCAATAGTGCTATATATGGAGTGGTTGATCGTGGCTGGAGCTCCCTAGGGGATAGAGACAAAAGGAAGTGCAGGTTATGGACTGGTATTATGAAGCAAAAGGAGCAGTCTTCAAGTTTGTTGAGTTTGTGGTGGGTGATGGTAGAAGCATAAGATTTTGAGAAGATCAGTGGTGTGCCTCCCAGCCTATTGCGTCTTTGTACCACGACATTTACATTATTTCCTCTAAGAAGGAAGCTGTGATTGCAGAGTGTTGGAATGATCTGATTCAAACTTGGGATTTGGGGCTGAGAAGAATGCTTTTTGAGAAATTGGCAGCTACGTGGCCCTGGCTCAGTTGCTGAATGATTGGGTGGTGAACAGCACCAGGGATAGGTTACATTGGAAGTTAGATACTTTGGGCACGTTCTCAACCCCTTCCACGTTCCTTAAGCTAGCTATGGGGGCCTCTAAAATTAATTTCCTATGGTCAACCTTATTTGGAAGCAAAAAATTCCTAGAAAAGTGAAGATCTTCCATTGATCCCTTGCTTACAGGAGTCTGAATACTCAAGAGAAGCTTCAAAGGATGTTCCCTAATTGGTCCCTTTCCTCTTCTATGTGCTTTCTTTGTTTTAGAAAGGTGGAACTGTGATCACCTGTTTTTACATTGTGATTTTGCTGCTAGAGGTTGGAATATTCTTCTTAATACTTTTGGGCTGAAAAGCTGCCTTCCTAAGAAGGTTGATGATTGGATGATGGATAGTCTAAATGGTAGAAGCTTTCACGGAAAAGGAAAATTCCTTTGGAGTTGCGCTTCCCAGGCATTTTTATGGCATCTTTGGAAAGAAAAGAATTTTAGAACTTTTGAAGATAAGTTTACTACTTTTGATTCTTTTTGGGCTCTTGTTCCACATACAGCCTAGGCTGGTGTACTAATTACACTAAGGGGTCATTTGGTTGGAGGGTTTTCTGCATGGGAATTGACACAGGCATCCAAATCTCATGTTTGTTTCACAATTTTCAACAATTTGCCCGAGAATAAGTTATTTCCAAGGATCCTCATTTTCCACAAACAAGGGTTTTCTACTCCCTTCCAAAACTCTAGGTTTTCTCTTTTCTCCTCTCTATCAATTTTTCATTTTATATATAATTTCATTTGGAATATAATTAATTAATTAATATTGATTTGACAAAATTATTATAAATATTTATTTTGATAAATCAATAATAATCTATTAAAATATTTACCTAACTTATTTTTACACTAAAAATTTATTAAATGAATGCAATTACTTTTTAGGCTGTTTTCAAATGTAGGAAAATGAACTAAAATATTTACAATTAATAGCAAAATATCACGGTCTATCTGCGATAGACTACGATAGATCGCGATAGACTATTATTTGTGTCTATCATGACACAAATAGACATAGATAGTAATCTATCGCAGATAGACTATGATATTTTGCTATTAGTTGTAAATATTCAGTAGTTTTGTCATTTAAAATAATTGTCCTCACTTTTTTACATAAATTATTAATTAATTAGCTAACAATATCTTAAATATATTTAATTAGTAACTAAGATTAGTTAAATTTAGTTAATATGAAAATTCATTTTTCAATAAAATAATTGATTACTTTATTTTTTTTAATAATCAAGCAATTATTTATTGAGCTTAATTTTAATTTGATCATTCATCATGAACATATAATCATTATTGATTATTTATAATCAGTTAATTATTTATTGTGATTAATTTATATTACTTTATTCATTATTGACATATCATATTTATAAAACTTGTTTTAGTATTCTTTATTAATATATCATATTTTTATCTCATTTTTTCATTTTTTAGTTATATTGTTTTCTAAGTTTTATTTTCTTAGAAATTACTGATGTTGAACTTAATTAATTATAAAAATGATTAAGTATTAGATTATAATAATTAATATGACGGTCCTTAAATATATTAATTGGTTAATTTTAATTATAAATTACCAATTTTTAAATATTTGTAATTAAAATTATTATCGATTCTTAATTAATTATTTTTTATCAATATATTGAATATATTTAATGTTTAATTAATTAATCTATTAAAATTATATAAAATTTTCATTCTTAATTTTATAAATTAAATACAAACAAAATTTTTGTTCACAAAATTCTTATAGCCTTTCCCATGCAATCATCTTTGATTTCTAGACATCCTATTCCCAGGTGTTCTATTCCCATGCATCATTTATTTCCAGATATCTATAAAACTTTGAATCAAACAACCCCTATGTTCTTTTGTAATTCTAGCCTTCTAATGATTATTAACAATTAGGAGGCACTTCTTGCCCCTCAACCCCTGCCCTTAGTCTATTATTTTGTTCTTCTGGAGTAATATACTCCTCTGTTTCTTATTAAAAAAGAAAATTAATGAAACCAATAGATAAAAAGCTATGTTTAACAAAATAAAAGGCTGAATTCTCATGGGCTCCAATTCTTAACTTCGGTTCTCCAATGTTGGTAAATGCCTTTAGACACCGAAAGGAGAGGTACAAACAACATATCCCTAAGCAAAACCACATAGCCATGAATATTTCAGCAGAAGAGGTCCAATTAGCCAAAAAGTATTGGCTGAAAGATAAGTGTTACCTCTGATAACTGATGATGCCCTGTCTGCTTTTATTGAGGGAGATGGATCTTGGATGCAATCATGATAACTTCAGACTCTGTTGGTGAATGGGTGTCAAACACAAAGGAGGGTTTTATCTTAAAGATCACTTACGATCGTGGAGTTCCTCCTCCATCCACTTTTCATAGAGAAATGCCATTTTTGGTGGTTTGTTGGGGTGTGTGCGGTGTTATGAGATATTTGGAGGGAGGGGAACAATAGAATGTTCAGAGGTAGGGATGGGGAACCTTGTGAGATTTCATGTGTCTCTTTGGGCTTCAATTTCGATTTTTTTTTTTTTGTAATTATTCACTTGGTAATATTTCACTTAGTATTCCGACCCCTTCCTTTAGCAGGAGTATTTTGGTAGGCTTGTTTTTTTTGTATATGTATTAAAAAAAAAAAAAACGAAAGCGAAATCTCTCTTCAATATGCCAGCAATACTATTATTTTCTTCCCAAACCAAGACGAGTTACTTCATAATTGGTGGCCAGTAATTGAGATTTTTCTTCGTGCCTCGAGTCTTTCCCTAAATTTGAATACAACGACCTTTTTTGGGATCAACATCGAGGTTGATGAGTTGTGTTTCATTCTGAGAAAATTGGTGTTTTTTTGGTCTCTAGCTCATTAAAACTTAAATACTCTAAGATTTGGTTTGAAGGAAATGTAGAAGTTGGGCTTTTCTGCCATCAGCATGCTGTATGTGCTTCACGAATGATGAGAACTTAGACCATCCGTTCCTACATTGGTCTTTTGTTTCTCAAGGGTTGTCCTCCATTCTAACTACCTTTGGGGTGAGTGGTTGTTTGCAAAGATCGATAGATAGTTGGCTTCTTGAAACTTTCTTAGGGTGAAAATGCCCAATAGGTGTAGTATTTTTTGGAATTGTGTGGTTAGGGTGTCGTTGTGGCACATTTGAATGGGAAGGAGTTAGGAATCAGAACTCAGGACCTCCGAAGGTCAGGGTTTTTTTTTCCTCTATCTCTCTCCTTCTGTGAAGTGCAAGGCTTAATCCTTGGTGGGGATATACTCATCTGAAATTATTTTATAATTAAATCCTTTCTACCATTTTTAACAATTGGGAAGCTTCTTCTAAGTTGGCATTGGGCGGGGGCTCCCCCTGCCCCCAGTCCTTAGGTTGTATCTCTCTTTATTGTTATTAATACAAGTTTGTTTCTTGAAATCAAAATGGACTTCAACTCTCTACAAAGCTGCTGGAACACAGGGAATATTGAAATCAAAATGGACTCCGATCAGGTGACTGATGCAAGCTTGAACAAATTCAAAAGATGTTCAATGCTATCTAAAAATTAATTTGGAGCTTCCTTGATGATGACCTTATTACCATCAATAGAGGAATTTCCCCTCCAAGAAGGAAGAAACGATCCATCTAAATATTGAAATTAACTATTGCTATCTTAATTTATAACACAATAAAACGGTAGGAAAATAAGAAAGGGAGGAATTAGCTTATAGAGAAGTAATTACAAAAGATTTGGTACAGAAGGAAGCAGGCATACATTTTGGATTGAAATAGATGGGTTGGCCTAACCCACTATAAGGTCTAGGCTGGCATTCTCCGTACAGAGTATAATATCTCACGCCCTAAAGACAGGGATATTGTGGTTTTTCGCCTTGCATAGTCAAAATCTTCACTCTACAAGTTTGTTGTGCGCACTATCGTTTTACTTTGTCTCTGATTTGTTGGGCCACTGCCACCATAGCATAATGTTGTCCTGTCAACCTGGATAATAATGTCACAACTGTAACCTTTTGCTTAGGTTCTGCATGGAGATGCCGTTTTTGACAATTCCCTGGTGTGCTCTCTTTTCTTTCAAAATTTTTTCATTTAGTTAACTATTAGTTTACTTCACTGACTTTTCGACTTGTTTATTAGGGGTGCACCATATTAAGCGGAGATGTAATAATACGACGTCTTGCAGAGCAACTGAAGCCTGATTATGTTGTGTTCCTTGTATCCTTATGGCTTCCAAAATGATATAATTCCGTACATATTGGATACAGCTACTAGACTACAGACAAGTTAACTAATCTGAATTCTGTTTATAAATGCTTTACATTAGAGTTAACTTGGTTTCTTGGTGTCTCTTTGTCATTTTTGCTGGTAGCACATGGAAAAATTAAATAGTTAACTTTACAGTGAAGATTATTTATGCAGTTGGAAGCTGTATTATTGTAACAAACATTCAATTATTTCAATAGATGTTATTGTTAATCATACTTCCTGGGAAAGACAGGGTATTCTCCTTTTCTTTTCTTGCTCGGCAGTATTAATCTACTAATTTTAAGGTCTGCTTCCTAGATTACGTGTAAAAAAAAAAAAATCATAGTTTTACATAATTTGATAGGGATAGAACTCTCCAATCATAACTAGTGGATGTGGTGGGTGGTGCTATACCAAAATGTACTCTAGGGATCGTTCTATCCTTCTAATCTTACGTGTAGGTATCCCCTAGTAAGTGTTCCACTTAACTTAGATTGAAGACAGATGTTTTAGGTGTATATGATCGTCCTCCAACAGAACCTAATGCAGTCCTTTTGAGAGAGATTGGTAAGATAATAAAACATATTGCCGTAATATTAAATTTCAGAAGTTTGAGAACTAACTAATTCTTCAATACTGCAGCTGTGGATGAAGATGGTCGTTGGTCTGTTATACAACCTATACTGCATAATGCTAACACTGAAGGTTAGAACATTGTTTTCTACTTCATTGCATAGTTATGAGACAACCAAGTTCTTTTGGGTAAGGTTTTGAAAAAAAAGATTAGTGTACTAAAAAAAAGGAGTCAACGTCCACACATACCAGAATGACTTTCCTGAAGACTCGGGGTTACATTTGACCTCAATATTGCTTACTGAGTCTTGTATTCAATTTAAGTTCGGGAGAGAAATTTCATGAACTTTTCCATTCACTTGAGTTATATATAACATCTGCGGGTGTACACTGGGTTCTTAGAAGTGGACAAACTTATATTATTTCTTTTAATCTAAAAGAAAATGCCAGATCCCTTATATAAAGACCATCTATAGAAAAAAAAACATACAAATAATCACATATTAAAATTGAAAATGAACACCTAATGCAGACTTGATACTTCATGAAATATAACTCCCCTGGAGTCCTTTAGTTGGCATTAGTTTGTTGCAAGACAAAGCAAACATATAACTCCTATATTGATCTTTTTTTTCCCCCTCCTTTTTCCTCCTTTCCTCTTCTTTTTTTCTTTTCTCCCTAATTGAAATGCATAAACTTCAGTGTGTTTTGTCCTACCATGTAAGGTTGGATCATGTGCTATGAATATTAGTACATACAAGTGTCTTTTGAGAGAACTGTAACTTTTCAAGTATCCTTTAAATCTATATGCTTTCGTTAATTTCGTTGGTTGAGGCTCTAAATTTTGCTTTAGCTCTATTCTTAGCTACTGCATTTTATTTTCTTTACTCATCATGTAACTAGATTTCTTCCAACCAACCAACAACAACAATAACGAGAAGTAAATTTTGTATTTATAGTACTTCCATCTCCTTCCTAAAGACAATCTTTCTATTTACAATTCTATGGAGATGATATTATGGACTCTCAAGCACAAGTAGATTTTGTTGTGGAAAGATTAGAGGTTTACTTTGCACACGTTTTTGATACCCTGTTTTAGACTGGTGAAAATGTTCAACAAATTCTCTACTTTGATAGGAAAACGTGGTGTGTAGTGGAAATCAATTCCACCTAGATCTCCTTCATTTAAAGTTTAGCCAGGTGGTTTGGTTCAGGACTAGAACTAATATTGTGGAATTCTCATAATCTTGAGAGTAAGTCTTACTGTTTTGCTTTATTAAAGTTATGTTATTTTTCCTCGCAATTGCAAGCTTTGAAGCGAAAATTTAGAAGAATTGTTTTGTGGTTTGGAACTCTCACTTTTGGTCGTCAAGGACTTCTTTCCTTGTCTGCTGGATGGTCTTTAGGCGGCTTTGGCTTTAAAGTTTGTGTTCTATGCCTTTGGGTTTCTTTTCTGGAGTAGGTTTGTTAGGTCTTAAGAGTTTGCCTTTTGGTGTTTTCTTTGCATTGTATCTCAATAGTGTTGTCTTTTCTCCTGTCTCTCGAAGGTTAATGTATTTTTGAGCATTTGTCTCTTCTTATTTCTTCAATGAAAAAGTTTTTATTCCTTTTTAAAACAAGTATTTCTTTTCCATTTTTAACCATGTAAATTTCAATTTGAATAGCTTTGATACCAAATTGATATAACCCAAACATATGAAAAGTTTACATTGTGTTATAAAATGGGAAAGAAGTACATAAATAGAAAATCTACTTCTCATTATTGCTGGGAAACTTTCCCTACCCCACCCCACCCCGCCTTCTGGGCATCTCTAATCCTATTCACTGATTTGTTTAGAAGATTCTGCATGGATGGTTTTACTTCTAGAGGTGTTTTTGATCGAGCACCAAGCAAATCAGTTTATTTGGACTTCAATTTCAAGCTTTATTCACAGTCAAAGCTCTAAAACCTTTGAGTCGCAAGTTTTTCACCCTTTGTTGGAAGGATTTGTTTTGTCTCATGAAGTTTTGAAAAGCGTTGCAAAAGTCTCAGATAGTTTTTGAAGTTCTGGTCTCTCTTGCCTTCTTTGCATTGTCCTTCGTGCTCCTATATTTCCTATTTATTTGTTGTTTTTTCAAGGCATTCTTCCCACGTATTTTCCCCTTTATGTAACTTGTATCCCATGAGCATTAGTCTATTTTCATTTTTCAATGAAAAATTTCGTATGTTTGTTGAAAGAAAGAATCAATTCCTCATGCTCTCCCGACATAAGAAGTTCCTACACTCACGGATATAAACTTCTATCCATGGTGGTCATCTACTAAGATTTAATGTCTTATAAATTTGTTATCAAATGTAGTAGAATTGCAGTTGTCCTATGAGATTATTTACAATGCAAGCAAGTTGGTACAAACACTCACGGATGTTTAAAAAAAGACGAGAAATTTCTATACTTAGCATCAGTGAGCTAGTTGAACCTGAACAAATAACATTTGAGAGTGGAACAAGATGACAGTTTTCTATTTTTATTTGTGATTGCCAGTTGAGGTAAGTGTAGCCGCCCATGATACAACTGGGGGAATGGTGACTAAGATATCAGAAGCAGCAATGATTGCAAGGCTTGGCATTGAAGTTTACATTGTAAAGGTAAATCTTTTGTATTTTGTCCTTGGACGAATTCCTTTCAATGTTATTTAATATTTATGTGCTGCTTGCTGCAGGCAGCAACAGTCCACTCCTTGAGAGCTCTAAGCGGGGAAATCCGAGGCAAAATTCCAGTTGACTGGCTTGGGACGGTCATTCGATTTTCAGGATAAGACCTCGATCAGGTACTTTCAGTGAAATATCTCGATTTATGATCTCTACTCCCTAAATTTCTATGGGATATCACTCACGAGATAACCAAACTTGAAGACTCGAAATCTTAAGATTATAATTATCATTTTGTTGTGTGGAACCTCATTATGTCCAGGTACATCACATTGACATTGCTGTTGATTGAAGTATCCAGTTTTCTGATTGTTGGAAAGCGATTATTGGAATCTACTTTGTGCCAGTTTCTGAAATTGGACTAAACAGGAATCGTCTTACTTTGATGAGAACTGGTATTTGTTTATTGCTTCTTAAATGTTGTACACTTATTTTTCCACGGAAACAGAACTGAAGTAAGCCATGTTTGTACTAAGTGCAAAGTAATTTGCCTCTGCCAAAGCAATTGAATGGACATTGTAAGTTATTATGAATGCATATTTTCATTTAGAGACTGAGCTTCAAGGATTGTCTCAATTTCTGTAGTTTCGTAGTATTTTATTTACTAATATTATTATAATAATAATTATTATTTTGATGAAATGTAGATTGGTAGTTCATTGGACATTATATAGGACTTTAATATGGTGGCTTGTATGTGTGTTTGTTTTTATTTATTTATTTCTTTATTTTTTATATTACTGAGATGTCTCCAAAACTAAAACCTCTTTGGTGTCACAATGTATTGTAATCAAAGTTTCAAGTGATTTGAAGCCAAAATTGAGAATTGATAATAAGATTAAGAAAATTTTTAGATGTTCCTCCAACCCCTCCCTAGCCAATAATTGTATTACAATTTAGGAGCTTAAATTCTAGCCAGCAAGTAAACGACGGTGAGATCTAAATCATAGAAACCATGAAGATTGATGAAAATTAGGTCATGTTTACTTTCTTGCGAGCGTAATCTATCAATGATAATCTGAAGAGTGGATCTCATTTGATTACATCGTTTATTACAAATGTTTGGTAATTATAATGAAATGTGGGTCCTATGAAATTCGTAATCAACAAATGTAATCCTATGGTAGAGGAGAGGGTCATTAATCCAATTACATTTGATTATTATATGGGATCTACACTCTTTTTTTTACTAACTTTTCATCATTTATTCTTTTTATTACGATTTCCTATGGAAGTAAAAAGCATCAATGGACTTTTTATTACGATTGTATTAGTGTGTAACACAATCAAAGAAATTTCATTCATTTTGCAATTGAGGTCCATTACAATTGATACATGAATATAAACCCATTATGATTGTGACAATTTTGATTACATATTAGTAAATGTAGCCTTAGTTGAATTTTCAAATGAAACTTATAAAATGACTTATTTCAAAATTAAACACTTGAAAAATTAAATCAAACACATCCTTAGTTATAATTTATTAGGCTATAACGAACAATTTTTTTTATAATAATGTCTTGATTTATTCACGATATTAAATTTTCATTCGACATCAACATTTTCCGATACCTACGACGACATTTGATAATCCTGCAAAGCTTCTTTTAGTAACTGCGTTTTTAAGATAATAGTCTATGAAGAGGCCTCTAGACAGAGCATAAACTTGAACAAGTCTGTTGTTCTTTTCAGCCCAAAAATTGTAGGGGTAAACCAAAAAACCTCTTTAGGCCAAATTCTTAAAGTTCAGGTGATGAAAGGAGAAGGTATTTAAATCAATTAGGAGATTAATTTTCAAATTGCATAAGGCTCTGTGTGATGATTTATCTAGATTCATGAGCAAGGTTAAGTGGAATTTGTCTAAAATGGAGTTCCCCTAGAATCAATATATTAATCTGATTCAATCTATCCTTATTTGCAAAAAAGTGGATTCTTGATGACTAGTTTTGCCACTTTAATCCGACAACCCGAATAACTCGGATTATTCAATCCAAAATATAATGATTGGATTGGGTTAGTTTTTTTGTTGGATTGAATTGGATTAAAGTTTTTCTATTTTTGTTAGGATGGGCTAGGTCGTGAGTTGGCTAAAAAAAATTGGGTTGACCTAACCCAACCTGGATATTATATATATTAATAAAATAAATATGTATATTTCTCTTTGTTTAATGTTTGATTACTTCGTAATCGATTAATTTGTGAGTTTTTAATATATATATATATATTTTTTAAATTATGATGAAATTTGTTAAAGTTTGTAATAAATATCATAGATATTTGATATTTAACATTTGAATTTTATGAGATTTTAGTTATTGGTCATTGTATATAAATTTACATATTTTTAATTAAAAAAAAATTAAGTTATAACCCAACAACTAAGGATTGGGTTGAGTTGGGTTTGAGATTTTATTTGGGTCATTTGGGTTGGAAACCTAATCAACTCAAATTTTCGAGTTGGTTTAAAAAAAACTCCCAAATCCAACCATATCCAACTCATGTACACCCTAACGAAAAAAAAATGGTGATTTTTCGAGGACTAGATGCGCCTATAAGGTGTTTGCTTTTTCTGAGACTCTGGTCTCTTCCTCCTATCCTAGTACTGGTACAACTGTCAAATGGTATGTTGTTTTAAATTATTATTATTCAAATTTTACATTATCTTATTAATTTTATATGGTTTTAAATTATTATTAACATATTTAATTTTAATTGAATTTTTGTTCATTATTTTATAAATATTCTCTTCAAACAAAGTGTATATTTCAATCAAATTTCCTAATTTTTCAATTTTTTTTATCATGTTTTATCAATTATCATCATATTATACTATTATATCGTTTTAAAATCTTTGATATATACTTTATCAGTATCTCAATAAAAACTGTCTTTTTGACAAACAAGTAATCACTTTTACAATCTTGCTATTTTTGTTATGACTCTACAATTAGTTAGACTTTTTGCTTTTTTTTTTCTATATGGGTTCGTAGGTTTTATAGTTGATGGAGTTATAAATATAGTATAATTATTGAAACTTAAATGAAAATGAAATTATAAACACAATATGACCTTACCGATTCAAATAGTAAATAAATAAATGAGCTCACTTCCCATAATTTTTTTTCCCTCAAATTATATTTAAATTTATATTTTATTATCAAATTAAATTTTATTTAACTACTTTTCGAATTAATCACAATAAACAAAAAAAAAAACTCCATGATTTTTTTTCCAATTGATATTCAAATTTAGCTTTTATTATCAAATCTAATTTTTATTTAAGTAACTTTCAATTTATTTACATATTTGTTACAGATTCAATTGTATCTAAATTTTTTTTCATTATTTTATACATATTGTTATAAAATTAATGTGATATTTTTTTCAAAATTGGAATTATTAATAATAATAAATTTAAAAATTAAAATAAAATAAAATAACAAAAGACTCTAAATCTCATATTCTTCGTCTTCTTCACTAATTCAACAATAATTAAGGGAGGAGAGTGATGGGCGGCAGGATCTAGGGTGGTGTTGTTTATGGGTTGAATAAGATGCTGACGTGGTGGTGAAGAGGATTCACTCCTACTCCTTGAGTATTGCACTTTCCTCGTTTGGGTTTATTCTTGATGAAACTTAAAATCTGGCGCTTATAATTAATTGTGGCTTTCAATTTTGTATCAAGAAATTGTAACAGTACTGCCCATAACTTGGCAGACTATATGCTTTAAACTTTTCTGACACTGTTGTTTGGACTCATTCCCCTATTGATTGGTTGACCCTACCTTATTGTGGCTGATCGTGATCAGGATGTGAATGAGCTTAAGAGAGCTATGATCTCCAATATATCAAAACAATACGCACATAGTCCCTCTATAATCTCATCCAAAGAGATACTTAAGGCATATGGAGTTTTAGTTGAAGAAGACAATGTCAACTTGTAGTTTACTTCATTCTTGCAATGAAATTTAGTATGTTATATATTCTTGACGTTTTAGCCTGAATGATCATAGGGTTAAATCTATTTAATATTGATTATAAGGAATTGTGTCTGGTAAGTGGTATCAGAGCATGAATTTCATTGTTAGATTGTCGGATTTTTTGTCGTTTGCCATTGTTTTTATTCATTTTTCGGTGAAAAAGTTTGAGGTTTGCATAATAGATATTTTCAATTTTTTGGCATCATAGATTTACAGTTTAATGTTAATTTAATCATTGTTCGGGCCCATTTTTTTGGAGAAATTATTTATAAATTCAGTCTTGTAAGTCCATGTCGTTTGTGGCAATTTTTGGCAGTGAAAAAGGCTAAAAAAAAAAAAGGGTGAAAAATGGAATTTGGAGTGTCGATCTGAGATGTTTCTGTGTAGGGTGCTACTATCTTCATAATTTACACGCCATTAAAAATTTTTGACTATCTGACGCCACTATTGTGTCTCATGGATTCCCCTGGAATTGAATTTGTTTTCCTTCGTGATTGTTGTCAAAGTTGGCCAAAAATTAGGGCAGCCCTACTTGTTTTATTCGACGAATTTGGTAAAATTAAAATTAAAATTAAACTTGATTGATGATTTGGTGAAATTAAATTTATTGATAATTTGGTGATTTAAATTTAAATTTGATGGATAATTTTTGGTGATCTTCTCCAATTATGTACAATAATATATTTAATATTATTATATTATTGTGTTTTATATTTTGGATTGAATTGGTTTTAATAATATACTACCAAAGTAGTCAGTGTTATTTAGATTAGTTTTAAAATATAAGATGTGCATATTCATTGATTTATGTGAATGATTATCGACCCAATGGAAGATAATTATATGGTCAAATTATGGATATGCATGTGTTAATGAATATGTGACAATTATAAGGATTGCTCATGTGAAAAATAGTCAGTCCAAAGAAAGACTATTCTTTTAGAGTTTATTGTAGTACTTTGATTTCTACGTTGCGAGTACCATTTATCGTTGGTGTTTTTGCCCAAAAGTTAGACGTCAATATTGTGCTAGGTATCTTATTGAAGGGTCCCACCATACATGTGAAATTCTTTTATCATAATTTAATTGTGAGTAGATGCTTTAATTATCTGTTTCTTGTTTCTATTGGTCTTACTCAAATATCTCAAAATGTGAGTTCAATCCCTAAGTTGAATGGATCGAACTTCAAAATTTGGAAGAAAAGCCTAGAGATTCTTCTTGAGTGTATGGATCTAGACCTTACATTAAGAATTGATAAATCTACTGCTACTCAGAAACAGCCGAATATGGCTAATATTGAGAAGTGAGAATAGTCAAATCGTATGTGTCTCATGGTCATTCGACCCTCCATTCCAAAGTCTTTTCGAGGTTCTATCATGGAGAGTGAAAATGTCAATAAGTTCTTTTTTCAAATTGAGAAATATTTTACAAAAAATTAAAAAGGGGGAAGCAAGTAGTCTTTTGACTTATTTGACTTCCATGAGATATGATGCGTTTCTATTGATGCCATAGGATTAAATCTGAGTTGTGCCTTTAAACCTATAAACACATGGCTTTATCTAATCGAACCCAAGTACAACTTCAATCAGAGTCCTGGGGAATCCAGAGTCGAACATAGGGATCACACCTAAGAATGTGTTGGAATGATTGCTTTGATTTTAATGCGATTTTTTCTCAAATATGTGATGAACTTGATTATTTAATTTATCTCAATACCTACACTAGTGGTTAAATGGTGGGTATGAGTGATGAAGCAATGTATGTTGATAAATATGCGATGACAATCACAACTTTGAATGAAGTAGCTTGCAGTGAGAAAAGTATGAGATTTCAATAAACAAAGTAGGGTTGAGAAAAATATTTACTATCGTTTCCTAAGTAATGCATAAGCCACATGTTAATACAATTTACTCATAATGATAAACTGCACCTCTTAGTGCGTTAAGCCACAATACCCGATGCATGCGATGAATAATTCATAAAGAGAAATCTATCTTTATTTCTAAAGGTTTTTCTCCTCTTGTTTAATGAGATCTAAAATCCTTTACTTTTTTAAGCAGTGATTAGTTCTATCTAGAGCAATCTCTTGATTTGATCTAAATAGTTCATGAAGCACGCATTAAACAAGATGAACGCTTACTTATGCATTACTTAGTACATGTTATTTTTATCTTTTCCAACCCATTATGGATTTAGTTGTTCATGCTTGATGGTAAAAATATGGACAGCTGAGAAAATGTAAAGACATTCATATTGATAATGAAGGTTTTTCATTCTTGCACAACAATACAAACACTATTAAACAAAAGTGAAATAAAAAGACAAGGATACAAAGTCAAGCCGTGGGTTGCAATTTCTTGAGTTCTTTGGCTCTTCTGGAGATTGCTTCACGGTAGTTGTGATGGTGGTGATGTCCTTCTTCCTCCTCTTTAGAGAGAAACTTTGAGCTTTCACTCAAAAATTCCTCTAGGAAAAGCTTTGGAGAGAGCGATTATAGTGGATGAGGAATGGAAAATTCAATAGAGCTTGGCCAATTTCTTGGTTATGATTCCTCTCTCTTTATCTTTGATCTTGTGGGCTATTTATAGACATCGAGAACAAAGTTTTGCATCTCTTTCTAATGATGATACTGACAACATGCATTAAATTCCATACCTTATAGTGTCGCCTACCTCGCGTCAGAAGTTCATTGACTCTATCGCGCACCTTTCACATTACTACCAACTTGATCTTTTTTATTTGATTTCCACTGTCCACGCGTCTGTTGTATTTAAGATCATGTTTCCTCTTATTACATGGAAATTATACGATGCCAAGCTGGGTGTCAAGATTTTGCCATTCGCTCATGCAGCTGCGACTTACTTCTTCTTCATTCTTTTTGACAAAATCCTGCGTTCAAAAGCACAATTTTATAATTTTTAAAGGATTATAAGTTTTGTATGCTTGTGATTAATTGTATGATTTTTTCATTAAGCCAACTCATTTTCCTATGACTTTCTCTAATTGTTTTAGATAAAAAAGGTAAAATAACTTTTATTTCTACAAGTCATCACACCTCAAATTTAAGACAATGCTTGTCCTCAAACATATGTTTAAATTCCTAATATATATCTCAACTCACCTTACGTGTCAGCTAGACCTCTCAAAGTACTTCCTAATTGTAGATTCATCAGACTAACATTTTTTCTTGGCTTTATTTTCCTTCTTATAAAAATATTTCCAGCCCTTAGATGTGGCAAACTTATTCTTCAAAAATCCCTTACTTATTTCCAAGACTATCTTATATTTCTCTTTCAGAAATGGGCTTTATGGTTCAAAGTTAACAAAAAAGTTTCTCCTTGATATTTCTTTATTCTAGTTTAGTTATGCATCGATCCAAGCATCTCATCTTCGTTTTGGCTTGCCCCACGGGTGTCATGTGAACATCCAACTACGAGCGAGACACCTTTCTCAGACTCAAATCATGCTCTGCAAAATTTTGTTTTAATACAAATAGTGGAGTTGCAATAAAATATTTTCTATGTTGATCACGATTCCCACCTTCGTTTTGGCTTGCCACCACAGATGTCATGCCGACATCCAACTACAAGCAAGTTCCAATCTCAATGCCAAAATTGTCTAGGTGAAAATTAGACAAGGAGATTAAAAAAAAATTTGAAGCATTTAGCTTAAACCTCTCCCACCTCCAAATTTAGAAGGCAACAAGGTCTTCATTACTGAAAATCAAATTGTGCAATGGATTCAGAAAATTTTTACAAAAGAGGTTTGAAATAAAGCTTATACACATATTAATTTTGAGAAATCTTTCCACAGGAAAAGTCTTAAAGCTAAGTACTAAATACTTATCATAACAAATCAAAGCATTGGTTAGCACATGTATCATCATTAAGGTCATTGACAAAATGCATCAAAGTAAGGAGGAATATTAAGAACGTAGTAAATATCCGCTAGAGACAAACACAAGGAAAAGGCATATGAAAAATAAGTAATTTAAGTCATTCAAAGCGATTAATATTTATAAAGAAATTAGGGCATACAAAACATTGAATGAGAAACAAAATTTACAAACACCCTCGAATTTAATTTTCTCCCGCATCGTTGTTATTGTTAGGCTCAAGAGGGAGTATGTCTTTGTCCTCTCAGAGATGTAATGAATTTTGAAGATGCAGGGGAATGGTCAGTCCGACAATGAGATGGGCAAGAATGTCTTGAATATATCTCAACATAAAGTGAAATTGTTCATGTTGCCTCTGCGTCTGGCATCGGATGAAGGTCCGCGTGACAATCTGCTCGTGCTGAATGTTTTGAACTTGGCGGTGAATAAATCCTTGCAACTCGCTTTGTTGGTGGGTGAGCTCTTACAGTTGTCACATCAAGTCAGTTTTTCGACTCATAATATCTCATTGTTGCCGCGAGAACTCATGAATGCATCATAAGAGTGGCTCTCGAAGGTCGTCATGGAGGAATCTGCACCATTCTTCATATTCAGGATCAGCTTCACTGTTAGTGGCTTCTTGATGACTAGTGCAATAGGTGCTACCGCCAAATAGACGCTTGCCTTCCTCACCAATGCCTGATCCTTCCCCTACTTCATAAGTAGCAGGGGAAGAAGGCTTAGGTCATTAGAGGCGGGCGTTGTAGAGTGAACACCTTGAATTGTGGGCTCCTCAGGAACTAAAGCCTTGTCTTCATCAATGGGTGGTGGTGGAGGTGTTTTTTCCCTTGGTTCAATCGACAAGGGAGGAAAGGAGGATTTTTCGAGTGAAGGGGGAGGATGCTTATTCAAGTCAATGCCCAGCCTAGGAGATTTCTTGTGTGAATGCAAAGAGATAATTTCCACATTAGTGTTTTCCTGACGTGGTGATGGAGTTTTCTGCCTAGGCTGAGTTGAAGGGGATTTTTCTTTTTCTTCTCCTTCTGAGTCAAGGTGGAGGGAAAGTGATCTTTCAACCCTAGGTGACACGATCACTTCTAATGGCGTTGTGATCGTCTTATCAATTTCAGCGCTGGGTGTTTTAGTCACCTTTCTTCTTTTGGGCTGAGAAGGTAGGGAAAGAGACGCGAGCTGCACTTATGATCGTCGTTTTGCAGGCTACTTTGGTTGGGCCGTCTCGACTTGAGGTGTTGGCAATCTCATCAATTGGTAGAAAGAATGGTTTGTGAGAACTTCTCTTATCACCACTTCTTCTACTTATTCAAAGAGGCCCTGAGCGATGCAAAAACCTCGTGATAAGGGATGGAAAGAAGAGGTACCCTCTTGACCTTGAGAATGAGCTCCAAATTTGGTCTAGGATGATGTGACCAACATATAAGGGAATGCATCGCATGATGTAGTAGATTTCCATCACCCGTTCTCGTGAAATGGAGTGATCGTGGGTTATCAGAAGCAGTTTCTTCTTGATGAAGTATAGCCACACATTAGCTTCAGGATTTAAACTGTGTGGCGATAGCACCTTCATCCCTTTGGTGAAGGTATTCCTTTTTTACCCCGGCTTCGCCACCAATTGTAATGCATCTTTCATTTCTTCACTTGTTGGCACCTTTATTATCCTATTTACTTCAACCTTGGGGTCATCTTCCAAATTGTACATTTCGTTCACCCTCCTAACGCAAAACCAACTGTCTCCTCGCCTATTTGAGCATGGTATTTGCTGGAGTGGGGCTTCTCGTCGTAGAACACCCTGACCACACTTGATTTTACCACTTGGGGTCCTTCACAGAATTCTCGCCACTTCATCGCATTGACACAGTTGTGATGGAAATGGGCAGTGGTGTAACTTCGGGGAAAAATCCCATTTCCAACAAAATAGACGGCCGTTTTGCAGGCTGCTTTGGAAGAGGCAGCAACGAGGTTTAAGGATGAGGGGTTGATAGTGGTGAATTGGCGATCTGTTTGAAATTTTCTTGAAGAAAATTGCTGAAAGATTAAAGTATAAAGGGTTAAAGAAGTCGCCGGAGTTTCGACTGAATCACATAGAGATTTAGAGCTTTTGGGATCTCAAGTTCTGAAAGCATGAGAAGGAAAAACGGGTTTTGGGTTTAAATAGGTGTGAGTGGATGCATGCTTTGAGCCTGACATCACCCTAATGATGGCACATTTAATTAAAAGGGAAATGTGACAACGTGTCAGACTACATCACCTGATGGACATCTTTTCACTTCCCACTAATGGTTAGAATTCGACTATTAAGGTACCTTTTCCTGCATTGAGTATGTTGGATGCATGGAGTTTGTTTGCCTAACGCATCCCATACTCAACCATCACTCATCGCTTTCCCAAATATCCCAATTAGAACATAATGATCCATAAAGTAATTACAACCAAGCAAAGCAACCACTTCCATAAAACATAATGAAGAAAATACCTAACTAGAAAATCAAGAGTGAAATAAAGAAAATGATAAAGTAGAAAATAAAGACAAAAGGATAGATGTGTCCATGGTAAGATGTCATCTTTATTGTCGCAAGGACTATCCAGATACTTCATTTCGGTTTTCCAAGGTTTATGGAGGCTTTTTCACGATCAAAATCGCCTCCATAATAAGGTTTGATCCTTTGTCCATCGACCTTGAATGCATTTGATCCATCTTCATTCGTCAACTCCACAGCTCCATGAGGATAAATTTCTTTAATCATAAACAGTCCAAACCAACGTGACTTTAACTTCCCTGGAAACAAACGAAGACGAGAGTTAAACAACAGAACTCTTTGCTCAATCACAAAAGCTTTCTCACTCAAGCATTAGTCATGCCAATGCTTCATTCTCTTCTTGTAAATTTTTTGTGTTCTCATAGGCCTGCAATATGTTGAGTTGGATGTGCTAAAACTCGCAGTTTGTAAAGTTAAACATTTTCTATTATCAATAAAGATGTCAACATTTCTTCAATAAAGTTGTTATTGAATTTGTAAAATGAACTTGTAAAGATTAAATCCAATAAACTAAGATCCAGGGCTATTATATGAATACTTGAACTTTATGTAGAGACATAAAGATGGATCAAGTTCGAGTAAATAGCCAAAACGGTCTATAGTATACGAATAAGGTTGGGTGCCTTATTCTCGTAACACTATCAGATGTGGCCCACACTGTAGTTGTTTGTAAGGTGCTACAAATGAAGTCATCCTGATTTGTTCATGTATTGATATGAGGAGTGAGGGTGTCCTTTGGAATGAGTTTGCATAAGATCGGACAAAGAAATAAGTCACTCTTACTTTATAATGTTGTTTACTGTTTAAGACTGACTATTTCGCTTAGATGACCTAGGTAACTCAATCTTAATCTTGACCTAACTATGAACTCCTATTTATTCGAGATTATCCTTAGATTTGCATAGATGAGGGCTGGCTCAATAAGCCTCCCATTTCAAGGGTAAAACAGGGTAGATAGCTGGGGACATAGGGTACAAGAAGGAATTCACACCTACCCGATTCAGAGATAAGAGGAATGTTGTTCTCTTAAGTGTTGAATCCAGGTCTTGAACAAGGGGTCTTACCCTATTATTGGCCCGAGAGAGACTCGGTTTAGTGATTGGATCACAAACCAATTGTTCATTAGAGGATCATTGGAACTTAAGGAACTAGATGTAATTTCAGGGTAAAACAACTTATTGACCCAGCCGTTATTATGAACTACCTGTGAAGGGTTGACTTACTGATTATGGATAAATCAAATGAACACAAATATATCTACAGTGAGCAAAGTGCAACTATCGAGCTATAGTGGTGTGACTCGGTAGTTAGCGAATATTGATTAATTCGATCTAAAGAGTTTTATCCAATTAATCTCAAATCATTAGAGCTCATGATCTGTAGGTTCATAAGGTCACTCTACTAGCTCATAAAACATGAACACCTTGGATTAGTTATTTGAGTGAATTTGGAATGACTTCAATTTGAAATGTTCAATTTGAATTTCAATTTGAAATGTTCAAATTGAATTTAGGGTTTGAATTTGAATAGTTCAAATTCAAATTAGGGTTTGTATAATTATATTCGATATAATTAATTAACGTTTAATTTATCAAAATTAAACGAAATTGGAGAGTTTATAATATTTAAATATTGATTTAAATAGTAATTACATGAATAAGATTCAGGTTTAAAATTAGGTGTGTGATTAATTTAACATTTGATATTAAATTATTATTTAATTAATTAAATCAAATTAATTTTCAATTTTAATTCAATTTGAGAAATTGGTTTTTGAAATTTTGAATTTAATTACGAACTACCTATAAAGAGTCGACTTACTAATTATGGTTAAATCAAGTGAATACAAATATATCTACAATGAGAAGAGTGCAATAACTATCGAGCTATAGTGGTGTGACTCGGTAGTTAATGAATATTGATTAATTCGGTCTAAAGAGTTTTAGCCAATTAATCTCAAATAGTTGGAGCTCATGATCTGTAGGTCTATAAGTTCACTCTACTAGCTCTAAAGCATGAACATCTTAGATTAGTAAATTAAATGAATTTGGAATGACTTTAATTTGAAGTATTCAAAAGGGTTTGAATTTGAATAGTTCAAATTCAAATTAGGGTTTGTATAATTATATTCGATATAATTAATTAACGTTTAATCGAAATTAAACGAAATTGAAGAGTTTATAATATTTAAATATTGATTTAAATATTAATTACATGAATAGGATTCATGTTTAAAATTAGGTGTGTGATTAATTTAATATTTGATATTAAATTATTATTTAATTAATTAAATTTGTTTAATTAATTAAAATCAAATTAATTTTCAATTTTAATTCAATTTGAGAAATTGGTTTTTGAAATTTGGAATTAATTAAATAAGAATTCAATTTGATTTTTTAATTCTAAATTTAATTAATTTTGAATTAATTAAAGTTAAAAATTAAAATGGAAATTGGAAATTAAAATAGGAGATAATGGAAACATCCAAGGTCTCGAATGTTTTGGTAGATTCATCTCCATCCAAACACCTAGCCCACTACCAAACACAAATTGAGCTGGCCATGGTTGAGATTCCTTTGTGCTGGCATGCATGAGATGCATAAAAGGCTTCAATTTTATGAGATGAAGGAGACAGAGTTGTTGGAAATCTGAAAATTTCTGAAAAACTCTCTCTTCTTTCAAACCCTCTCTAATTCCATTCACAATTCATCTCAATTGAGAGTTCCACCACTCAAATTCAAGGCTGAGAATAGTAGGGAAGATCTCTTGGTAGTTTACTGAGGTATTTAAGCTGAGAATTCGTGGAGGGTAGCTTGGATTTGAAGGATTCTACAAAGGTATAATGTTCTTGAAATCTTTTTATGGAAAATTTGGTTTTGCATGCTTTTAGAACTCAAATTAAATGTAATTAGAGTGCTTATTGATTTTGATTGCTTTTGTACGTTTATACATTCTATCATAATCTCTATTCGTCCAGTTCATTTAATTGAAGTTTTCTCGCCTCTCCTGCTATGTTGAGATTGAAATTTAGCTTTTTAGTGGCCCAATATGCTTGTGTTCAAGTTCCAATGTTAGGTGACAAGCTTTGTCAAATACCAATGCATATAGAGATATACCGATAGGTGTTTTATACATTGTGTAAAATGCCCACAATGCCTCGTCCAATTTTTGTGTCTAATCTTTACGTGTTGTGTTAACTTTTTCAAGAATTGACTTGATTTCTTGATTGAATACGTCAGCTTGTCCATTCGTTTGGGGATGGTAAGATGTCGCAATCTTGTGATGGACGTTGTATTTGATCAAAAGCTTGCTGACAACGCGATTTATGAAATGAGTGCCCTCATTGATTATGATGGCTCGTGGTGTGCCAAAATAAGTGAAGATATTCTTTTGGAGGAATTTGGAAATGGTCCCTGCATCATTGGAGGTACAGGAGATTGCTTCTACCCATTTTGAAACATAATCGACAGCTACTAAAATGTAACTGTGACCGTTAGATGGTGGAAATGGGCCTGAAGTCAATACCCTAGACATCAAACAATTTGACTTCTAATAGTAGCCATTGACATTTCATTCCTACTAGAGATGTTCCCATTGCAATGGCAACTATCACCCTTCATCACATATTCTCTAACATCTTTGACAAGCGTGGGCCAATAATAACCACTCTGAAGCACTTCTACTGCTGTTCTTTGGCCTCCAAAATGACTGCCAAAGGGTGACTCGTGACATTGAGATAGAATTCAATGGTATGCAGTTTCCAATACGCATTGTCTAAAAATATGATCTAGTCCACACTTATAGAGGTGAGGTTCATCCCAATAGTAGAATTTGTACTCATACATGATTTTTTTTTTTTTTGTTATACGTTGCTCTAGAAACTATTTGCAAACCAAGAATTTTACTATATCTACATACCACGGTCCAAAATCATCGTTTTCTAGTACTACCTCTTCAGGGAGACATGTGTTAACATCCGGTTGTAGGCAATCAACTTTGGTGTTTTCAAGGCGGGACAAATGATCTACCACCTTGTTTTCTGACCCTTTTCGATCACCAATTTTAGTATCAAATTCTTGGAGCAACAGGACCCATCTAATTAAGTGAAGCTTTGCCTCTTTTTTGGTCATCAAATATTTGATTGTAGAATAATCTGTGTGAATGATGACCTTTGATCCCAACAGATATGTGGTGTGAGGAAATTACTTCTTCTTGTTTTGATGATGATTTGATATGCGTCAATGGTCATGCATTGTTCATGCATTGATAAGATGAATATGCGGTAATGGTATATGCAATGATCACACAATAATCTAAAGAATATGTAGTATGTGTTAATCGTTTATGCGATGACCATGCATTCCTGCCAAAAGTTTTCTTGTTCTCTCGCCAAGTAGAGAACACAAGTTTCTTGGGATGATCCGAGATCGAACACAAGGACTTGCAACTAAAGGATGCTTGTAAAGTAATGTGTTTGAGGCAGTGAATAAAAATAAAAAGAAAAAAGTTAATTAGTCAAGTGCTACTCCTACTCCTAGCTAACAGAACAAGCAATTGAAGTTTGACTATGAGAATCGGTAGAGATGCGACAATTGTTAATGCGTAATGAGATGCATGGGGAAGTAGGATTGAGGGAGAAAATTTCACCAAGTCATTAAGTTTGGTCGCAAGGGTCATCGCAGCTCGCCGTGCATCGCACACCTCTCGGTGGTCAGCCGCATGCTTATATCTCTATAATGCATGGTTGCGTTGAGCATAAGATTATTCCTATGTCTAGGAACACTCCTCACTTTGCTTAGCGAGTTCCACTACTTACCCTCTTGGGTAGTTGGTTTTAGCTACTCAGTTCATAAACAAGCATTGCGATAACCCCTCACTAAGCAAAGAGGATTGACTTACTATACTCGCGCAACACACATCTCTTGGTGGTTTGCTACGTGCATCATATCTCTATGTCGCATGATTGAGTATGCGATAACTCTTGCAATCTACACTTAACTCATTGTGATGAAAGTAAAAGATGATAAAGTAGAAAATGATGGAAATGGTGTTGAAGAAACTAGAGAAATGCATTAATTACAAAATGTATTAATGTCTTAAGCCAAAATGTAATACAATACAGAGGTAAGAAGAGAGGTGGAGGGCTAGATGTAGGCAATCTCTTGCTTCTATCAGATGTATGTCAAGGTTGCCGATGCTGCCATGGATGGGTGGTTGAAACAAATCCAAAAAGTACATTTTCTGGGCTTAGAATTTAGTTAATTTTATGCTTAATTTGAGATATTCTATGCTTTTATTGTTTGATTGTAGGAAATTGAGCTATTGGATGAGAACAAGCAATTTTGGAAGATTCATGATCAAAATACCCCTAAAAAGGTCAAAGTTTTGACCTAGGGTATTGTTCAATGTAGAAAAAGGAAAAAAATGCAGAATCCGGAGGCAGGGAAACGTTGAACAAGCATTGCAACGCTGCCCCGTGACGCTGCAAGGCAGAGAGCTCGTGGAAATAGGGTAGCGTGCAACACTACTTACAACGTTGCAATGCTACGATTGGAAGAGGCGCGCTATGGATAATTTAACATCAGCGTTGCAACACTGCGATTGCTGCCTATATAAGTAGTTTATGGTCGAGACGATTGGTAGAGGCCAATAGAGGCACTTTTAGGGCTATTTTAAGACCGTAAAGCAATATTTGGTGAGGCCTCTCTAGGGAATGTAATTCTGGAAAGAGGCGGCATCTTGGAGCTTTAAAGGATCGAATATTTAAAGAGATCGTTGGGTTACGATTCCGGATTCGAGGACGAGAGTCAAGAACACGACTTGCAATTTCTTCCCTCTTTTATTTTCTGCCCTTTGTGTTTGGAAACCTCATGAGTGGTCTATGTTTGTGTTGTAACCATGAGTGACTGATTTGTGCTTCTAGGGTGTTGATCTAATTTTATGGATTGCAAAAACTGATTTGGTTATTTCTTGGATTGAATTTATGCATAATTATTTTAGCATGTTTGTTCTAAATGCTTTTGATTAACTTATCATTAATTAATTGTTCTTTACTTAATGTCTGTCTCGAGAGAGAAAGTGTTGAGTTGGATCTAGCATGTTAAACTGTTAATCGAGTATGCACGAAAGTGATAGGAGATTAATAGAGATTGTCGATGGAGGAACTTAATATTGTGGCTAGTCAAGTGATAGAAGAGATTCTGATTTATGGTTTGTCATTAGAAAGAGTTGAGCTCGAGAGAGGATACCTGGATAAAAGACTCCTAGATCTATAATTTGCTTGAATCAATCTAAGGTCAAAGTAATTAATTTGGTTAATTCGTTTAACGGAATCATACCCTAGAACGTGTCTTTGTCTAGACTCACCACAGTTTTATCTTTTCTTGCTTTTTAGGATTAGATTAATTAGGTTCCCATTACAGTCTGGTCCTCTAAATAAAATTAGAAGAATCTCTGAATAGCTAAAAGAGTCAAACCAATTTCTCAGAGGATGATACTCGATCTCTTGACCATTTTACTATATTATAATTTGACGCTTGCGCTTACGCCTCACATCAATTTTTTGGCGCCGTTGCCAAGGAATTGTGCTTTGATTTCTTTTAATATTTAAGAAATTTGACTAATTTTAATTTAGGATGTAGATTATTTTGTTTTATTTTATTTTCTATTTTTTTTATACTTGAGTATTCTCTTGTTTGATTTTCTTTTGTGGTGTTTTCTTTACCATGTCTTATCATAATTCTGGGTGGCCTTATGGGTTTTACCAACCTAATCTAGGTCCAACACTACCACCGCCATCAATTTCTTTCAACCCATGTTGGGAATGTCCTAGAACTCGCAGTTTGTGTTAAACATTCTATTTTATCAATAACAATGACATGTTGATTTTGTATCTTATTATAAAAATCCAATAAATGCATCCTTGGCTATAGTCTGATTGCTGTAACTTTATGTAGTGACATAAACATGATTAAGTTGACAGTACATAGCCTAAATGGTCTAATAAGTATATAGAAGAAATTGGGTATCTCATTCTAGTAGCACTATTGGATGCGACCCACTCTGTAGTTGTTACAAGAAGTTGTAAGGTGCTACAAACGATGTGGTCCACAAATCGTTCATGTTGAGATATGAGAGTGAAGGCATCCTATGCAATGAGTTTGCATATAGACTAGACCACGAAAATAGTCACTTTTCTTTATAACGACCGTTTACTGTTAAAACTGACTATTTCATTTATTATATAACCTAGGTTAACTCGATCTTAATCCTGAGCTAGCTATGAACTCCAGTTTGATCGGGATTATCCTTTGATCTGCAAATGGTGAGAGTAGTCCAACAACACTGCTCAATAAGCTTACCATTTTGGAGCTGGGGACATAGCCTTGCAAGATGGAATTCACTCCTACCCTATTTAGAGTTAGCAAATAGGTTGTTATCTTAAGTACTGACTCCAGGTCTTGAACAATCGGGGCCCGCCTTCTCATGATAGAGAAAGGATTTGATTCATAGAGATTATAAATCATAATTGTTCATTAGAGGATCAGTAGGAACTTAAGGAACAAGATGTAATCACAGGGGTAAAACGGTATTTTGACCTAGCTGTGATTACGAACAACCTGTGAAGGATCGACTTACTGATTATGGTTATTAAGTGACATAATATATCTACAGTGAGGGGAGTTCAACTATGGGCTATAGTGGAGTGTCCCATTAGTTAACGAATGGGGGTTAGATCGGACTAATGAGTTTAGTCGATTAATCTCGAATCGTTGGAGCCCATGATCTGTAGGTTCATGAGGTCCCCCTACTAGCTCGTAAATGGATAAGCTTTAGAGTAGCTTGAGAGATTAATTTGAAACGTTAAAATTAAACGGAACAAGAGAATAAATATTTAAATATGATTTAAATATATAAAGATGATTATTGTGCAAAAATTAATTTAATATTTGATATTAAATTAATTAATTTTTTAAGTTAATTTATGAAATTAATTTAAGAAAATTAAATTTTGTATTAAAATGATTTAATATCATTTTTTCAAAAAAGGAAAATGAAAAAATCGTTTTGCATGTTGCACAAAAATGGAAAATGGGTATTTTCCATTACCATCATCTTTATGCTCACACACAAATCATGATCTTCTCTACTTTGATTCTCCAAGCATGAGCTGCAAGCCATGCAGTCCATCTCTTTGCATGTTCATCCTAGTATATAAAGAAGATTGGAGTTATTGGAGAAAATGAGATAATGACAAAATTTCAAAAGATTTTTCTTTGAAGAAGAAGCTGTCTTCTTCAGTTGTGCTGCTGTGAGTTTCTCTATTTTATCCACATTCTTAAGCTGTTCTTGAGTCCCACAACTCTTCCTAAAGCTCCAAAAGCATAGATGAAGGCTTTGAGGTGTTTCACGTTGATAACAAGAGAAGACAACGACTGAACAAGCGTTTTCTTGGAAGAGTTCATCAAAGGTATGTTCATAAAACCCACTTTTTGTGAAGAGCATGCTTTAGTTTTTGCTAAAATTAGTGAATTAGAAAGCTTATGGATCCTTGAAACTTCCGATGTATGTTGTTTTACTCTTTCAATTGGTATCAGAGCATCTTTTAAGCTTTCAATTCGGTCTAATTTTGGCAAGGTGGGTGTTTTTCCATGAGATATATGAAACTGAAGCACTACTATGGTTTTTTCTATTTTGGAATTTTAATTCTCTTTAATTTCTCAATTAAATTTTTAATTGGCTCTTGTTTGATGAGCATTTATGTGTTAGCAAGAGTCTGTAATTTATTTGCAGTCATTAGAGTTGAAATTAAGATGTAATTGGAGAAACAAGCAAAGGAGGTCGAGCTGCTGTTCGAGATTTTTCAGCTTCTGCTTAAATCTGTTGCTGAGGTCTAGTTGCTTAACAATCGTTTAGCTCCAGACGTTACACGATGAGAAGAAAAGCTAGACGATCGTTTAGTAATATTCGTTGGTCATTGTGATGTTGAACGTTAAACGATCGTGTACCTGCGGGAGCTAAGCGATGCATTCATTTGCTATACGATAAAATTATGCGATCGTTTAGTTTTTATCGTGGGAACTAGACGATTCGTTGATTTTGCTAAACGATGGCGCTATACGATCGTTTAGCAATGATGCGCGCTAAATGATGCGATGAAATGCTATGTGATAGCACTGATCGTTTGTTTTGTCGCGGAGCTAAGCGATCGTGTAGATAAATGCTATACGACGCGATGATGTACTATACGATGGAGCTATGCGATTGTTTAGCTACGGGCGGATACTAAACGACAACTTTAATGCACTGGGCGATGGTGTTATACGATCGTTTAGTACTATGCGACGAAGCTAAGCGATTGCACTGCTCTGGAACTAAACAATCTTCTAGTCCTATGCGATAGAGCTAAACGATCATTCAGGTTTCAGGAAATACTATGCGATCGTGTACTTCCTCACAACTCCAGGCGATGATACTAGACGATTACATCCAGGCGTTACACAATCGACCTTAGCACCATATTGAGGTTGGACCAAGAGCAACCAGTTCGACCGGTTTACTCAAGGTTCAATCCGGTTCAGCCTCAAATGGTTGTGGTTGGTCCGATTCAGGCTTTGTTGGTCTGGTTCAAACTCGTCCAGCCCGGTTCAAGTTGTTTTGGTTCAGTTTGGAGCCGTTCGAGCGGTTCAAAGATGGTTTTGAAGCTGTTTGTAATAGTTAACTGTCTGTTTGCTTGTTTATGCCAAAACAAAAACCATAACGGTTAGTATTTAATTGTTTATGCATGAGATGTATGTGATAATTAAATAAATTCATGTATATGCATACAGTATGCCATGTAGATTTAAAACCTCACCATAGGAAGCATGTTACATGCATTGGTAATATGTTATAATTGTTATAATATATAGTATGTATGTTAGGGTTATGTTTAATATAATAGTTATATTAGATACCTTTGTTGAATGTTGTGGATGTTTAAGCATGTCTAAATCTTGTAAGTTATTATAAAATTGGTTAAACGTTTAAAATCCATAACAAAGAACAGTTGCATGCTCACTTAGGTTAACGACTAATTTTAATCGTTAAAATAGATTGTTGCCTTATAAAATACGGTTACAAACTCATATCGGTTCATAAACCTGTCTAAGGCTAGGGGTACTTAAGTTGACGGTTTACAAAACACCTCTTACCTGGAGATTATGATCGAACAATTGAGAGTTGTTAACTAATTTTATGAGCTTGTGCGAGTGATGTGAGGTAATTAAATGGTTTTATCACCTAGACATTGTAGGTTAAATCCAATTATAAGAGTTATATTTCGATAAACCACTTAGACTTAGGTTTTATGAAATTAGCCATCATGCCTAAGTAAATTACCCAAAGATTTAGAACACTTCAATGGGAGATTAACAATATATTTGATATATAGTTATTAGATCTCACGTCCTCAAGAGTTCGCACTATGAGATCCATGCTCGGCTTCTTGTCGATTTTACCTCGACTGCTTCATACGAAAAGTGTTTGCATGGGTCAATAACAAGGTGAATGAGGGAAGTAGTTCATAGTAAGTGGGTGAAGGAAATGTGTCAACATTGTCCTACGGTCTCCTCCATTAGTTTGAATTGTGAGATTCCTATGTTGCACCTGCTGTCATTTTTATGCGGCACTAGCTAGTCGTTGTCCACGGTGATCCCTACGGAGGGTTGTAATATAGGATTCAGAACAATCCAAGCTTCAGTAAAATGAATAGGGTTCTTATAGTCCCGTCTTGGAATATTGGTCCTTCTCTCTGAGAGGCATATTCCTTACGTACATAAAGATCTGAAAAATGGTGGGTCACATTACAAAATACTAGTATTAGTAAAGATCTTGACCGAAACATATAACCAAAAGAACTATTGGGATATGAGTTTTTCTAGAAAAATAGTATTTGGTCAAGAAACTGTCTTGCTTCATGAAGGAATTTTTGAACTGCCCCACGGTAACACTTGTTCTAAATCAAATTTAAGTATCGTTTGTAATAAAATAAGATTTATTGGGTACTTTATTAATTTTTCTAAAATGGATTTAGATGCCATATTTAAAAAATTTGTTTAAAAAATGTTTCAGCAATGTGAACTCGATTATACAACTGCTTCCTTTTGAAAATTTTAATGGAGAGGGTTACTCCATTGGACATCAAAATATAATTACAATATTTAGTAGTAGATGATTGAGGTTTTGGTTTAATGGAAGGAAGTGGTCTTCCCCAGTTTCCAAAGTTTCACGGCGACCCGAAATGTTCGGGATTGTTTATGATAGATGGCTAAAGGGCGAACGAAAAAGCCCGGGCCTATATCTTGGCGAGTATATCTGATTTACTCAACAAGAAACATAAGGTCATGCCCACAGCTCATGAGGTCATGGCATCATTACAAGAGATGTTCGGGCAATCGTCATCGTCTGTTAGACATGAAGCAATTAAATATGTGTATGTGACACGTATGAAGGATGCCCCAACGTGAGAGAACATGTTCTCGACATGATGGTCCATTTTAACATCATAAAGGCTCACGGGGCTATGATAGACAAAACAAGTCAAGTGAGCATGATACTGGAATCCCTTCCTGAGAGCTATCTGCCGTTCAGGACAAATGCTGTCATGAACAAAATCACTTATAACTTAACGACGTTGTTGAATGAATTGCAAACTTATCAATCAATGATGAAACTCAAGGAAAAGGAAATGAATGTTATTTATATATCGAAATTTTTTTACAAAGGGTCTACGTCTGGTACAAAACCCATTGATGATAAGAAAGCTGGTCCTTCTTCTTCTTCTAAAGATAAAACCATACAGATGAAAAAGAAAGTAAAAGAGAAAAAGAAAACCGCTGCGAAGAAAAACAAAAACAAAACTCCCAAGGGAAAATGTTTCCATTGTGGAGAGGTTGGGCATTGGAAGCGTAATTGCCCAAAATATTTGGCTGAAAAGAAAGCAGAAAATAATAAATAAGGTAAATATGATTTACTAGTTGTTGAAACATGTATACTGGAAAATTTTCACCTTACCTGGATATTAGATTCAGGCGCCGCTAATCAGGTTTGTACTTTTCTACAGGAAACTAGTTCTTAGAGAAGATTTTCTGAATATGAGATGACTTTCAAGGTGGGCACAGGTGAAGTCATTTCAGCCGAAGCAGTGGGAGATATGAAGTTGTTTTTTGAAGATTCTTTTATCTTACTCAAGAATGTGTTCTTTGTACCTAAGATGAAAAGGAATCTGATCTCCATTTCTTGTCTTTTAGAAAATATGTACAGCACATCTTTTGAATATAATGAAGTGTTTGTTTATTCAAGAGGTGTTCATATTTGTTCTGCTAGACTTGCAAATAACTTATACATATTACAACCAACAGAAGCAAAAGCTATTTTAAATATAGAGATGTTTACAATGGCTGAAACTCATAATAAAAAGCGGAAAATTTCTCCTAATGCCTATCTTTGGCACCTCAGGCTTGGAAACATTAATCTCAACAGGATTGAGAGATTGGTAAAAAATGGTCATCTAAATCAATTAGAAGACAGTTCCCTACCTCCACGTGAATCATGTCTTGAGGGAAAAATGATGAAAAGATCTTTTTCTGACAAAGGTCTTCATGCCAAAGAACCCCTTGAACTTATACATTCAGACCTTTGTGGTCCGATGAAAGTTAAAGCTCGAGGAGGATATCAGTACTTCATCAGTTTTATTGACGATTATTCTCAATATGGCTATATTTACTTAATCAGTCACAAGTCTGAAACTCTTGAAAAGTTCAAAGAATTTAAGGTTGAGACTGAAAATCAGTTAAGTAAAATAATTTAAACACTTTGATTTGATCGAGGTGGTGAGTATATGAATTTTCAATTTCAGAACTATCTAGTAGATCATGGAATTCAATCCCAACTCACAGCACCTGAACACCACAACAAAACGGTGTTGCAGAAAGGAGAAATCGAACCTTGTTGGACATGGTTCGGTCTATGATGAGTTATGCTCAATTACCTCAATCCTTTTGGGGATATACAATACAGACTGCAATTTATATTCGGAACGTTGTTCCATCCAAAAGTGTTTTAGAAACACCATATCAATTGTGGAAAGAATGCAAAGCAAGTTTACGTCATTTCCGCATCTGGGGTTGTCCAACACACGTGTTGGTATAGAATCTTAAGAAATTAGAAACACGTTCGAAATTATGCCTATTTTTAGGATATCCCATGGAAACAAAAGGTGGATACTTTTATGATCCCCAAGAAGATAAAGTGTTTGTATCGATAAATGCAACTTTTTTGGAAGAGGATCATATTAAGAATCATCTACCTCGCAATAAACTAATATTGCAAGAACTATCTAAAGATACTACAGATAAATCAACAAGAGTTGTTGATCAAGCTGGTCTATCAACAACGGTTGTTGTCCTATCACATTCATCCCAAAAGTTGGGGATGTCTCGTCGTAGTGGGAGGGTTATTCAACAACCTGAATGCTATATGGGTTTAACAAAAACTCAAAACATCATACAAGATGATGGTTTAGAGGATCCATTAACCTTTAAAAAGGCAATGGAAGATATTGACAGGGAACAATGGATAAAAGCCATGGACGATGAAATGGAGTCTATGTACTTCAACTCATTCTGGGAACTTGTAGATCAACCACAAGGTGTTACACCTATAGGTTGTAAGTGGATCTACAAGAGAAAACGAGACCAAACAAGCAATAGAAAGTATGTAAGCTTAATCGATCCATTTATTATGAAGGAGTTGATTATGAAGAAACTTTTTTCTGTTGTTACCATGATTAAATCAATAAGAATACTTCTAGCCATTGCCACATATTATGACTATGAAATATGTCAAATGGATATCAAGGTAGCTTTTTTGAATGGCTATCTTGATGAAAGTATTTTTTATGTCTCAACCAGAGGGGTTCGTCGAAACAGGACAGGAATAGAAAGTATGTAAGCTTAATCGATCCATTTATGGATTGAAACAAGCGTCCAGATCCTGGAATATAAGATTTGACACTACGATCAAATCTTATGGCTTTGAACAGAATTATTTCCATGAAAATATAAAATAATTAAAAAGGGCTATCTCTGGCAACTGCGCTCGTCTTGCCATCTTTGTGTGGGCCCTTTTGATTCCGAGTCTGAGAAGTGAACAACTGTTGGTACTTCACAAAAGTTATTTATTTTAAAAAAAAACTTTCCGTAATTTGTTTTAAAAAAGTACTTCAATCTTTAAGAGTTTTTTGTGTTCGTTATATTGATAAATACCTCTTTATCTTTTCTTTAATAGTCTTTTGATTTACTGTTAGATTTTTCACTTCACAATTTTGAAAGAAATATCTTTTGTGTAGATACGATCAACAAGATTATACGCTTTACGTGGATCGACAGCATACACCTATTATCATAAGATTGACACCTCACTGTGTAATTTGACGCAACCCCAAAAAACATCGAACCCTTAATATTCCCCTTTTTTGTGTGAGGTCCGGAGATGAAAGTTACCCTATAAGTCGATACCACCATCACCTTCTTAAATATGGCAGACGAGAGAGAAAAAGCTGAAAACAAACTCTAGGAAAAAATTCTGCAAAACCATAGAAATAGGAAGCAAAATCATGAAAATAAATCTTACTAAGATTTTCTGATACTCAGAAGAAAAAAAAATATTTGTCAGTATATTCACAAATGTAATTTCGGTAACCGGGATATACAGTATAATTCTGAACGACAATTGCAAAAGACATCTTGAAGGACAAAGATATGATTATAAAATACTCATATGTCACATCAAGCAACCACAAACATCCTTAATAAAAATATTGCTAACAACTACCAAAGCCTCTAGCAAGAGACATAGTAAAATGATTTTCTTACATATTCTTTTCTCGGACCCTACAATTATTTATTATTGTTTAAATTAAACGGTGAATATTAAATTTTTGAAAAAAAAAAAAGGGAGAAGAGAAAAGCATACAAAATTAAAATGAAAAAATATTTACATGTTGCGACATAATATTAGATAATCATTTTTATTTCGAGTGGCCTAATGTTTATCTTAGAGTATAATTCGAAAGAGCTACCACATCGAGTTGGATTTGTTTATAGTATTCTCCTCTTACTACAATGGCCATGCCCCACATTATATTTTAATAAACTGTAAATAGGTCAAAGCCGTATAAACAATCAAAGTATTTTAACTCAAATTTGAGTCCGAAAGCATTTTAAATCTGTCTAATAATTAAGTCTGTTTTTTTTTATTTGAAGAATAAGTGATATTATAATAATTACAGAGCGAAACAAGAGGATCCACAGCTTTTGGGATCCCAGAATAAAGCATCAGATAGCAACAAAGTACAAAGCAAAGATAGGTGTAACACAAACCAAAACTATAAGCAAGCAGGATAAACTAGAACAAAACCAACAACATAAAACTCCGACCATCAAGGAAGAAACGGCAGAGATAAAGAACCCAAAACCCACAAACTAGGGGCTAAGAAAAAATCATTCTGTATCGAGCATTTGATCTACGATAAGACCAAGAAGGTCAACGACCGCCAGGGAATAGCACGAAGCCCGAACCGTAGATGACTTAGGATGAAGGTGAAACTCTAGAAAAGTTTGTTGACCTCCATGCAAGCCAGCCGATTACGCTCTTGCCAGATGTAGTATAATGGAAGTCACACCAAAAAACGATATCAACTTACTCCAACGTACCATTTCCCCTTGACCCGACCGACACAATCGTATCACAAAATCTAACAGACTCTCAAACTGCTACAATCCAACTATGCCATCCGAAAGTTCTATTTTTATTTCTTAGCTAAATAGCTCAACTAATAAATCATTTTTAAATAAAAGGATTTTGCGCATGCTACACAATACGAAACATTAAACATAACAAAAACTAAGTTGAAGCTAAAGATAAAAAATAGATACTGGAAAAAAAAAAAAAAATTTGAAACCAGATAATATAAGAACAATTCATAAAGTATACACCCAAAATAAATAAATAATAATAAATAATCAACAAATTTACCGATACTATCCAATACAGGATGCGAAGATTTAAATCTAGACCTTTTGACAATTTTAGTTCGAAATCTATAGAAATTCTAATACTCTGTGTTTATTGCGTATTAAAATATGCGTAAATAGACAAAATATGATGTTTATTTTTCATTAACACAAAATTTTATTATTTATTTCAAATTTATTTGACAAAAATATTTAGATTTCCTTTTGGATAATCAATATGTTTTTTTTTTCTTTTGAAATATTAAGCTTATATTATCTACATTCTTTACAATAATTGGCAATCACCTATTGTTGAATTCTTAGCTAAATTCCAAAAACAAAAACAATATTTTGAAAAGCTGCTTTTTTAGTTTTCACAAATTTGATTTCGTTTATTTAAATCGTTGATGAAACACGTTAGATAACAAAGGAAAGAAACACTGTGGAGATGATGAGAGTAGTGTCTCATTAGAGCGTAATTTAAAAAAAAATAAACCAAAACAAAAATGGTTACAAATGGTGTTCCTTGGTTTATTTGTTTTTAGTTTTTGAAAAGATAAGCCCTATAAGCATATCTGCTATACTAATAGAAATAAATCTTCATTCTATTATCTATTTTCTACTGATATTTTAAAAAGTAAAGTAGTATTTTAAAAACTAAAAATTAGTTTTTTAGAAAGCTTATTTTAGTTTTTAAACTTTAGCCTTAAGAATTCAATATTTTACTTAAGGAAAGATAAATATGCCCATAAAGTCCCATTTGATAACCATTGGGTTTTTGATTTTGTTTTTGAAAAATTAAGCACTTTGGACAACATACTTGGTTCTCACCCTCCGAGAGGATTTCTTCATTTGTTATCTACCTAAAACCAATAGTTTAAAAAACCAATGCCACAAGAATTTAAAAACTAAAAAAAGAGTATCTTTTAAAAACTGTTTTTTTGTTTCTAATTTGTGATTAATAGAAAAAGTTCAACCATTTGAGTTACTTGTAGGAAAGATTCCACATCATTGCGTAAGAAAATGGAAGGAAAATAAAGTTAATTTTTCAAAAAATAAAAAACAAAAACCGAAAATAGTTACGAAACAGAGCCTAAGAAAATCTGAGAAGAAAATAGACTTAAAATTTTTAAAAAATTAAAAAACAAATATCATACCAATAGAGACTTAAAAATTCAAATATATTGTCTTCCATGCTTTTTATTAAAAAGATACTGAAAAATTTCCAACATTCTTCTTACAATATGCTCGTCTGAAAAAATCCGAATCTCTAAGTAGGTTTGGAGGAAAATATTGACAATATATAAAATACTAATATTAAGTTGAGGCTAGATTTATTTTTCCACTATATAAACTTTCATAAACCAATTCCATAAAACGTAAATAGAATTGCGGTGGAGAATATAATATTTGTTGTCCACGTTACCATGGATGGAGCATGTAGGTTTTAAAAAACTTGGTCTAATGCTTTCCTATAAAGAATTTAATTAATAATTTTCAAACCATTGTCTTTAAGACCAAGAGTGCAAATCATTGTAAGAAAATGGGGAGGGAAATAGAGTTATAATTTCCCAAGAAATAAAAACAAAAAATGAAATGGGTAACGAAACAGAGCCTAAGAAATTGAGAGAAAATAGTATGTTTTTTAAATTTTTAAAAAATAACCAAAAACACAATAATTACAAATAGAGACCTTTAAATTCAAAATAATTGGTCTTCCATGCTTTATTAAAAGATATGAAAAGTTTTTCAAAGCCTCTTCTTTACAATATACTGTCGAAAAAAATCAAACTTCTAATTTTGAAATTGAATAATATAAATATCTATATAGTAAGCTAGATTTTTTATTTTTACTATAAACTTTATAACCATTCATCACTCGTAAATAGAATGAAAGGTGGTATGAATATGTAAGTATTTGTTGTCGTCGTTTGAGACATGGATAGAAGCAATATATAGGTTCCCACCAAAATTAAACAAGCAATCACCACACATATAAATAATATTTTTTAAAAAAATGACGTATAAAAATTTGTAAAAATTATTTTATGCACATTTTAAAAGTCCAATATAGAAAGTGCGAACACACACGCAAGAGAAAATAAAATATATATTACAAAGTCAAAAGCAGTGCATTGATTAGAAGGAAACGTAAAAAACGTAAATTTAAGATTTGTAAGTTTAGTAATTGTAAATTTATAATCTTATCAACCCAATTTGAATTTAAAAAATAGAAGGAAAGAATGAAAATAGAATGGACAATAGATTTTATCAAGGTGGTGTTCAGCGATCTAGGAATCGGTGTCGATTTAATTGAAGAAAAAGTCGACAACAAAGCAAAGTTTACCGTATTTACTCCAAAATCGACAATGCAAATAAAGTTTTGGGTGAAATTTCGATTCGACGGTCGCAAGGTCGATTTTTTGTCGGATTTTGTGATTTATTTTAGTTTATTTTCCTTTCATTACAAGAAAAACCAAAGTTGAATGAAATGCAAGATGAACGGGTTGAAGTGTTATTGTTAGGCGCGTACCAATCATAAATTTGCAGGCTTAATAAAATTTAAATGAATCACGTAGTGAAGTTTTGGAATTAAAGACAACATTAAAAAAAGAAAATTAATAAATAAATACTAAGGCAGTAGATTTGGGTTGAAATGGAGGGCAGTGGACTTGTCTTCTATACTTATTTTTTTAAAAAAAAGACTTATCATCATAGTAAAGGACGATCAGTTTTTCCAAAAAAATTTTATAATATGAAACCGAAAACCAAACCGACCAAACTTAGTTTGGCCCGCTTTCGATTGATCGGATTGGTTTTTTTTGGTGCCTTTATGCACACTACCCCTAAAGATTTATATGGTGATATTTTCGGTGTAACTAACTAAAAAAAATTATCACCATTATCACCGCTTTTCCCAATTTGAGCTTAAAAGTCCAAAAATTTGTATGTTATTTTATAATTAGATCTACTTTGAGTACAATTAAATTCATATAAGGAGATGAGTAAACGACGAACCTTAAGCACATTCTAAAGAGGTAAAGGATCCATAGCTCACATTCAACAACTTTCGAACTGATGCTCAATTTAACAAAAATCTTCCAAAACGTGAGAACTAAAATATGTCCTTGAAAATATTTCACATGCTCTTTTGCTTTAGGCCTACTCATGGCACACGCAAGGTGCGATACTCTCTTATGCATCCAGAAGATAAGCTGTTCGTATCGTACCATGCACACATTTTTTTCGAATTTTTTCATTATCATATTTATCGTGGGAACAAGACAAATCTAAATAATAGAAACGAAAAATTTCACAATAATTGAAATCGTTAGTATCGTAATAAGAATTTTATTTAGGACTAAGTTCGATATAAATTATAAGAATTTGCAAACCCAAAATAATAAATATGCTATAAGGATAAGTAATTCATATATAGGATTCAAAAAATGGAAAATACCCACCACTAACCAATGCCTTACCACCAATTTCTGCTTCGCTTTACTTCCGGTTTTAATAACCATCATGATAACAGCTATCAGTGATACCACTGATTAGCTTCTTATCAGTAATATCCACTGAAGCTTGCTATCAAGCTGCCATCTACTAATAGCTTCTATCAATTGCCTATCTCGATCATAGTTGCTAATAGCGATAACTTTCAATTTGAGAAAAATTCAATACAATCTTGAAATATTAGCTTTTAATTTGCTATCAATTATCAATAGCTATCAATTGATTCACTTTCGTCAATTGGCGAATCTAACACATTTGAAAAATATAATACTTCGGCTATTATTTGTAGACTACCAATGATAAATTTATGAAGTCAGTGATCAGACTATTGAAAGAAAAACCACAAACTTTGATTACCTCACAGTACTATCACTAAAAAAATCTTTATCATAAGAAGCTAGAATTCACTAATGACTCAAACCAATCAGTATAGTGCACGCTTTATGTATACATGTTATATTCTGAGAAGCTTTTTGAGGTGCCTGGCTCTTTTGAATAATTGTAGGGCTCCCCAACTGAGTATAGTTATGATAGTTTCCTGAGAAGAATTGGGTGCCGGAATGGAAGAGATTCCTTCTGTTCACACAATCACCCGTCAGGAAATTGCACAACTGAAAGAAGCTGTACAGAACTTGTCAAAACTTCTAAATGCATTTGCTCTTCGCACATTTCTTCGGGATCCTAATCCCGTGCCAATGCAGTGAATTGTTTTATTTATCCATACCGCAATGCCGCGGTTGAAATTGCGGATTGATTTCGTGCTAAAAATGGCTCTCTTGATCGATCTGTCGCCCTGCGCCGCATTGCATTGACTCTCTTCATTCCTTGTGATTGAATGGGAGCAATGCGACGTAGATGCGTTGTTCATTTGTCCTTCGAGCCATGAACGCATGCGGTGACTGATTTCCTGGACTTTCACTCAATTAGAACCAACCTGAAATATACTTAACTTCAATAATAGAGTTTTATAAACTGGTATCACCTTGAAAGAAACTGCGATTTATAGATATCGCATAAGTTTCTATCACCGATATCACTAACATCACTCATATCGTGGTTCATCAAAAATGATAGCTTCTTTCACTGAATAACATATACCTAATCAAATTATCTCATTGATATTCATCATATGCTATCCGTGATTAGTTCTCTATCACTGATAACAATGTATCAATGGTATCTTTTAATCATCAATAATATGCTATCGCGGGTAGCTTCTATCACAGAGATTCATTTCAGTAGCTTCTATCATCGATGACTGCTATTAGTATGTAGCTTCTATTACTGGTACTGCTATCAGTAGAGCTTCCATCATATGCCGCTTTTTTGCCTTTCTTGTCCTTCTGACATTTATAAGTTTCATTTTCTTTTCCGATATATTTTCTCAACTGATGAGCCATGCTATTTAGTGATAACTTAATAGGCATCCTTACTTATTGTATTCGAGATTCCTTTATTAATTTATTTCACTTAAGCTTGCTATCTGTAATTTCATTGGCTATTCTAACTTCTCGTTCATATGTTTGTGACTATCACTGATTAGACTTTCATTGCTATTATATTTATTATTGTTATAATATCAAACTTGATGATTAAGCTTGTTGTGTTAAGTTCACTTATGAATTGATACTTTCAAAATAATTGGGGTACGAAACTCAGTCTCATAATTTTGTGAAAAAAAAAGGAGAAAAGAAGAAAAATGAAAATAAATATAAAAAATAAAGGAAAGAAACAAAAATCAGATAAAGAAAGATTAAAAAAAAAGAAAAAGAGAAGAATAAAAAATGAGAAAGAAAAAGAAAATGAAAGATGAAAAAAATGCAGGGAAAGAAGCAAAAATTGAAAAGAAAGAGAGAAAAATAAAAAGACTAAAAAAATGTTAAACAAGATAAAACAAGGGAGAACGAAATTGGAAATTAAAAAAAATATAAAAAATTGGACTAGTCAACTCATCATATTTGCAAAATATTTTAGAAGATGTATAATATTTTAAAATTTTTTCTCTTAAACTTCGTCCTAATGTATTAAACAAATATCCTTTTATTTCAATATACAAATTCATCAAAAGAATTTCGAAACCGTAATTTTGTTTTTTCCGAAAGTAATTATCATGTTTTAAATAGATCTAAAATCTAATTAGTCTGCAGTTATGAGTTTACAGTTAATATTTTTATTTTTAATTTTTAGAATAATTTATGATTGAACTTAGATAATGTGTATTAAAAAAGGCTAAGATAATTACAAATTCATCTTGTATGAGTTCAAGTCTTCAAATTTGTTGTACATTTGTAACTTACTTTCTAAAGCCATTAGTCAATAATATTCATATTTTCTAAAGTTTGGGACTTGTATACCTGTTAGAATCTAACCTTTAATTTTTCTCAACTTTCTTTATAGTTTATTTAATTAGAAGCAATATCTTTTCTTTAGAGCCGGAAAAACTATTCCATTTTTTCTTGTTACTCCTTTTGTAACCAATTTTGGAAAGAAAAGAAAGGAAAATTGTCCAAAATAAACTCCCTTCCTTTAATTTTTCACATTTTAAAAATACCGCATGCCTTTGCGAATACATCAGTAGATAATAGCCTATATGAGTTTTTTGATCGGGGCTTCTCTCAGTTGCGTAGAATATGGAGCCAACATATTGGATTGAAAGCGTTATGAATTCATTATCTAGTCGTTTGACAAGCTAAAATACCACACTATTATAAACCCTTCATAATTACACAAAACTCAATTAACAGCTCACTCACCACATTCGCCGACGATATCCTTGTTATCCAAACTTTGAAATTTCTTCTCCACGGTTATTTGCATCTTGAAGCTTCCCTTATATGTAGAGGTATTTCAATATGTCTTAATGTTTAGTCTAGATGGTTTTTCATCTTGAGAATTAGAGTTATTTGTTGGGGGTTTTAAAGTCTATATAAAACAATATAATGAAAACGATGAATGATCCCTAAATCTGGGTTGGATATATATTCCTTCTCTTTTAATTATTTGCCTCCTTTTTTGTGTACCCTTGTTTTTCTTTATTCATGATTTTTCATAATAACGCGGCCTCCAATTATGATTGAATCTGTTTGAATCATTGATTGAGGATTCAATTGAAAAGTGGGCTCTGAGATCGTGTTGAGGATGTGTCCCAAGATTAGCGTGGAGCGACTAATGAGTTTTTGGCATGTCATTGTATACGAATCGTTGAGGTAAATGTGGCTTGAAAGATCGTCCCCGAATCTTAACAGAATGGGACAAGAACCTCTAATGCTCGTTGGCACGCCGGTGTAAAAATGAAGCAATGACAATTTTAATCCATTAAGTTGAAAGCACACTATCCTTCAGAGGCGAGTATGTTACACACACCGAATTCCTAAAAATGCATATTCCAAGATGTATATGTGTATATTCCTCTGAGTTAAGTTTTGCCTTATTTTTGTTGAAGTTCAATGTCTGGTTGGTAGACTATGTAGACAAATGAAATTGGTGGCCAAGTCTTAAAGTATCCCGTACTTTCTACCTACCTAACTTTCCTGAAAAATCGGACTAGTTGTTTCTCACATCTGAGCGAAACAATAGTCTCTGCACATAAATAAATATAGCAAGTTAACCACCGACAAGACCGAAGTTCACATGTTTAAGTGCTAAAGAATTTTTTGTCATTTTTGGTATGTTAAGTTTAGTTGTAATGTGGGCCTTGGTGTCCTTATATATACTTTGAGGGAGGTAACAGTAATCAACGGAGAGGTGTTCATCACTTTAGCTTGTAAGTTGAATGAGTGTTGACTTAAGGAAGTCTATACCAGGTTATCTTAAATGGGACCGTGGGACCAAAACAGGAGTTATGATGCCAATAGAAAGTATGTAAAGCTGTGATCTCCGGGTTGCACCCAATATTAATTAATGAAGGAGTTGAATTTGAAGGTCCAGAACTTTTTGACCTGTTGTTACCACGTCTATGAATTAAATCAATAAAGAAATCTTCTAGCTTTAGTTACATTAGTTGATCAGGATAGAGCTCTTTATGAACTATTTCAGTACTGTAATTGTCGAAGGATTGTAATGATGAGGGTATCATGATGTGAGGTCCATAACATATTTGTAATGGGACCTTGAATGGGCTAAGTTCGTATGAGAAGGACCAAAAGTAAGGGATATATTTAATTTTTTATTTCAGGATCTTTTTCATTTTTTATATCCGAGTTTTCGAAGTGATTAGACTGGTGGACCAGAGATGATGTGGTATGATTTTTCTAGTTTCTATCGAGTTGGCTAGAATCGAAGCAAATAGGAATGGGAAGGAACCATAAGGATGTGGAGTATCTAACTACAGCTTAAATTGCCTTTGGAGTCCATTTATGGTTGAACACGCCGATCCCTGGAATATAAGATTGAGTTTATTGATACGTGTATGACGAGAGAATCTTCGTAAGAATCTTAATGGTTTGAGTACTAACAAGGAAGTGTTGACGACCTTGTGTAGTCCAAATACATTGAATGATACGAAAACAAGATAGTCACACGATGTTAGCTTAACAAGGTGCACACTAAGCATTCTTTAAAGGGAGTCTAAGTTTATATTATGTGTTATGACTAGATATCTTCTCCTAAGAAAAAGCTACGAATTAGGTAAGTGGGAATTCGAGACAGCTTCTCTGCTGCGTAAGAGATGGTTAGTCATCACAGTTCCACTGAAATGAAGTCATGATTTGTATCCGGTTATTAAAATGCTCAGATTTTGTCTAGTTTGCTTTTATCTGTTCCATAGTTCGTTATTTCATTTAATCATATTTGTTTTGGTACTGTTGAACTTTATCTGGAATACGATCTTTCCGAGACCGTACTTATTACGAGTCGATTGTAATTATTTTTTTTGTTGGAACATTATGTGGCTCAGGTTTAGTCTCCGGAGGCATTCTCGCGAACAATCTTTATTTCAATACTTTATTAGGAACCAAGGATTAGTGTTGTCAAGAATAGGTTCTCTGTTTGATGGCATAATATACTAACGACTATATGCCATAAATAGCCCAAATTGGACAAGAAAAGGTTTATTACCTCTTCTATTGGCATGGGAATTCATTTGTCGAGAGCACCTTAAGAGGTTAAGAGATGAACGAATTACATATGCTATGCAGTTGGGATTTCGAGTATTTGATAGCCTACCTTTTAGATGCTGTTGTGTAACGTCCTGACATAATGTTTTGCGGTTTGGAATCGTCAGCAGGTTCCAAATCTAATTGAACACGGTCATTGGACCGCTGTAAAAAAATATATCCTCCAGAGTATCGTAAGAGAATGAGGGACTATATTCTTGTGTATGGACCTAAGGATTTGATTCCTTCGGGATACAACCGAT